>NC_137689.1:30562095-30922095 GCF_963989245.1 Nansenia antarctica | reverse complement strand
GCTGATGCTTTTATCCAAAGCGACCTACCTTGCAGTGAGTGCGTACCTTTTTGAGAATCGAACCCCAAATCCTCCTGTAACAACCCGCTGTCAGCAGTAACACTGACGTATCTGTATTTGTATTGTTTGATACATAATCAAATACCATGTTGTGATAACAGGTGATGTATCTAGCATGTTGAGAAACTGTGAGTCAGATAAAGATACACATTTAAAAAAAAAAAAAAGTGCATTTCTGTACTTTTTTTTGTTTTTTTCCCTCATAACGTTGTGTGAAGCAGAAGGTTGTGTACGTTTCTATAGTAACCATTTGGGTCGTACACAGCAGCCATTTTCTTTCAGTGTTTCCCACAGGATGTTGTGGTGGGTGGGGTTAGGGTTAGGGTCAGAGGTGAAAGTGGGCGGAACGGTCCGGTGCGGCGTTCCGGCAAGACTTTCTGTGCCGGAACGCCGTTGGGGGAAGAGATGCAGCTGCCTGTCAATCAAAATCCGATTGCTGCAGAGTGCAGAAGCAATCACGATTCACGATCCATAATTTCCAACAAGGAAACACATGGCTGACGTTATGTTTCGTTGCGTCTATTTTAATACCTTTGAAAAGGACATGTTAACCCGCTTTACAGTAGACCCGACGCGACGCGACGTGGTTGGGTGGGCAGCACTGGGCACTGAGACAGTCCGACCGGGATTACAGTCGCGCCGTACGGAAGCATATAGTGGAATTAATTCAAATGTTAATGCAATTTGAGATTGCATTTGTATGTTCCACTTTTGCATGCATTCTTTCAGACAATATTCAAATTCAAATGCAATTCTAATGATTTGCATTTTCATTTTCATGTACCTGATGTGCACATTCGCTGTCAATATTAAAATGATAATGCAAAGCCATTTGACATTTAATTTTCAAAGTCATGCGCTGCTTTGTAACTGACAAAACTGACAAGTTCATTCTAATGTAAAAATTACTATGCAATCCCAAAATAGCATATTCATTTGCCACTTTTGCCTGCGTTATTTGAGTCAATATTCAAATTGTAATGCAATAATGTGATACGCAATTGCATTTACATGTTCTAGTAAACACATCCGCTTTGTAGCTGACAAAATTCAAATGTTCATTCTAATGTGAAAATGACTATGCAATCCCAAAATAGCATATTCATTTGCCATTTTTGCCTGCGTTATTTGAGTCAATATTCAAATTGTAATGCAATAATGTGATTAGCAATTGCATTTATATGTTCTAGGAAACACATCCGCTCATTAGAATTGCATTTGAATTTGAATATTGTCTGAAAGAATGCATGCAAAAGTGGAACATGCAAATGCAATCTCAAATTGCATTAACATTTGAACTTAGTCCACTATATGCTTCCATAAGCAAGCCGTGTTGCCAGATTGGGCTACTTTTGGTCACACTGGACGGGTGGATTCGGCAGCTTGTAGACTGGTTGGGCTGGAAATTGTCAATTCCATCTGGCAACCCTGGTAGCAAAATATGTGCATACGTATCTGGTAGCCTACTGGTACTTTCAAATCGCATCGTATTATTATTATTATTATTAATAATAATAATTACAATTTACAATACAAATACAACAATTGGAGGTCCCTCAAAGAAAATTTGGGCGCACTGCGCGTGCACAACATCAACCTCCAAGGCTTGATTTTGACCCAGGAAAAACCCTGGTATGTACTGTATAACATGATAGCCATCTATGCACTGTATATAAGATGATGACCAAGGGTCTTTCTGCTGCTGACCAAGGGGTTGAGTTCACTTGATGAGGCCCAATTTTGTTTTAGACTCTGTAGGCTACTGTATTTGTTTATTAAGACTTAAGATATATTATCTGAATTTCTCTTGTTTTATCAAATGTTCCAATTATTTTCATTTCTTGTGCTGGTTTAAAATTGCAGGAAACTAGCACAAATAATTGTGTGGGAGAGAGGGGCCGCCGCTACCAAAACGTGCACAGTTTTGGGTCGCTCCACCACCAAAAACTCTCACTCCAAACTTTTGGTGAAACATGGCAGCCCTAAAGTGTTTCTAATTTCGACACCAACACCACGATGTGTGTGTTCAGGGATGCATGAAGCTGGGGGCAGGAGGAGAACAATATGAAACGATGAAGGTTGGGGTAGTAGCCTATAGTTCCTGTAAGAAACTCAAACCACTTTCACCCCTGGTTAGGGTGGGGTTAGGGTGGGGTTAGGGGTGGGGTTAGGGTTAGGGGTGGGGTTAGGGGTGGCAAGGCTCGACATTAAGGCCCAATCCCGATTCTCTTTTCTACCCCTATGGCTCGTTTTCGAGTGTCACTCGATTCGAAGGCAAGGCCTTCGAATACGTCACAAGCCCTACCCCTTGAAATCTAAGCCCTATGAATTGGGACGGCCCTTCACGGCGCCTACGTCATCACGCGGTACGGGTGACGCGTTGTGTTGCCGGCGAATTCTCACATCTCGCAATGCCTTGTTCAGCTGTGTTTATTTCTGTTGCGTGTGCTATAAGCATCTATTTTCATTTGTTATCAACACACTGTAGTGTTTAGACGTTCCTTTTTTAGTCTCTTCCGTCAGCGATGTCTTTTTTGTGGACATCGCAATAATGACAATGAATTTAATGACAATGAATGACTCCAACCAAAACAACCAGTCCATCAGTAGTCATAAAGCGTTGTCCAAAAATCACGTTACCAAGCGCCTTTCTCAGAACAATTCGTCGTCTAGAATCCAAAAATCAATCCATCATAGTGGTGGTCAAAAACGTAGAAAGAGGATCTCTTGGGGACGCGGCCACATTTGCCCGTGAAGGAGAGATGACAAATAAGCGGAAACATTTCTCAGTAGAGTCGAACGGTGATAGATCATCATCCTTTACGCGTATCCTTAACTGTAGTTACATTTCGCGTGTCATATGCCATTAGACATGGAAATATGTCAATGCGCGGCTGTCATGCACAAATCAGCTTGTAACGTTAGACACACAGCACACAGCACATCGGCATGATAACGTTTTGTTGTTGTTGTGCTTGTTATAAAGAAAAGGTCTATAATGCATTGAAATTAATGATACAACCCATTAATAATAATACCTAATAACAACTGCTCGGATTAGATTGCGGGTGGAAATAGGTCAAAATGCGCATCATGTACAAGTCAGACGAACGTTTGATAGATAACTTTACATATGTGTACCATCATCCGCTGTCAAACGCCACAGGTAATAATTGATTTATGACTGTACATCTCTGAAATGCTCGACTGTCATGCAGCGTTGCGTTACTGTAACGTTAGACACAGCACCGACATAAAAGCGATTTTTGGGTTAAGCTTGTTATAAATAAAAGGTCTATAATGCATTGTAATGACATTAAACTAAGACAATAAGATGGTTATCATAATTTTTCAAATCTGTATTAATAAGTAATTACAGAGAATTAAAATGACATTTCCGCATTGAATAGAGCGACATAAGATTTCTGTAGATGATTCGCAATGCATCCTGGTATCAAGGGGTAGCGTACCGTTAGCCCTTCGAAGCTAGTCTGGTCCTGAAATCCCTCGAAACGAAGTAATAGTTAGCCCTCCCCCTTACCCCTAGCCCTCGACGAAATATGAATTGAGACAGCCCTCGCCCTAAACGTGAACGCGCAAATCGAGCCATAGGGGTGAAAACGAAGGGCTAGGGGTGAATTGGGATTGGGCCTAAGGCTTGTCCGCTTGTCCGGGACAAGTACATTTTATGTTCGGACAAGTGGACTTCCTCCTGCAGTTAAAACAAAAAAACAAATCAATATGTATTAATATCTGCAAACATTAATTCCTCCTTCCGATCTGAATAGTAAAAAAAAATAGCAAGCAAAGCGATGCCGCACCTCATTCTCGCTATTTCAGTCTCTCGTAGTTCGTTATCGTCATAGTTCGTAAATTCGCTCAGAGCGCCAGAGCGCACACTGCGTTCAACATCATAAAGACGTGATTGGACAAAAGGCATTCCATGAGTGCTGATCAGATTCCAGAGCGAATTTACGAACGCAGCCATAGTGTTGTGGGTCTCCTGTCACTAGTGCCATTCACGTGAACATGCGCGTATTCGCTTCTTCTCAATGCCTATGTCTTATTTTCATGTAGTTCGATGCGATCGTATATTTTAGGTTTGAAGTTTTAAGACCAGCACATCGCAATGCGAACTTCAGAATGACACTAATGATAGATTTCTCAATTTGAATATAGGATACTATCCAAAAGCTAGCAAATAAGATTGCTTCCATTGGGGAGAGACTATAGTTACAAACATTTTTTGTAAATATTCCTAGATATTCATCCCTTTTGTGGCCAATCTTAATCTAAAAGGGTTAGGGTTAGGGGTTACGTTTTTAAATAATTACAAAATATGTAATACATTTGAAAATTAAGGATACATCATTATCAAATCAATAGTAGTCAAATGTGTTATTTGCATACACATACACTCACTGGCCACTTCATTAGGCACACCTTGGGGTTGGACCCCCTCTTTTGCCTTCAGAACTGCCTTAATTCTTCGTGGCATAGATTCAACAAGGTGCTGGAAACATTCCTCAGAGATTTTGGTCCATATTGACACTATAATATCACGCAACAGCCCGTCTGGCACCAACAACCATGCCAGGTTCAAAGTCACTTAAATCACCTTTATTTCCCATTCTGATGCTGGTTTGAACTTCAGCAGATCGTCTTGACCATGTCTACATGCCTAAATGCATTGAGTTGCTGCCACATGATTGGCTGATTAGATATTTGCGTTAACAAGCAGTTGAAAAGGTGTACCTAATGAAGTGGCCGGTGAGAGTATAATATATTATTATTCATATTATTGCTTTTTCTAAATCTTTGGATTTGGACAAGTAACTTGAGCTCTAGGACAAGTAAAAGATAAGTTCACTTGTCCGAAGGACAAGTACCTGAAAAAGCTTAATGTCAAGCCCTGGGGGTGGGGTTAGGGTTAGGTGTGGGGGTGGGGTTAGGGTTAGGGGTGGGGGTGGGGGGTGAATGTTATGGACATAGTAGATGCAGTGTGAATCTTGTAAAACGTATTTTCGGTTCGTTACGAGACTACGGCAGGACAAATGAGACTATGGCGGGCTGGCACAGTCTAGGTAACCAATGGGAAACCCTGCTGTACCGTTCGTTCACCACTGCTGCTAGGCTACTTCATTAGCCTTTTCACACATCACATGTTAACCCATGCACAATAAAATGAACAATATGAGTGGGACTGCCACTGCCCCACTCCGAAAAAATTACTTAAAAAAGAGAAAAAGAAGTGAAAGTGTTGTGTTGAGATGCGCGTCAGTCGTTAACCCTTTGTGCTTTCCTCTCTTCTCTCAGGTTGACGTCGCAGCCCACAGAAGAGGAGAAGTGGTGAGGAGGGGCGGGGTTTACATTTTCACTTCCTGTACGTGTCTCACCGCGCAAGGCTAGGTCTCTGGCTGGGATGAAACTGCCTTCTTTACTTCTCTGTGTGTGTGTGTGTGTGTGCCCGTGTGTGTGTGTGTGTGTGTGTGTGTGTGTGTCTCTGGGTGTGCCTGTGTGTGTGTGTGTGTGTGTGTGTGTGTTTGTGTTTGTGTGTGTATGTCTCTGCCTGTGTGTGTGTGTGTGTGTGTGTGTGTGTGTGTGTGTGTGTCTGTGTGTGCCCGTGTGTGTGTGTGCCCGTGTGTGTGTGTGTGTGTGTGTGCGCCTGTGTGTGTGTGTGTGTGCGCCCGTGCCCGTGCCCGTATGCATGCCCTTAGTTTCTCCCCACACGCAATCCAGGCCATGAACTGTGACGTGCACGCCCCTGGGTAAGACGTGCACGCTCCTGCAGCACCTAAGTCCTTCCCCACCTCCCCCTACCACACTGGGACTCCACAGGAGACCTGCTCTCACAGAAGTGACTTGTGGGCGTTACGGGGTTGATCAGGTATCAGTCGTCACTGTGTGCGTGGTCCGCTGCGTAACAAAAGGGTTGATTCACTCTGGTTATCAGATCTGAAGCGGCGTTCTTCCGCGGTGGATCAGCGGTCCATCCACGCGTGAGACACCGTCGCCATGCCGACCCTGACAGTCGACCGGTCCTCGTCTGGAATATGAATATGACAGCTTACATGTCGCCACATGACATTTTGATATCAGGTTTTTGGGATTCTTAGATATGTCTCAGATCAGAGATGTGTGGGGTTTTTCACAACACTAGAGCTTTTTCGCTTTTTTTTTTACAATTTAGCCGAAAATTAGGTGATGACGACGCCATTCTGATGTGTGGGTTTGTGTACAGAACACAATGTTTTCATGAAAACACGACAGTTACTCAATAAGCGGGGCGGCTGTGGCTCAGCCGATAGAGCCGGCGTTCGGTTCGAATCCCCGGCGGGCGGGCCACGTGTCAAAGTGTCCCCGAGCAAGGCACTGAACCCCCTAATTGCTCCAGGGTCGCCTTCAATGGCTGTGACCCCTTGCCTAGATGCCCCCTCTAGAGCATGAATGCATTCGGTTGTACTCAGGCCACATCCACACGGAGACAGAACCAATCTTTTTCTTTTTCATTTTCAAAACGTTTTCCTTTTTTACGTTTTTTCCTTTAAAATAATGTGTCATACATTGAAATCTGAAACGAGTTGAAGAAGTCATGGATATTTGAATGTTGATACCCCCTGAACCACCGTACTGAGATATCCAGCCTCAAAGTCTTCAGAGACGTTTTTCACAGAGGTAATGGGTGGGAACAATAGCTGGTTAACTCCACCCTAATCACTCCCTCAAGACAACCACTCCCTCAAGACAACCACTCCCTCAAGACAACCACTCCCCCATTACACTACCTGTCATTATCTACCTGTCATCTGTCAGTGTGGTTGTTGCAGGGCTGACACGTTTAAATAGCTAAACAATAATAATAATAATAATAATAATAATAATAATAATTCAAGATTCATGATTTCTTATTGCCATGTGTGCCAAAAGTTTATTACATCCCATTACAAGTACAAGAGAGTAAAATGCATGGCAATGGAAAAAATTAGGCAAGATACAATTGAGCAATACAATTGATTGATTGATTGAATTGATTGAAAACCTTTATTGTCCCCAATGGGGACATTTTGTTGTCAAACAGCTTAGTTAGGGCAGACAGAAAACATTCAATAAAATACATAAAACAGTGCAGGCTCAATAAGTAAAAAGTTCCAAGTTCCAAAGTTCCAGCTCCAGGTCTCCCCCACCCTGCAGGGCCTGGTTGTAGAGGTATAATAGAATGGTAAAAAATAATAATGTTGTGTCTGTGTGCATGCATTTATCATTATAGTCAGGGGTGCACATAACATTTTGGGGCCAGTGCTCAGAGGAGCACCTAGGGATGCTGCTTGGTGCTCGCGAGTCACGACCCGTCCCACAGGATGGATGAAAAAGGGATACATGGATAACTTATATTAGCAAAACGACATTTATTCATAAATAAAGATGAACGAACAAATGATTGTGTGCAAAACAAAATAAACAAATGCAAAATCAAATGACTGCTCTTTAAGCATGAAAGTCTGTCAGACTCCTTTAAACACACTGAAATCAACTGACATCTCTTTAAGCACTAACTGAATGTCTGTTCTTTAAACACAATGAAATCAACTGACATCTCTTTAAGCACTAACTGAATGTCTGTTCTTTAAACACAATGAAATCAACTGACATCTCTTTAAGCACTGCTCTGTTCTGTAAACACTGAAATCAACTTTTCAACAAAAAGTTACAGCCTAAGCATTTACTTATGCTTAATCATCATCACTGCTCTCTTGACTGCTGTAAGTTATCACTGTCCTCAATTTCAACCATGGTAGAGGATGTTGTAGGGCAGGCCATCACTTTAAATAGCTCGTTATTTTGATTGTGCAACAAAGTCTTTTTTTTTTTTCTTCTAATAGAATTACCAACCATATTCCCTGGGTCAGGGGTCTAGGTGCGATAATGAAGCTGTAAAACAAACGTCTGAACGTTTGAAAGCTTCAGAGAAAAGAAACGTGAAGTCCCTTGGTGTTGTTTTTCCTTTTAGCGACGAGTCGTTCGGGACTGAATTTTCACGTGTCGGCGTGATAACCGTGATAACCGTGCGATACGCGGAATGAAAGTACGAGTTACGATACTTTCCGAATGTTTTCGTGAGGGGAGTCGCCGTGGTCGTCGTGATGGATACTCGTCGGGCCTTCGGCTGAGGGGACGGCAAATAGTTACTTACTTGGTGGGGCTTGCTTCTTGGACCCAGCTGTTGGTGCGCAAAAGCGCCTTCATGCGGCTGATCTGCCGCGCAGCACGCATTTTGGCGACGCATGCGCACTGGCGCACCAGTTATGTGCACCCCTGATTATAGTCCATAAAGCATCTAGTGGGACTTCGGTGTAGTTCCTTCCCATCCCATCTGGGCATCAAAGCTGTAATAAAAAAAGAAGACAGTACATTTAAAATGATTGCCCACTGTTACCAACACCACTTTTAACGAAATAGCCTACTACTATCTTCATACAATAGAATTGCTTATACAATGACAATGACAAATACCTGAAGTGCTGGTGACTCATCAAGGTGTCATCTCTCAGAACCTCTCACCTCAGGATTCTGTAACACAAATTTCAGGTCAGAGGTGTGGACACTTCTGTAGGTTTTCCATAGACTCAGTGTACTGCAAGTAGGCTAGTGAAATCATTTAAAATCACAGTATTATTCTATAGCAAATCTACATATCAATGAATTAATCATTATTTTTGATTCCACACAACATTATCGTTCATTACAAAAGCATTTACTTTTTCTATAATCTATTATCTCTAACAAAGCTAGCTAGCTAGCTAACAAGCTAACACTTGTTTGGCTAGCTGGTACACACAAACACACTAAAATGGTGCATGAAACATACTGTACACTATGTTGCATGTTTAGTAGGTCTCCAACAAATGTATGTATTCATTATGTTTTATCTTTGACAACCTATTTCTACCTCCCACCAAGGAGTTCATTAATTGCCCACTGTCGATATTTCTGCCTGCTTTTGAAATTCTGTTGATAGCATTAGCGAGACCTTGAGCCTCCATCTTGTAAATTTGTCAACAGGTTCAGACGCACATGGCTACTTAAATACAGCTGGGGTGGGCGTGGCTACACACACTGCCACACTAATACGAATAATACCCCCCACCCGACTTTGCTAACTAAATGTAGGTGAATGTAAAACTGTTGGATATGATATCGAGTGGGTTCTTCATCGCTTCGTTTGTCGTCCTATGCCAAAAACCGGAACAATTGCCGAGATGGGGACCTTTTAATGAAACCCTGTCACATATGTGCGTCCAGACGAAACCACTGAAAATGCTGTAACACTGCCACAAATGACACCAAAAACAGTGGCGGAAAATACAATGAACGCAACAACCCTGTAAGGCGCCGTTGTTGTTGTTGTTGGCTGAGTTAGCGCATGCGGGTTAAGGGAAAGGTGGGGCAGATGGCATCATCGGTTCAGGAAAGATGCGTCTGGCTTGTAAAGACGGAAATGCAAGTGTGGCGTCTTCAGATTTCTTCACTCTGGGACCCGGTTTAAAATAATTGCTTATTCAGGCTCCCAGAACGCGGTTCCGTGCGGACCAAACGTCCATACGATGAAAAACTTTGGCACCCAAATACACCCAAATCAGTCTCCGTGTGGACAAGGCCTCAAGCTTCGTACAAGCTTTGAATCCCTTTCCTTTCCCTAAGATTTGCTATCCAGTTCAACGGTTTCAGCCATTTCTACTCCACTGGTCTGAATCACACACAGTTGGCACACACACCATACCAGGGTAGACCCTGACCCATATGGTTAACAGTGGCATCAGGCAGGCTAAGGGACGGTGGGCTAGGACAGATGGCGTGAGTGTGTGTGTGTGTGTGTGTGTGTGTGTGTGTGTGTGTGTGAGTGAGTGTGTGAGTGAGTGTGTGAGTGCGTGAGTGTGTGAGTGAGTGAGTGAGTGAGGGAGGCAGGGAGGGAGGGAGGTAGCGGAGCTCGTATTGTGGTTGCATATGGCTGAGAGTGTAATGTCACCATCACTAAGTTGAATGCTGCCGTAGTGTGTTGATAAGCTGTTGTGGTGGTGATGTTGGGACTCCTGTCATGTAGTGTTTTGCTCGTCCGCCTGCTGGAGATAATTGGAATTGCAGAGCTGATTGATTTAGCATGATATGAGGGTATGGCTTGAAGAGAGGACGTTAATCAGTCTGATCTCGGGCCATAAAGTATTTCCAAATAATATGTTCTACTATCTTTCTGTGAGTTCATGTCTCCATATGTTTCTGTTTGTCTCTAAACAGTCTGTTTAAGTGTTTTTGCTGTAAATCAGTAGCAGATAGAGATAATGTTTGACTGATTAATTGATTGATATATTGTATAACTAAGAATATGACCAAGTTTCTGTTAACTGGCCATACCGTAGGCTAACTAGCTACTGGTTAACTGGCCATACCGTATGCTAACTACATCCTGGTTAACTGGCCATACCGTATGCTAACTAGATAATGGTTAACTGGCCATACCGTATGCTAACTAGATAATGGTTAACTGGCCATACCGTATGCTAACTAGATAATGGTTAACTGGCCATACCGTATGCTAACTAGATAATGGTTAACTGGCCATACCGTATGCTAACTAGATAATGGTTAACTGGCCATAGCGTATGCTAGCTACATCCTGGTTAACTGGCCGTATGCTAGCTACATCCTGGTTAACTGGCCGTATGCTAGCTACATCCTGGTTAACTGGCCGTATGCTAGCTATATCCTGGTTAACTGGCTGTATGCTAGCTACATCCTGGTTAACTGGCTGTATGCTAGCTACATCCTGGTTAACTGGCTGTATGCTAGCTCCATCCTGGTTAACTGGCTGTATGCTAGCTCCATCCTGGTTAACTGGCTGTATGCTAGCTCCATGGTTAACTGGCTGTGTCGTGTCTCAGCACCACCATGCAGTTTGTCATCCTGACCTACATGAAGCACCTGGGCGTGAAGGTGAAGGAGCCCCGCAGCCTGGAGCCCAAACGAGTACGCATCAACTTCCTGCCCAAGATGAAGGTATGTCACACACACACACACACACACACACACACACACTCACACACACACTCACACGAGTACACATCAACGTCCTGCCCAAGATGAAGGTATGGTCCGGGGCTGAACACACTCACGCATGCGCACGCACTCACACACACACACACACACACACGCACACTCACACACACGCAAACTCACACACACACGCATGCGCACACATGCACACTCACACACACACGCACGCGCACGCACGCACACTCAGACACACACACATGCGCACGCACGCACACTCACACACACACGCACGCACACTCACACACACATGCATGCACATAAGCACACGCACGCTCACACACACACACACACTCTCACACACACACTCACACACACACGCACACACTCACACTCACACTCACACACACACATGCATGCACATAAGCACGCGCACACACACTCACACACACACGCACACACTCACACTCACACGCACACACTCACACTCACACACACACACACACACACACACACTGTTCCACGTGAACATCAGTAGAGCCATTTCTTCCTGTACTATGCAAATACCATATCTCATTTGGCATTTGGAATATGCCTCGCTAGTCAAACCTATTCAATATGTCAACGCCATGCAGCTTGAAAACACTGTTTAACATGTGTGACACTATTCTGCTTCTGTTACCCCCGGTAACAACACGGTGGCTCACTTGTTTCGGGCCTTCTTCTCATGTCTTCTCTCGCTCACGTTTCATCATCTGGGTTTGTCACGTTGGAGCAGAAGAGCATCAAGCCTGAGAAAGAGGGGGAGGAGAAGGTGAAGAAGCCAAGGTTTCCCAGCATCCTCGGCCCCCCCCGGCGTCCCAGCCGCGTAGACTCCACCTCAAGTACGTATCCAGAAACACTAGAAAAGCGCTCAAGTGTTGTTTTGCTGCCATTGCCTCTAGCCTTACGGAGTAAATAGACTAGTCTTGATACACTCCTGACGCTCCACTACAGACATCTGTCTCTGGCTCTGGAGAGAAACTCACAACTACACAGAGAAGTTAACCAGACAGATAAGATAGCCAGACTGTGTTTACCACCTCAAATTCATTAATTTATGCCCAGCCAAATCCATGTTTAGAGGTAGCTAGCTAACATTACATTGATCATACTCGTAAGACTTATGAATGCCGGTTGAGAGAGGACGCTGGCGTTGCTCGTTTTCGCCGCTTCTCCGCCCGAAATCTAGAAATACTTGCAGTATACAGAGCCCCTCAGATTTAGATTTAGTAATCTAATCTAATCTATCAGTGCGTGTGTGTGTGTGTGTGCGTGTGTGCGTGTGTGTGTGCGTTTGTGCGTGTGTGCGTGTGTGCGTGTGTGTGTGTGTGTGTCTGTGTCTCTAGTCGGCAAGGCCATGGAGATGAACAAGCAGCGGTCTCAGAAGCCCTCCCAGCCCTCGGCCCCCAGCGTCCCCGAGCACCCAGAAACCTCCTCTACCCCCGGCCGCGTACGAGGGAGCCAATCCAGCGACAGCTCGGACCCCAGCGCCCACCCCCCCCCCTCCTCCTCGTCTCCCTACGTCTCCTCTCCCCCCCACAGCGCCCCGGCCAGCCAGGGCCCAGACCCCACGGGACGAGACTCAGACTCGGGTAAGAAGGCACCCCCCCCTCTCAACCCTACCCTCTCCTTCTCCCTCTCCTCCCCCCCTCAACCCTACCCTCTCCTTCTCCCTCTCCTCCCCCCCTCAACCCTACCCTCTCCTTCTCCCTCTCCTCCCCCCCTCAACCCTACCCTCTCCTTCTCCCTCTCCCCCCCCCTCTCAACCCTACCCTCTCCTTCTCCCTCCCCCCCCATCAACCCTACCCTCTCCTTCTCCCTCTCCCCCCCCCTCTCAACCCAACCCTCTCCTTCTCCCTCTCCCCCCCCTCAACCCTACCCTCTCCTTCTCCCTCTCCCCCCCTACCGTCTCCTTCTCCCTCCCCCCCTCAACCCTACCCTCTCCTTCTCCCTCTCCCCCCCCCTCAACCCTACCCTCTCCTTCTCCCTCCCCCCCTCAACCCTACCCTCTCCTTCTCCCTCCCCCCCCTCAACCCTACCCTCTCCTTCTCCCTCCCCCCCCTCAACCCTACCCTCTCCTTCTCCCTCCCCCCCCTCAACCCTACCCTCTCCTTCTCCCTCTCCCCCCCCTCAACCCTACCTTCTCCTTCTCCCTCTCCCCCCCCTCAACCCTACCCTCTCCTTCTCCCTCTCCCCCCCCTCAACCCTACCCTCTCCTTCTCCCTCTCCCCCCCCCCTCTCAACCCAACCCTCTCCTTCTCCCTCTCCCGCCCTCAACCCTACCCTCTCCTTCTCCCTCTCCCCCCCCTACCCTCTCCTTCTCCCCCCCCCTCAACCCTACCCTCTCCTTCTCCCTCTCCTTCTCCCTCTCCCCCCCCTCAACCCTACCCTCTCCTTCTCCCTCTCCCCCCCTACCCTCTCCTTCTCCCTCTCCCCCCCCCTCAACCCTACCCTCTCCTTCTCCCTCCCCCCCCTCAACCCTACCCTCTCCTTCTCCCTCTCCCCCCCTCTCAACCCTACCCTCTCCTTCTCCCTCTCCCCCCCCTCTCAACCCTTCTCCCTCTCCCCCCCCCTCTCAACCCTACCCTCACCCTCTCAACCCTACCCTCTCCTTCTCCCTCTCCCTCCCCTTTCAACCCTACCCTCTCCCCCCTCTCAACCCTACCCTCACCCTCTCCCTCTCCCCCCTACCCTCACCCCCCCTCTCAACCCTACCCTCACCCTCTCCCTCTCCCTGGGTAACAGCAGTAACCTCTCCAGCTCTTCTTTACACGGGCCGCGTTTGTAAATTCCCTCTGAGAGCGCCGGAGCGTCCACGTGACTGTCTCTCGTCCAATCAAATGACTTGGTTCCATTATGAGGTTGAACCCAGTGTGCGCACCGGTGAATTTACGAACGCAGCCATGGTGAAGGGTCAGGGAACTCACCTCATGCACAAAATACTCCCCCTCCTCTGCCCATGTTTTCCTCCCAACCTTCTTGTTTTTACTGCCTACCCCTTCTCTCTCTCTGCCCCCCCCCCCTTTTCACCTTTCGGTCTCTCTCTCTACGTCTCTCCGTCATGTGGTTGTTGTAACAGCGGGCCGGCCCGCCCCCACAGTGACCCATCTCTGGAGGAGTAATGGCCTGTCTTGTTTACTCCTAATTGGGCCAGGGCACGGGGAGCAGAGGCTAGTTCTCTATCTGACATGTTGTCTTGTTCTCTCTCCTTCAGTGAGCCAGCTGTTCATCCTACAGAGGGTCTTTCACCACTCGCAACTGTAGAATATTTCTGTTCTTTTTTTCTGTTTTAACGGTTTTCCGGTTTTCCGTGTCAGGAAAATAACAGAGGAACGGCCCAGCCGTGGGATTAAACGTCACCCCAACCACTGTTCTGACCTCCTCTCATCCTCTCCTCTCCTCCTCTCCTGCTCTCCTCCTCTCCTCCTCTCCTCCTCTCCTGCTCTCCTCCTCTCCTCCTCTCCTCCTCTCCTTCTCTCCTATTCTCCTCCTCTCCTCCTCTCCTCCTCTCCTTCTCTCCTCCTCTTCCTCCTCTCCTCCTCTCCTTCACTCCTCCTCTCCTTCTCTCCTCCTCTCCTATTCTCCTCCTCTCCTTCTTTCCTCCTCTTCCTCCTCTCCTCCTCTCCTTCTCTCCTTCTCTCCTCCTCATCCTCTCCTCCTCTCCTCCTCACCTTCTCTCCTTCTCTCCTCCTCTCCTCCTCTCCTCCTCTTCCTCCTCTCCTGCTCTCCTCCTCTCCTTCTCTCCTCCTCTTCCTCTCATCCTCTCCTCCTCTCCTCCCCTCCTCTGGTTCTGCCAGGTGTCCCCCCCTCCTCCGCCCAGCCCAGACTGAGCGAGGGGCTCCACGCGGGCGAGGCCCAGGAGGGCAGCATGCCTCACCCTCCCAGCAGCCACTTTGACTTCAGCCCCGGCAGCCTGGACCAGCTACAGGAGGAGGAGCGCGAGGCTGCGGACAGGTACCACACACCTGAATACCTCTACATCTACACCTACATCTACATCTACACCTACACCTACACCTACACCTACACCTACACCTACATCTACACATACACCTACACCTACACCTACACCTACATCTACACATACACCTACACCTACACCTACACCTACACCTACATCTACACCTCCATCTCCACCTACACCTACACCTACACCTCCATCTACACATACACCTACATCTACACCTCCATCTCCACCTACACCTACACCTACATCTACACCTACACCTACATCTACACATACACCTACACCTACACCTACATCTACACCTACACCTACACCTACACCTACATCTACACCTACACCTACATCTACATCTACACCTACACCTACACCTACATCTACACCTACACCTACATCTACACCTCCATCTCCACCTACACCTACACCTCCATCTACACATACACCTACATCTACACCTCCATCTACATCTACACCTACATCTACATCTACATCTACACCTACACCTACATCTACACCTACATCTACACCTACATCTACATCTATACCTACATCTACACCTACACCTACACCTCCATCTACACATACATCTACGCCTACACCTACACCTACACCTCCATCTCCATCTCCACCTACACCTACACCTACACCTACATCTACACCTACACCTACACCTCCATCTCCATCTCCACCTACACCTACACCTACACCTACATCTACACCTACATCTACATCTACACATACACCTACACCTACACCTACACCATCGACACCTACACCTACATCTACACCTACACCTACATCTACATCTACACCTACACCTACATCTACACCTACACCTCCATCTACACCTACACCTACACCTACATCTACACCTACATCCACATCCACACCCACATCTACACCTACATCTACACCTACATCTACATCCACATCCACATCCACATCTACATCTACATTTACATGTTTGGCATTTAGCAGACGCCTTATTCCAAAGCGACTAAAGCCCAATTTATAGTTCTGCGTAAAATCTATAGCTTAACCTACGCCGTAGGCTCACGCGCACCTCTCCAAAAATGTAACTACACGGCATACCTACGCAGACCGTAAGCACTGTGATTGGTCCGCTTGGTAGCACATGATTCCGACATGATTCCGACTCTCTCGTAGGCCAAAATGCGGTAGCCATGACAAACATGTCATTTACTTTTTCTGTAATTACTTATAATGACTTATATGTAATGACTTATCCATACAGTCTTTCTCTGGTCACATGGCTTATCCATACAGTCTCTCTGGTCACATGGCTTATCCATACAGTCTCTCTCTGGTCACATGGCTTATCCATACAGTCTCTCTGGTCACATGGTTTATCCATACAGTCTCTCTCTGGTCACATGGCTTATCCATACAGTCTCTCTGGTCACATGACTTATCCATACAGTCTCTCTCTGGTCACATGGCTTATCCATACAGTCTCTCTGGTCACATGGCTTATCCATACAGTCTCTCTCTGGTCACATGGTTTATCCATACAGTCTCTCTGGTCACATGACTTATCCAATGGGAGTCTGGCTGACTGTGCCTCTCTGGGTAACAACATCAGCTGTGCTGCGTGCTGAGGGAGGTCTGCCCGCTCAGCGTCCTCTCAGAGGGGTTTGTGGGAGAAGGCTGGTCGGAGGGCTGGGGGGTGTTGGCCCGGAGCCAAGCTCGTCATTCCTTCTGGACCTGACACCACCACGGCTGTCCTTCCTCTGCCGTCCCGCCCCGTCCCCGGGCTCACCCTGCTGCTGCTAACGCTGCCTCATTTACAACACACATTCCACACTGGAGGACCGGAGACTGGACTCGACCCCCCCACCCCATCTTTGTCTCTCCTGCCGTGGTTTATGAAGTGTCCTGGAGAGAGCTCTTCTAGGGGACCATGTTCCTTAGCTGTGGCCAGAGAGGGAGCGTGAGGAGGCAGGGGGGTGGTGGAGGAAGCAGAGGGGGTGGCTGGGTGTCAGTGTGTTGATTCTGACTGGATGTGTGGTCTCTCTGCAGGGTCGGAGAGGGAGGCACGCCCAAGCCCGCACGGAGGTGAGTTGAGTTATTTTTTCCTCCTGTCGTCCTTTTCTACTGGACTACTCTACTCCTAATCTGTTGTCTACTGGACTATTCTACTCCTAATCTGTTGTCTACTGGACTATTCTACTCCTAATCTGTTGTCTACTGGACTATCGTACTCCTAATCTGTTTTGGGACGTTGTTGAGTTGAACTGTGTTCTGATTGTGGTCAGATTGTTGTGATTGTTGTTGCTCTGTGAATATACATCCTACCCCATTCACTGTGGCTTTAAAAAAAGAAACATGTCGGTCATATAGGAGTATGGACCCCCCCCCCCCATCTCTCTACCCATCAACGTCAGTTCATCACCAGTACTTACTCCCTGTGCTGTGTTTGTCCCCCCCCCCACCCTCTTCTCAGGATGGACGGTATCGGCGGTCTCACCATGGCGGAGGTCCAGAGCGAGGACGACCAGGGGAACGAGATCGAGTGTGAGCAGGACCCCCCCAACTGGCAGCAGCTGGTCAGCCGGGAGGTGCTGGCGGGCCTGACTCCCCAGGAGATCAAGAGGCAGGAAGTCATCAACGGTGAGGCCGCAGTAGGGTCGGCCTCACTCTGAGTTGGGAGGCTTCCCATTTACATTTACATGACTTACAATCAATACATCTGACTAAGCAAGTGAATCATCAGTCCACCAGTCGTAGCAGGAAAAGTAATCTAGCTCAGGCCAGGGGCCATTGGCAGTCTCAGTGATAGAAGAAGAAAGAAGAAAGATTTTATTTTTTGACACAGGAGAAACAGTACAAGGGGGGAAGTAGAAGTCTTAGGAGACACAGTATAGGTGGAAGCAGGTGTAGTAGATGTCTCTGGAGGAGCAGTTAAGGTGTAGCCTGAAGGGATGGGTCTTCAGTCTCTGACGGCTTCCCCGTAGAATAGTCCAGCCAGATGGTCATAACTGTTACTGTGTCTTCTGTGATATGAACTTGATGACACAGGGGATAGACAAGCCAGTTTGCACCCCGTGTATGAGATTTTGTATTGTATTTTTTCTTTATTGTATAATTCTACATGGCTGAAAACCCTGTCTGCCAGTGATTTGAAACTAGCGTCCATTATCAAACTCAAACTTCAAGTCTGTCAGTCTCTACTGTCAAATCTTTCATTACGAGTGTCAGTAGTGATGGCAGTCTACTTGAACCATAAAAACGTCATGTATGCACGTTGATTATGATCTCTTTCTCTCTCTCTCTCTCTCTCTCTCTCTCTCTCTCTCTCTCTCTCTCTCTCACTCACACACTCTCCACAGAGCTGTTCTACACGGAGCGAGCCCACCTGAGGATGCTGAAGGTTCTAGACTACGTGTTCTACCAGAAGCTGACCAGAGACGGCATCCTGCCCCCGGGGGACATCAAACACATCTTCACCAACCTGGAGGAGATCGTCCAGCTACACGGTACACACTAGTCACCCCCACACCACACAGTACACACTAGTCACCACCACACCACACAGTACACACTAGTCACCACCACACCACACAGTACACACTAGTCACCACCACACCACACGGTACACACTAGTCACCTAGTACACACTAGTCACCTCCACACCACACGGTACACACTAGTCACCCCCACACCACACGGTACACACTAGTCACCCCCACACCACACGGTACACACTAGTCACCCCCACACCACACGGTACACACTAGTCACCACCACACCACACGGTACACACTAGTCACCTCCACACCACACGGTACACACTAGTCACCTCCACACCACACGGTACACACTAGTCACCTCCACACCACACGGTACACACTAGTCACCTCCACACCACACGGGGGCGGCTGTGTCTCAGGAGGTAGAGCCGCCATCTAATGATCACAAGGTTGGCAGATCGGCGGTTCGAGCCCCGGCTGGCCACATGTCGAAGTGTTGTTGGGCAAGACACTGAACCCAGGGCTCGACAGTGCGACTGTTTTGGTCGCATTTGCGAGTGAATATATTTCTGTGCGACTTGGAAATACATTCAATAGCACCAGTGCGACTAAAAGACTGCTGAACTACTGTCATGCGCAGTCAAACGTATGTGTATAAGCGATGAGGGAATGAAAACAGTGAACAGAAACGCGTGTCGCAGAAATGCTTCACGCGAGTCCTATATGCGCTTAAAATGCGCATTATGGGTATATGGGATACAGCTCTCATAGTTCGTAGCGCTGTGTTTTGTTAGCCGCTAGCTGCTAGCTGCTAGCAGCGTTTGCTTCCGGTTTCATTACAAAGAGGTTAACCCTATATGTGCCTGACGTCTAACAACATTCAAATGACTCTAACTTCATATTTTTTCGGATTTCAATGTATGACACATCATTTGAAAGCTTATGATCCGTAGTGCCAATCCACAACACGTCACATTTGAAAGTGTTTATGTAATTTTTTTACATTTGAAAGTGTTTTTTGTTTATATATATTTATATTATACAATATACCAGTCATATTCTGGAATGTGTCTAAATGTTAAAGTTCCATAAGTATAAGCAAAATAAAGTAACAGTTAGTACTTTATAGTAGTAGCATAAAAAAAAAAAAAAACACGAACCATAAACCGTGACCTAAAAACCGAGGTTCATACCGAACCGTGGGCCAACTGAAATTAATATTCTTACTTCCCCTTTACATTGTGTGAGTCTCCATTTTTATTACGGCCAAGAGCCGGTTATGGTAATTTTGATATGTTATGATTATGATAATTTGTTGTCGTTGACGAAAATTGCGCAATTTTCATTGTGCTACTGAAATTCTTGGTGTGCTACTAAATGTTTCAACATGGTAGCACAGTGCTACCTGGGGAAAAGGTAAGCGTCAAGCCCTGGAACCCCCAAATTGCTCCCGGTGAGCGGGCCGGCGCCTTTTGTGGCAGCTTGCCGCACATTGGTGTGTGAATGGGTGTGTGAATGGGTGAATGAGAGGCCGTTGTAAAGCGCTTTGGATGAAGGCGCTATATAAGTGCAGTCCAAAATAGGCACCTTGAGTATTTCAAAGTTAACAGCAACAACCACCGTTAGAACTCATGTTCTCTTCCTCTCTACACATGACAGTGTCCATCACAGAACAGATGACGGTCATCCGCAAGACCACCGAGACGTCCGTCATCGGACAGATAGGAGACGACGTGCTAGCATGGGTAAGACACTCCATGAGCACTTAATGAATGATATGTATGTTATGACATTGAACTAACTGTGTGTGTGTGTGTGTGTGTGTGTGTGTGTGTGTGTGTGTCTGTGTGTCTGTCTGTCTGTCTGTCTGTCTGTGTGTGTGTCTCTGTGTGTTTCTGTGTCTCTGTGTGTGTGTGTCTGTATCTGTGTCTGTGTCTCTGTCTGTGTCTCTGTCTGTGTCTGTGTGTGTGTGTGTGTGTGTGTGTGTGTGTGTGTGTGTGTGTACACTACAGTTCAGCGGAGGTGAGGAGGAGAAGATCAAGCTAGCGGTCGGCACCTTCTGCAGTAACCAGCCCTTCGCCCTGGAGCTCATCAAGACCCGGCAGAAGAAAGACCAGCGCTTCACCTCCTTCATGCAGGTATAGGACAGTCATGTGACCCCCCATGACAACCTCTGTCACTGTCTGGAAAGTAATTTACAAGTGGAGAACATTTAACACTAGAACAGCCATGCCTTTTTTACCTGCTAAAAGAGCCGCCTCGGGGGTCAAATGACCATAGTCTTTACAATGCTCAAGCTGCTATTTACACACAACGACCACTAGTTGGCTGGCTCTACTGTATATGACCCCTCTGTCTCTCTACTGTATATGACCCCTCTGTCTCTCCTGTATATGAACCCTCTCTGTCTCCCCCTGCAGGAGGCGGAGAGTAACCGCCTGTGTCGGCGTCTGCAACTGAAGGACATCATCCCCGTGGAGATGCAGAGGCTGACCAAGTATCCTCTGCTGCTGGAGAGCATAGCCAAGTACACAGGTACCACAGTACTACTACCGTCTCACAACAACCACAGTGGTGAGGTTTTCTCCTCCAAGCCCCCTTGTGTGTTTTTCACCTCACCTGCACAATTTTTTTAAAACTCCAGCTCAACACTCTTGTTCACTCTCTGGTGTGGCGCGCTTATCGTCCAACATTTGGGGCGGCCGTGGCTCAGGAGGTAGAGCCGGCGTCTAATGATCGCAAGGTCCTCGGTTCGATCCTTGGCTCCTCCTGTCCACGTGTCGAGGTGTCCTTGGGCAAGACACTTGAACCCCAAATTGCTCCCAGTGAGCGGGGCCGGCACCTTGCTTGGTAGCTTGCCGCCATTGGTGTGTAAATGTGTGTGTGAACGGGTGAATGAGAGGCCGTTGTAAAAGCGCTTTGGAATAAGGCGCTGTATAAGTGCAGTCCGTTTACCGTTTAGCGATGGGTTGATGACGGATGACTGGTTGACATCTGCCGGTTGTTTCTGCCCCTCAGAGGACACGGAGGAGAGGGACAAGGTGAAGAGGGCTGGAGACTGCTGCCGGAAGATCCTCAACTACGTGAACCAGGCAGTCAAGGAGGCAGAGAACAAACAGGTAACCAGGCGACCACGCCAACAGACGCCATCGGTGAGGCTCACCGTCGGTGGACATATGCCTACGCCGGGCGTGCCCATCTCATCTCACTTGTTGCTTCCGTTAGTTTAGGACTTGATACTGGTAATTAGGGATGCATCGCGAGACAGTTAATTATCGATACGTAACGCTTCAAGTCGATGAGATGCAAAATCAATCGCGATGCTCTTTTTTACCGACAGCATTTTACAGACGACGTTCTCGTAACCGTAATTCCTAAACTATATGTGCTATCGGAACACTTCCAACGGTTCCTGAAAGCAGAGAAGCTGTGCGTTCTACCCGTATAGTGTTATTACGGAAATTCAAAGCACGCAGCTGTGGAAAGTGTCATGTGGGCTTGTGTCTGCATCTAGAGAGGAGCTGCTTCAGAGAGTTCCACAAAGGCCCAAAAAACACCTGGGGCCTCAATTAGAAAGCTTGCGTACGCCCAGAAACGTGTGTATGCCAATTTTCCCGTAATTTTGGGATTTATAAAAAACAAACTTGCCGTGAAACTGTGCGCACCTCTAAGCACATTGAGACCCAGAAACGGGAAAAATGAGCAACTGCGACTCCGCTGACAGAAGAATTAAACTTTAGAAACGCTTTGAAACGCGTAAATAATAAGGTGAACAGTAGGACGAATTATGTTTAAACTGATTCCATTGTCGATGCAGTCTGGCACATACAGTGCCTTGCAAAAGTATTCACCCCCCTTGGCTTTTTACCTATTTTATTACATTACAACCTGTAATTAAAAATAAATTTAAAAAATAATAATATTTGATGAATCTGCACAAAATAGTGTTAGTTTTTAAATGAAATGAGAAATATATATATAAAAAAGAATTTAAAAAAATAAAGAACTGAAAATTGGCATGTGCATACAGTATGTATTCACCCCCTTTGTTATGAAGCCTCTAAAAACTTCTGGTGCAACCAATTACCTTCAGAAGTCACATAATTAGTGAAATGAAGTCCACTTGTATGCAATCTAATGGCGCTTTTCCATTACAGGGCCAAAGCAGGCCAGCCCAGGCCAGCCCGCTTCGGCCTGCTTCTTTTCCCCTTTTCCATATGTCGTCCCAGGTCGGTTCGGCTCGCTTCTTTAGCTCCCCTTCGAGACCAGGGTCTACATTTTTAGATCCAGATCTTTTTGCCAGGCTGCGTGTGACGTGTGACGCTGCACACCGTTGATTGGTCATCCCATGTTCATAGATTTTCTTCACTAACCGCCATCTTGAAATACCACATTCACTCTTGGAAAATGTCACAACAGTTTCTGTAATAGCTTATTAATAAAGATTCGAAAAATTATGCTGACCATCGTATTATCTTAGTTTAATGTCATTTCAATGAATCATAGAACTTTTATTTACAACAAGCACAACACAAAAATCGCTATTATGCACCGTCTTTTGCCCGTGAATAACACCGGCTGTGGAGGTGGTACAAACACAATACTCCTTTGCTAACTTCACCATCGGTCTACGGTCATTTTGAGCCCTTAACCACCGCGCTGACACCCCGAGAAGTTATGCTTTTAACCGTAAACTCGATGAACCGGGAGTTCACCCGCTGCTGCTGCTCAGCACCGCTTGCTGCAAGACACCGGAGCACTCTATAAACGCGGAGATTGGTTCGCTGACTGTCTTAATAAATCAAGTACAGAGATTCCAACCCGTGTTGAACATCCTATTTCCTTGTCAAATCGTGTATGCTGTGCAGTGTGCACCTAATCTATCATGAGATGACAACGCATTTAAGATCACAATCCTCAATAGATTGATTCCATCGTTTTACCGACAAGAAGATTCTACAATCTATCAGCCTTTCCGTAGAAATACATCGCTCCCTGTATAATGATATATATCTAACGTTACATGTTTTAAGGCTGATCTGTGCATGATGGTGCTGCATTTTGACATAATTCTTATCGCATTTCCCCCCGTTGTGTTGTGCCGTTCAGTAGTCCAGAGCTTCATCCCCCTTCACCCCTTTCCATCCCTGGCGTCATTTTATCAATGAACGTGGTATTATACATATTTACATATTACATATTTGTTGTTATTTATGGAAGTGTCCGGTTGCTGGAGGAACCAGGACGCCGGCTACACTGCACAGTTTAGCCCGAAATATATAGGGAGAGTGCAGCCCGTTGACAGAGAAACGTTTTAACAGGGAATTCGCTCCACGCTGTGTCCACGGTGATAGGAGTGGAGGATCGACTCCATTCAAATGGTTTTGGATTCCCTGTCTTCTCCTCTATCCGGACACGTTTGAATTGTTATCCTAACCCCCGGTAAACCGAAGTTATTAACCCGCAAACGGCACCGTGTTTGTCCGTGAATAACACGGCACACAATGATACTACAGTTCATAAAGCAGACAAGTGAAGGCAGTGGTTTTAAGGGTTCAAAAAACATGAATTTATTATGTGTAGAACAACATATGTGCAGAACAAAATCCAATAGAAATGATTCAAACATGCAGACAATCAGGCAGTAGCCATCTCCTGAACATAACAATGATGCTACAGTGAGGTAGCATCCTACCTTACGATAGCCCACATAAGTTTCTTTCTCTTTTCAGCATTCCTCTTTCGAGTATCCTTCCTTCTGTCTTCTCTCTTTTCTCTCCAAAAAAGGCTAATAATATACCACATGCCGAGGGAAAGCCATAGGATAGTTGCTCCATTCTGCTATTGTTGCTGTATTGTGTCTCGTGAAAATATACGTCACCACCATGGCGCGCTGTTATGACGCGTAACTCCGCCTACTATCGTCTACTCCTCCTACTAGTCCGGGTCGGTTGTGTATAATGGAAAACCAGAACTGATCAAAAGCGGGCTAAAGTGGGCTAAAGTGACCCGACCCGACCTGGGCTGGGCTGCTGATGGAAAAACGCCAAAAATGGATTTGATGGTGCTCCTGGGGATCATCAAAGATTTGGATATTTTTTTATAACCCAACCCTGACTTGTACTTCTCAACAACTTTGTCTCGGACTTGTTTGGAGAATTCCTTGGTCTTCATGGCAGTGTTTGGTTGGTGGTGCCTCTTGCTTAGGTGTTGCAGCCTCTGGGGCCTTTCAGAAAAGGTGTGTATATACTGACAGATCATGTGACACTTAGATTGCATACAAGTGGACTTCATTTCACTAATTATGTGACTTCTGAAGGTAATTGGTTGCACCAGAAGTTTTTAGGGGCTTCATAACAAAGGGGGTGAATACATATGCACATCAGAATCAGAATCAGAATCAGAATCAGAAGACTTTTATTGCCATGACATGTAAACATGTTAGGAATTTGGTTTGGCACCATGGAGCACGGTTTACAGAAGGACAGGTGCAAGACAGGACAAGACAGTGCAAACCAACATCAAAGTGCAAGAGTCATAATTAATATAAATATAAAGTGCAGAGATTCAAGTGTTCAAGTGTTCAAGTGTTCATATCCAGACAGTGCAAAGCTCTCTGGGTGGGGGTGGAGGGAGGGTAGATAGATAGGGGTCAGGTCAGGGGGGGGGGGGGGGGAGGGGGGCCAGCGGCATTTAGGAGTCGGATGGCTGTGGGGAAAAAGCCGTTGGTGTGTCGGACCTTCACAGTATTTATGGACCGCACCCTCCTGCCTGAGGGGAGCGGGGCGAAGAGACCGTGTCCTGGGTGTGCGGGGTCAGCCATGATCTTCCTGGCCCTCCCCAAAGCCCTACTTTTAAACAGGGCCTCAAGGGGGGGCAAAGGGCAGCCAATCACCCTCTCCGCCGAGCGTATCACCCGCTGCAGCTTGGCCTTGTCCTTGGCCGCTGCAGCGGGGAACCAGATGATGATGGCGGAGGTGACGATGGACTCAATGATGGCCGTGTAGAAGTTCACCAGCGTGGTCTTAGGAAGGTGGAATTTCCTGAGCTGCCTCAGGAAAAACAGTCTCTTCTGGGCCTTTTTTGTGAGGGCGTTGATGTGGGGCCCCCACTTCAAGTCCCGAGAGACTGTCACCCCAAGGAAGCGGCATGACTCCACTGTGGTGACTGGAGTGCCTCCCAGTATGATTGGAGAGGGAGGGGGGTGGGTTCCTCCTGAAGTCCACTATCAGCTCCACTGTCTTAAGAGCATTTAGCTCCAGGTTGTTCCGGGTGCACCAGGAGACCACCAAGTCAATCTCGCTCCTGTAAGCAGATTCATCCCCCTTGGAGATGAGCCCTACCAGGGTGGTATCGTCCGCGAACTTGAGGAGCTTGACCGACTGGTGGCTGGAGGTACAGCAGTTGGTGTAGAGGGAAAACAGGAGGGGAGACAGGACGCAGCCCTGCGGGGAACCGGTGCTGATGGTCCTCAGCTCAGAGATGGACTTCCCGAGCTTCACCCGCTGGGTCCTGTTGGATAGAAAGTTTGTGATCCACCTGCAGGTGTAGTCAGGCACCTGCAGTGCAGAGAGCCCACACTCCAGTATGGGTGGCAAGATGGTGTTGAATGCCGAACTGAAGTCAACGAACAGGATTCTGGCGTAGGTCCCGGCCGTGTCCAGATGTTTTAGGACATGGTGTAGGGCCATGTTGACTGCGTCCTCTACGGACCTGTTGGCTCTATACGCGAACTGCATGGGGTCTAGGAGAGGGTCTGTGATGGACTTTAGGTGGGCAAGGACGAGGCGTTCAAAGACCTTCATGACTACAGAGGTCAGGGCAACGGGTCTGTAGTCATTCAGGCCTGTGATCCTCGACTTTTTGGGGACAGGGATAATGGTGGAGGTCTTGAAGCAGGCTGGTACCTGACAGCACTCCAGGGAGGAGTTGAAGATGTTGCTGAACACAGGGGACAGCTGGTCAGCGCAGAACTTCAACATGGAGGGTGAGACAGCATCCGGACCGGCCGCCTTCCGGGGGTTCTGTCTCTTGAACAGGCGGTTCACCTCTCTCTCTGAGACAGAGAGGTGTGAGCGGGCAGAGGGGGTGGGGCTCAGGGGAGAGAAGGGAGGAGGAGGGGAGGTTGGGGAGAGGGGGGGGGGGAGGGGGGGCAGTAGTAGAGGGGGCAGACTGTGGGCGGGCAGAGGGGGTGGGGCTCAGGGGAGAGAAGGGAGGAGGGGGGAGGTTGGGGAGAGGGGGGGGAGGGGAGGGGGCGCAGTAGTAGAGGGGGCAGACTGTGGATCGAATCTGCAGTAAAACTTGTTCAGTTCATTTGCAAGGAGAGTGCTTTCTATGGTCAGAGGGGGTTTTGGTTTATAGTTTGTAATTTGTTTTAGACCCTTCCAGACAGAGGCAGCGTTGCCATCTGAGAATTGTTTCTCAGAGTAGCGATGTTTTGCTTGCTTAACAGCTGCCTCGAACTTGTACCTGGCGTCTCTAAACCTGTTCTTGTCACCCCTCTGCCAGGCATCCTCCTTCTCCAACCTCAGCCTTCTGAGCTGGGCTGTGAACCAGGGTTTGTCATTATTATAACTGACCCTGGTCCGAGTTGGAACACACACCTCCTCGCAGTAGCTGACGAATGACGTCACAGTGTCAGTGTACGCATCCAAGTCGTTACCGGCCTCAGCCCCCGCCCACTCCACATAGCCCTCGTCACAGCCAGCCCGCTCTAACCAGGCGCTGGTTTTCTCCTTAGCCTCGCTGTCCCATGTTCTGAACGACTTAACTACAGGTTTTGACACTTTTAGTCTCTGCCTGTAGGATGGGATCAGATGGACAATGTCGTGGTCAGATTTGCCCAGCGCAGCTCGGGAGACAGCGTGGTAGGCGTTCTTGATGGTACAATAGCAGTGGTCTAGCGTCCTCTCCCCCCGAGTGGGGCATTTGACCTGCTGCCGATATTTGGGCAGAGCCCGGCTCAGATTTGCTTTATTAAAATCCCCCAACACAATCACAGCACTGTCCGGATGTAAACGTTCAGTCTCCATAATATGCTCAGCTAATGCGCTCTGTGCCTCTTCGACAGCAGCGTCTGGTGGGATGTACACACAAGCAAGAATAAAAGAGCTGAACTCACGGGGCGAGTAAAACGGGCGACAGTTTATGATGATGAGTTCTAGGGCAGTCGAGCAGTGTTGTTTAATCACTGTCACATCAGTACACCAGGACTCGTTAACGAAAAAACATACCCCACCTCCGCAGACTTTTCCGGACGAGAGTGTATCCCTGTCGGCTCGGTACAGCTGGAAACCCTCCAGTTGTACTGCTGCGTCTGGGACGTCCTCAGAGAGCCAGGTCTCCGTGATGGCATAAGCTGCTGAAGAGTTGTAGTCCTTGCTTTTCGCTACCAGGCACCGGAGTTCGTCCATTTTATTACATAAGGAGTTCACGTTGGCTAGAAATATTCCTGGGAGTGGAGTGCAGGAACCGCGTCTTCTGAGTCTAGCGAGAGCCCCAGCTCTCTTCCCCCGCTGTCGTCTCAGCCACCTCACAGCCTGGGTGAAGATTGCGGTTCCTCGGATCAGGATATCCAGCACTTCCGTAGATCGGGTGAGAAAAATAGGGGCAATGTCCAATGTCTAAGAGTTCTTCTCTTGTATAAGAGATGTCACAGACCACAAATCCAGACATACAAACACACCAAACAACACTCCATAGTACCACAGCTGCCATGGACGGCGCCATCTTGGACATGCGCATTGACATGCCAATTTTCAGTTTTTTTTTATTTCTTTTTTATTTTTATATATATATATTTCTCATTTCATTTAAAAACTAACACTATTTTGTGCAGATTCATCAAATAAAATTCTGATTAAAAAAATGTTTAAATTACAGGTTGTAATGTAATAAAATAGGTAAAAAGCCAAGGGGGGTGAATACTTTTGCAAGGCACTGTATATATTATATACGTATATATTATCTATGGTCTGGCAGACAAGAGAAGAGTTTCATATTGTTATGACGTGTTCGTTGCGCGCAACTGTTGCGCAGAAATTGACTGGGTGAGATTTATTTCGTTCTGTCGGGGTGTTTCACTGACCATTTATAGACAAGACGCTCGTTAACATGTGCAACATTTAGAGTTCATTGTGATTCATAAAGGGAAGCAGGTGTAGGACTTGCGCAATGCAAATTCCGCTTGCGTGCGCACCGTTTTATAAATCCGAATGTTGGTGTGCCTAAATATTCCTGCTTTGCGTACGTACACCAGTTCTACGCAAAGCTTTATAAATGAGGCCCATGGACATTCTTAGAGAAAACAGGGCAAAAAATGAAAACTAAAAGTCCTAGGCTCACAGACTTTCTTGGACAGATAAAAAAGCCTGTAAAATCCAATTCCTTTTTAGTGTTTTTCTTCCCTTAAAACTGTTATTACACACTCATAACTTAATGTTAAGAAACTGCCATATATTGAAAGCTGAAGTAATCCTGGAAAAAGGGGCAAAAGCACTTACCGTACTCCTAGGACATTTCCTGACACTTTTATAGCCATGAAAACTAAATAGATCTACTTTTGACTTTCGTTTTTTTTAAGAAAAGGAAATATGCGTTCATTGCAGTTTGTTTTGCAGTTACATCCTACCTCAGAAATAAACATTTTTGAGATGAGATTACAATCTCATTTTGTTAAAAACAAATTGTCAGAAGATCGTATTGTGAACCCAGTATCATGAATCGTATCGAATCGTGAGTTGAGTGTATCGTTACCTCCCTACTGGTGATGGTATGATACTTGATACTGATACGTGATCAGACAACCAGTCATTTAAATGCTTAAAATTATGGAACAGGTTTAGAATGCCACTGAGCTGCGCAAGTTGGTGGAACGCATTGCACCTGCTATTACTATTACTATTACTTATGTGATATATTTTTTGTATGTTTTTTTGTAAGTTTTGGTTAGTAATATAATATAATGATTCATCATTTACCACAGGACAACATGTGTGATTGTTCAGTGCTCATAAGTCTGTGTGTGTGTGTGTGTGTGTGTGTGTGTCTGGTGTGTCTGGTGTGTGTGTGTGTGTGTGTGTGTGTGTGTGTGTCTGGTGTGTGTGTGTGCGTGTGTGTGTGTGTGTGTCTGGTGTGTGTGTGTGTGTGTGTGTCTGGTGTGTGTGTGTGCGTGTGTGTGTGTGTTTGTGTCTGGTGTGTGTGTGTGTGTGTGTGTGTGTGTCATGTATGTGTGTGTGTGTGTGTGTGTGTGCGTGTGTCTGTGTCTGGTGTGTGTCTGGTGTGTGTGTGTGTGTGTGTATGTGTGTGTGTGTGTGTCTGGTGTGTGTGTGTGTGTCTGGTGTGTGTGTGTGTGTGTGTCTGGTGTGTGGTGTGTGTGTGTGTGTCTGGTATCTGTGTGTGTGTGTGTGTGTGTGTGTGTGTGTGCGTGTGTCTGTGTCTGGTGTGTGTCTGGTGTGTGTGTGTGTGGGTGTGTGTGTGTGTGTCTGGTGTGTGTGTGTGTGTGTGTCTGGTGTGTGTGTGTGTGTATGTGTGTGTGTGTCTGGTGTGTGTGTGTGTGTCTGGTGTGTGTGTGTGTGTGTGTGTGTGTGTCTGGTGTGTGTGTGTGTCTGGTGTGTGTGTGTGTGTGTGTGTGTGTGTGTGCGTGCTCCTATCCTTACAGAGACTAGAGGACTACCAGAGGCGGTTAGACCTGTCGTCTCTGAAGCAGAGTGAGAACCCCATGATCTCAGAGTTCAAGGTGAGGAGCCTTCACTGCTCTCTATTCACTTCTGATCAGGATGTCTTCACTGCTCTCCCATTCACTTCTGATCAGGAAGTCTTCACTGCTCTCCCATTCACTTCTGATCAGGATGTCTTCACTGCTCTCCCATTCACTTCTGATCAGGAAGTCTTCACTGCTCTCCCATTCACTTCTGATCAGGATGTCTTCACTGCTCTCCCATTCACTTCTGATCAGGAAGTCTTCACTGCTCTCCCATTCACTTCTGATCAGGATGTCTTCACTGCTCTCCCATTCACTTCTGATCAGGAAGTCTTCACTGCTCTCCCATTCACTTCTGATCAGGAAGTCTTCACTGCTCTCTATTCACTTCTGATCAGGAAGTCTTCACTGCTCTCTATTCACTTCTGATCAGGAAGTCTTCACTGCTCTCCCATTCACTTCTGATCAGGAAGTCTTCACTGCTCTCCCATTCACTTCTGATCAGGAGGTTTTTTACAGTTCCTGTTTGTTTATTTGTCACTTCTGTACGTTATTCCTACGGAAATGATCTGTAGTCTTGGATTCTTCTTTGGCGTTAGGATTGTTTTCTACTCTGTAAAAGAGGGACGGCTGTTTCTCAGGAGGTAGAGGCTAGGGCTGCAACGATTAGTCGACATAATCGACGACGTCGATCATAAAAACTCGTCGACGTGGATTTTTAGTGTCGACTAATCGTATTTTTTTTAAAAAGAAAAAAAAACGTATTTTTTTTATTTTTTTTACGGGAGCCATGCAAGAATCAGCTGGGTAAGTTTTAGCTAACGTTGTTAGCCAACTGGCTAACGTTATATTGTTAGGGTCGTAATGTTTATGTTAGCTTTACTGTTACATGTTGGAAAACAACGTCTCATGGACAGGGCTGTACATGCTATGAGCGTTTGTGCTATTAATTTATTTGCCCTGTGGCACGCGTGTGACAGACAGAGGCGCTTGTATGTAACGTTACGTAGCAGGGGTTTTCCATGTTGAAGCCAGGAGAACGCGAGATGAAATGAAGTGAGGGGTGGTCGCTATTAAAATACCAGGTAGTCATGGTGGATGATCATGAATGATGCTTGATAAGTGAATGCTATTTCAATTATGTTGAGTCCACCAGCGAGCTGTCTGTAAGATAAACAGCGCCAAGCGTAGCCTACTAACGTGAGCTGTCTGTAGTCTAGCCAGCAATGCTAGCTAGCCAATCAACTAGCTCTGTGAGCAGCTGTAGCTTGGCGTAACGTTAGGTTAGATAGCTAGTTAAGCCGGATTTATGCTTCTGCGTCGCCATTTACGCGCAGCGAAAAGCCACACGACTAATCTGAAAAATAATCGACAGATTAGTCGACTACCAAAATAATCGTTAGTTGCAGCCCTAGTAGAGGCTGTGTCTCAGGAGGTAGAGTCTGTGTCTCAGGAGGTAGAGGCTGTGTCTCAGGAGGTAGAGGCTGTGTCTCAGGAGGTAGAGGCTGTGTCTCAGGAGGTAGAGCCTGTATCTCAGGAGGTAGAGGCTGTGTCTCAGGAGGTAGAGGCTATGTCTCAGGAGGTAGAGGCTGGTGGAGGTAAAGGCTGTGTCTCAGGAGGTAGAGGCTGTGTCTCAGGAGGTAGAGGCTGTGTCTCAGGAGGTAGAGCCGCCGTCTAATGATCGCAAGGTTGGCAGATCGGCGGTTCGAGCCCCGGCTGGCCACATGTCGAAGTGTCCTTGGGCAAGACACTGAACCCCAAATTGCTCCCAGTGAGCGGGCCGGCGCCTTGCATGGTAGCTTGCCACCATTGGTGTGTGAATGTATGTGTGAATGGGTGAATGAGAGGCCGTTGTAAAGCGCTTTAAATAAAGCTGCTATATAAGTCAGTCCATTTACCATTACCATTTACCATTCAAGAAGAAAAAGAAAAGAAAAATAATGTGGTAAAGAAAGGTTTCCTGTTTTGTTGATGATTTGATGATTGACATTCTCCTGTAGAATATGGATCTCACCAAGAGGAAGATGGTGCATGAGGGACCTCTCTCCTGGAAGGTCAACAAAGACAAGACAATCGGTAAGTCGACATGAATGAAATGTGTTTTGGCGCAGACAGAGAGAATACTGAATACTGAAGATCTGAGTTAATTCTTTTGTACCGTACAAATGATGAGTTCCTTCTTGAGCTTTGCCCCTTTGATACCAAACTGCACGATGACGAGAATGAACATCAAGGATACTACACATGCTAGCTGACAACTAGGTTGTGTATCGCGCCCCCGGGGAAGGCTACTGAGTTGAAACGTTGACGAGATGCATAAATATCACAGCAATTAGAGAAGAGTGGGAGACTTTTTCATTTTCAGGGAATCTTTCACTTTATGTTCTGTTAGTCAGCACCTGGCCTTGGGCCCACCTTCTTTATTGCGTGTAAGAACCTGGGAGTGCACCACCAGTGTGACCTCCTGTCTCCTCAGAGCATAAGTCTGTGAGTGTTTGTGTGTGTGTGTGTGCGTGTGTGCGTGTGTGTGTGTGTGTGTGTGTGTGTGTGTGTGTGTGTGTGTGTGTGTGTCTGTGTGTGTCTGTGTGTGTGTGTGTGTGTCTCCTCAGAGCTGTACACTCTGCTCCTGGAGGACATCCTGGTGCTCCTTCAGAAGCAGGACGAGCGGCTGGTCCTCAAATGCCACAGCAAGAACCTGGCGGGCACGGCCGACACCAAGCACATCTTCAGCCCCATCATCAAGCTCAGCACCGTGCTGGTCCGCTCCGTGGCCACCGGTGAGTTCAAACCAAACCACGCGGGGCGGCTGTGACGCAGGAGGTAGAGCCGCCGTCTAACGATTGCAAGGTCGGCAGTTCGAGCCCTGGCTGGCCACGTGTCGAGGTGTCCTCAGTAGGGCTGCAACAACGAATCGATGAAATCGATAAAAATCGATAATGAAATTCGTTGGCGACGAATTCCATTATCGATTCGTCAGGTCTTGTTCCATAACAAACCTACTTCCTGTTGACGCACGCCACGCTGTCTTGCGGCCGGTGTAGGCATCGCGAATCATAGCGAATCATAGCGCTACCTATGGCCGGAACCGGAAAAGTGGGAAAATCCGGTACCTACACCGGCGCGGCGGCTACATTTAAATCATGCTACTCAAAAGCCTTGAGAGTGAAGCTGTCTGCTGTCTGCTGTCAGGACATGCTAGTGAGTTAGCTAGCAGGGTTAGCTCGCTGCTGCCGCTAGCTGACTGTCACTACGCTGCTCGTCCAGCTGTAGTCTGCGTAGCTGTGCTGAGAACCAGAGCACTAACTATGTTTCTATAGAGGAGGGTTACACTAACTATGTTTCTATAGAGGAGGGTTACAGCTCACTATGTTTCTATAGAGGAGGGTTACACTAACTATGTTTCTATAGAGGAGGGTTACAGCTAACTATGTTTCTATAGAGGAGGGTTACACTAACTATGTTTCTATAGAGGAGGGTTACAGCTAACTATGTTTCTATAGAGGAGGGTTACACTAACTATGTTTCTATAGAGGAGGGTTACAGCTAACTATGTTTCTATAGAGGAGGGTTACAGCTAACTTCCTATTGTTTTATTATAGAAGTCCTGCTGGGCTCAGCCCTGCCATGGTCTCCTGCTCTCCATGCAAATGCGTTAGTGTGAGTTCTGGCGAAGCGTCAGCTAAATGACTGTAATGTAATGCGATAGCCAGTGAGTGTTTGCTCGCATTCATGGATTCAATATTGCATGACAAGTGTATTTAGCTAGCTGGCTAACGTCAGTGGTAGAGCAGAGGTGATAAGCTAAAGGCTAGCTAGTGGTAGCCTACCAAGCTACCCGTGAGTTAGAGTGAGGCACTGACTGTCGCCTAGCCTATTGTATGGAGTGAGAGGACACATTGCATTGTTTTGGAGCATATCTGTTATATAAAAACATTAGTGTCTTGTCTGTAGCCTATATTGCACTTTGGGTTACTGACCTTTACATTAAGCAAAGTTATTACCTAAAACAATGCATGTATTGAGCTAGAGTTCAACTACTTTATTGAAACAATCTACCGCCATAGTCCATGGCCTGTTAAACCTATTTGATGTAGCAAAGCCTTTTTTATTTATATTATTTATAATTTTTTATTAATACTTATTCATTTTGCACATGTATATGTATAGGCCTGGCTGATTTAGAAAACATAAAATAAAATTTGCAAAAGAAATCTTTTTTTTCTTCTTCTTTTTGTATCCGATTAATCGGAAAATAATCGGCAGATTAATCGATTATCAGAATAATCGTTAGTTGCAGCCCTAGTCCTCAGGCAAGACACTGATTGACACAAATTGCTCCCAGTGAGCAGGCCGGCGCCTTGCATGGTAGCTTGCCGCCATCGGTGTGTGAATGGGTGAATGAGAGGCCGCCGTAAAGCGCTTTGGATAAAGGCGCTACATAAGTCAGTCCATTTACCAAACCATGTTTAATTTATGCCAATCAATCAATCAATCACTGTTTGGAATGTGGTATTTCTGCATGATTTTAGTTCCGCACAAGGAGCTCAACTTGCTCGATTCCACCCATAATGTCTATTTATTAGGTCTTTCATTGAGGCTGTGTGGAAGGAAGACAGTGGTTTATTGAGGAGGAAAAACAACTGCCACACCTAATCTGCTTTCTACACACCTCATCCCCTCATCTCCTTTCTCCCCTGACAGACAACAAGTCATTCTTTGTGCTGTCCATGTCAGACAACGGCGCCCAGATCTACGAGCTGATGGCCCAAACCGTCTCAGAGCAGAGAACGTAAGCGCCTTTACCCTCGCTCCAAGCAATCCTCTCTGGTCCCGTTTGGCCTGTTCTGTTTTCTGTTCAACACAACCTGTCGTGTGGTCTTCTGTCCCCTAGGTGGCAGTGTCTGATCACACAGATGGCAGATACCATAAAGACGAAACCGCTCATCATACCTTTACCTCAGACAGAGTGAGTTCACTGAGCCATTTGGGCTTTTGTGTGCTGGACTATGATATTGAGCGATGCTGTCGATGTTTCTCCTTGCTTTGCTTAATAAATGACCAGTATGTGATTCTAAATGACCAGAACTGGATGTGATTCTAAATGACCAGAACTGGATGTGATTCTAAATGACCAGAACTGGATGTGATTCTAGTGAACTGGATGTGATTCTAAATGACCAAAACTGTATGTGATTCTAGTGAACTGGATGTGATTCTAAATGACCAGAACTGTATGTGATTCTAGTGAACTGTATGTGATTCTAGTGAACTGTATGTGATTCTAGTGCGGAGCGCGATGCTGTGGAGATCATCAGCACTGCGGTTCCCAAAATAGGCAAAGACTCTGACCGCACCTCTACCGGAAGTATTCAGTCCCCAGGTACAGTATATACACAACAACAGAAGTATTCAGTCTCCAGGTATATACACAACAACAGAAGTATTCATTGTTGCAGTGTGCAGTGAAACGGTCATGGAAATAGTAATAGAAATGGTACTAGTAATAGAAATGGTACTAGTAATAGAAATGCTACTAGTAATAGAAATGCTACTAGTAAGGGGCGCTCAGGTGGCGTAGTGGGCTAAGCGACCATGTAACCGCAGGGTCCCCGGTTCGATTCCGGCCAGGGACATATCCTGCATGTCATCCCTCCTCTCTCTCTCACCCATCCTTCCTGTCAATTCTCAACTATCTCTATCACAATAAAAATGAAAATATGAGTGGGACTGCCCCACTCAGAAAAAAAGAATTTAAAAAAAAGAAAGAAATGCTACTAGTAATAGAAATGGTACTAGTAATAGAAATGGTACTAGTAATAGAAATGGTACTAGTAATAGAAACGGTACTAGTAATAGAAATGGTAGTAATAATTGTAGTACTTAGAAAGTCGCTGGAACAGAATGAACAGAAACAGTCGACCAAAATGCAATAGACCGCCATGATGACCGAGGCCGGAACATTTGTCTATCTTTGATCCCTGAATGAATAAAATAAAACCTTTAATCTATTTGCATGCGGACCAGCTACATGTACACACTGTTGGAGGTCTTAGTACTTGTAACAATATTGGAATATAAATCAGACATACCAATAGTCAAATCAGAAGTTGTGAACGCCTCTCTAAAGTTGTGAACGCCTCTCTGAAGGTAGGAGCTTTTAACTCCCATTACTGAAAGAACTTAGATTCCACCAACATCTTTGTGTCCCCCTAGTCACTTCCTCTTCGGGTCTGCAAGCCCCGCCCACAGGGACCAATCCATTTGAGGGTGTCAAATCAGAGGAGGAGGAGGAGGAGGAGGAAGATTCACCATTGCCAGACAGGGGAGAGGAGGAAGAGGTGAAGGAGGTGGAGGTGGAGGAAGAGGAGGAGGAGGTGGAAGAAGGGGCCTTCCTGGAGAGCGAGCTGGCAGACAGACTACCCTTTCTCCAGGAGAGGTCACGGCAGGGCATGGCCATGGACCACCAGGAGCCGGACGCCTTCGGAATCCCCCCGTCTAAAGCCGAGGAGGCCCTCAGGACCTGTAAGTCCACTGCCCTGCCCTTTATCTGACTGAACCTTTATTTAACCAGATAGGTCAGGTGAGAGCCACTTCTCCTTTAACCATCTTCTTCTTCGGCGTATGGGTAGTTGTTTTTCCTCTCCACTCCACCAGGCTCGGGGCCGAGGGGCTACCCTTTTACCACCCCGAGACCTGGTTGAGGGGCTCACCCGGGCTATATTTCTGGACACCCCTCCAGAAGCCACGTCATCGTCTCGTCATCTAATACCGACAGACCATGCATCCCGTTGGGTGGGTGGTACACCGGGCAATCCAGGATAATATGGTCTGCGGTTTGGTCCTCTGCGCCACACTCGCACGACGCATTTGGGGCCAAGCCCCATCTGTGCATTGATGAGCGGAAACGCCGGACGCCGGTCCGGAGACGATTGAGCCTCACCCAGGATAGCCTTGGCAAGTCCATCCCGAGGGGCTCAGCGCCGGCGACTGGGATGTGGTCGCGGAGTTTGGAGGTGTTAGCCTCCCACTCCGCGCGCCACATATAATCCGCCCATCCTGCCGCACTGATGTTGAGATCTCTGCATTGCTGCCTGAGATCCTGTGCGGCAGGCACAAATGGGTGTCTCGACTTGAGACGCCGGGAGGGCTCCGCTGTTATAGTGAGCCTATCATGGAGCAGATGGTTATTAAGCTCCACGGCCCGGCAGGCGAGACGTGCTGTGGCTCCCATGCGGCGGAGGCCTGCGGGCTGGATGCCTGCTAGGATGGGAAGGTTGTCCACGGGGGTAGGACGCAGGCATCCTGTCACAATGCGCAAGGCTTCGTTTAACCATGACGACCTGGCCAAGAGACTCTTGTCTTGTAATGGAGTTTTTTCAAAGAGGGTAATGAAACCAAGGTGTTGAGTTTTAGTGTCTTTTTGCGACTCGTGCCAGTCAGTAGGGGGGCAGCAAACTGGAAAGAGTGACGGCACAAAAGAGGTGCGAGCGATGAATCTGCTGCAGCGTAGATGGCGTATGCTGGTGGAAATGCTCAATAGTGAGCGGAGGTACGGGGGCGTTTTGCCCATGACGGATTTGTTAAAAAAACTGACACCAGTGGATCTGTCGCCTGGTGTGGAGTGATGGCCAGGTGACGTGGGAATACAGGTGGCAGTGATGTGTTGACAGGGGCGCCGGTGACAAAGTAGAATGGGTAGAATGGTCATTGTGTTTTGCAGAGTGGGTGAAAGAGGCTTTATTGCAGTACAGGAAACCAGTTCTTGTTGTGACCTTGGTGAGCAGGGTGTTGATGTGGTTTGAAAGGAGAGTGTACAGTCGAGCCAGATACCTAGATATCTGTGTTGACAAACTCTAGTTGGGCCTACCCCAGTAGACTAACAAAGCACGGTAATACTGTACAGTAACCATGTGTTGCAGCATAATGTCCCCTCTTCATATACGTTCTACTACTCTACAACTATGCTTTTGTTCTGTCAAGAACCAGTGATTTGTTTTGTTGTTGCTTTGTTATAGTGCACCCAAATCATCAAATCACATATGTGGTTCCTTACCTTAAAATGAGTCTATTAGGGTTGGGCAATATCAAATGTTTTAAACCATTAAACCGTCCCCAAATTAAACAGCGGTGGCGGTGTGACTGGAAGCGGCTCCATCTGGTTTCCACCAGAGAACGGGACCTCCGTCTCCGTCAATCACAAGCTTTCAACAATAGGCACATCTCTGACTCTGCTCCTCTGTCACTTTCTTCATTCTCACACACTCGCCTTGTCAACATCTGCTGGCTCACCCTTGTCATTCGGTCGGAACTGACAGTGGCCAGATTAACAACATCCAAAGTGTGGATTGTCCAGGCTAGAAATATGGGATTTAGTTATTTGGGTGAACTATCCCTTTAAGCAGAACATGTCCACACCTTCTGTATATGTGTTTTATACATGTAGAAGTGTATCTCATGAATGATCATTATGATCATCAGGGCCCAGTAGTTCAAAACGTTTCATCTCAATCAGATCCGATCAGATTTTGAAATCCCATTTTTTGTGATCCAGGATCAGACAACTCTGCCAGGTTTTGTCCCAATATTTCAAAGCAATTCAGGGTAGGATCACCCTGATCCAGATTCAGACTTTTCAAGATTACTAGATAGAAATCTAAATTACATTTGTGATTGACAATCTTTGTTGTGAGACTTTTATGAGCATAAACATTTATGTCATCAACATTTAGTTGAAAACAAAATAGGCCACCACAAACGTGACCAAAAAATAAAAGATAACATTGATTTGCCATGAAGGCTAAAAATTGTGTATTATTTCAGTTAACACATTTTGCCATCTTAATATTGAAACATATTTTAAAATAAATTGTATTGTACATTTTGCTCTGGTAATCCACTGGAAATCCACCCCTCTGGTGGGATCAAGATAATAATTTTTTGGGGGATCAAACTGATCCCAATCCTGTGTTGTCAGTTTGAACTACCCGTTTTGAAGATTTGATCCAGATTAAACCTTGGATTTGATTTCCTGATCTGATCGGATATCAAACTGATCCTAATCCTAATCCATTGTTTGGTTTTGAACTACCCAAAATCCACATCTGATCTGATCAGACAGGGATTAAAGGTTTTGAACTACTGGACCTATATGATTGTTGTATAACATGGCCAGCAGCAGGGTGGAACCACAGCATCTAGCAGACCTCTACAACACTCACCACCACCTAGAGTGACAAGTGTTTTTTTTACCTAGCAACAATCATAAATAATAAATTTGATTGGCTACAAAATGAAGCATCATAATTGATTGCGGTTTTGTGAATAAAGTCAACCTTGGCACTTGGAATGTGTTAAGCAGAACACTTCCATTGTCCACCCTCTGTATAGACTGAGTTATCAGACCCCTCCATGTCCTTCTGTATAGACTGAGTTATCAGCCCCCTCCATGTCCCTCTGTATAGACTGAGTTATCAGACACCTCCATGTCCCTCTGTATAGACTGAGTTATCAGAACACCTCCATGTCCCTCTGTATAGACTGAGTTATCAGCCCCATCCATGTCCCTCTGTATAGACTGAGTTATCAGCCCCCTCCATGTCCCTCTGTATAGACTGAGTTATCAGCCCCCTCCATGTCCCTCTGTATAGACTGAGTTATCAGCCCCATCCATGTCCCTCTGTATAGACTGAGTTATCAGACACCTCCATGTCCCTCTGTATAGACTGAGTTATCAGAACACCTCCATGTCCAGCCTCTGTACGTAGACTACATAGTAGGAGTGAATTGAAATTCAATCCATAAATAGATTTTTTTCATTTAACCCATTTGCCCAGGGTGACTTTATTCACCAAAAAATGCATAATGTACGATGCTTCATGTTGTAGCCAATCAAAGTGTTAGGTAAATACCACATAAAACACATGGCAGTCTAAGTGGTGAGTGTTCCGGAACTTTTTGGCAGTGGGTAAGTTAACCTGAGATAAGAATCTAGACCTGGTCCAAGACCGGCAAATTGTTTGGCCCATTGACTTACATAAGAAACTGTGAATTCAGAAACTGGATTTCAATTAACTTTGTGCGCCAAGCTAATGACAGAATGCGAACTGATGACCCTAAACCCTGCTTGAGACTGTGTCTCCATGTTAACAGGCCTGTCTCCTCCCTATGTGTCCTAGTGGCCGCCCTGAGGCAGGTCCTCCTCACCCACATGACCAGAGAGCAGGGAGAGAAGGAGCAGAGGAGGGGCCGTCTGCTGAGGACGACCTCCCTACGCTGCCCAGAGGACAGATCAGCGCCCCCTACAGTCTCCTCGGAGAACGGCGGCCCGGAGAGGCCAGGAGAGGCGGGAGGGAGGGAGGAGGGCGCCCCGGAACTGCCCTCTGGGGACACAGGCTTCTTCGAGACGTCAGAGGAGTACGGTGAGTGGACTGGGACATTTTTTACATAAAAGAAGTTGCCACATTTTTGGGGGCCGCTACCCACACGGTTAGCTGTGTTGCTCATTCCACGAATGCCTGATCCTTACAAGTTGTACCTTGTTGTAAAGGTGACTAATCAGGCTTTCCAACTATATAAAATACAATACAAATAGAAGAGCCCTGAAGAGCCCTGTGAAGAGCCCTGACTGGGTAGTGTGACTGCTGGATCCACGTAGAGGTGGTAGTGCCAGTCGGCCAGCAGAGGTGGAAGAGCAGAGTAAACGGGCAGGTTTTGGGGGAGTGACCTTTGTTTGCAGGTAGGCTGGGGCTGTTCCCTTTGCCATCCGGTAGGCGAGCACTAGGGTCTTGAATCCGATGTGAGTTGCTATCGGGAGCCGGTGAAGGGTGTGAAGGAGAGTTAGGAGACATAGGAGAATTTGGGGAGGTTGAACACCAGATGAGCGACAGCATTCTGGTTGTGCTGCATAGGTCTGATGGCAGAGGCGGGAGGGGTGTGTTGCAGTAGTCAAGGCGGGAGATTTACAAGAGACTGGACCAACCGAGGGCAGGCTTTCCCAGGGAGGAAGAGCAGCTCAGTCTTGTTAAGGTTGAACTTGAGGTGGTTGGCTGACATCCAGAGCAGAAATGTCTCCAAGAGACACAGAGATATGTGTTTCCACCTGTGAGACAGAGGAGGGAAAAGAGAGGAAGAGTTGAGTGTCGACTGCATCGCAGTGGTAGGAGAAACCATGTGTGGAAATTGAGCCAAGAAATTTGGTGTAGAGGGAGAACAGTAAGGGCCCTAGGACGGAAGCCCTGGGGAACCCCAGTGGCGAGGGTTCGCGGAGAGGAAAGCGATCTACCACGAGCGAGCTACCACGTCACCCTGGTAAGAGCGATCAGCCAGGTAGGATGCAAACCAGGAGAGTTCAGATCCGAGAGATGCCCAGATCAAACAGGGTGGAGAGAAGGGTCGTGCGGGTTGACTGTGTGGAAGGCAGCAGACAGGTCCAGGAGAATGAGAACAGAGGAGAGGGAGGAAGCTTGTAGCTGAGTCCTCCGTGACAGCAAGGTGAGCCTCTCAGTAGAGTGCCCAGCCTGAAAGCCGGAGTCTAGAGACCCTAACATGTATTTCTCTCTCTCTCTCTGTCAATTCAATTTCAATTTCAAAGGGCTTTATTGGCATGGGAAACATACATTTACATTGCCAAAGCATGTGAAGTGTGAAGATAAAAAACAAAAATAATGTAATGTACATACTAGAATAAATAAATAGATTACATACTAGATTACAAATAGATTACATACTAGAATAAATAAATGAAATAAAACTTATTTCAATTCTTATGGTGGTTTTAGCCCATTTGATTGCCTTTTTCTATCACAGCAGCTAACAAATCTTGCTGCTGTGTTTGCACATTGCTGTACCTCACCCAGCAGATATGGTAGCCTTTCGACATTGGTCAAGTCCTCAAAGTCTCCCTGGATGTTGGTGATCAGTGGGAAGTACAGTATGTGTCCCTGATGTCCTTGTACAGCTGGCAGGTAGTTAAGAAGTGCAGCTCTGTTTCCACCTGGTTTTGTGTGCAGTGGGTGCACAGTCTGTCTGGTCTGGGGAGCCAGGTCTGCCTGTGGCGGCCTTTCTCGATGGCCAGGTTGTGTTCACTGAGTCTGTACATAGTCAAAGATTTCCTTAGCTTTGGGTCTGTCACAGTACTCAGGTATTCTGCCACTGTGTATTTTCTGTTTAGGGCCAAATAGCATTCCAATTTGCTCTGGTTTTTGGTTGATTCTTGCCAATGTGTCAGGTAGTTTTCTTTTTGTTTTCTTATAATTTGGTTTAGTCTAATAGGTGGCTCTGCTTGTGACTGTGAGAGTCCCAGAACTAGCTGGCTGAGGGGGCATCTCCCTAGAGTCTCTCTGTGGGTAAGGGCTTTGTTGCGTGGAGCGTGTCAGGGTGACTTTCTTTTAGGTGGTTGTAAAATGTAAACGCTCTCTTTTGAATTTTTATAATTAGTGGGTCCTAATTAATTATCGTCCTAATTCTGCTCTGCTCTGTCTCTCTCTATCTCTGTCTCTCTCTATCTCTCTCTCCCTCTCTCTCTCCCTCTCTCTCTCTCTCCTTCTCTCTTCCTCTTCCTCTCCCTCTCTCTCTCCCTCTCTCTCTCTCTATCTCTCTCTCTTTGTCTCATGCTCTCTCTCTCTCCCTCTCTTTCTCTCTTTCTCTCTCCCCCCCCCCCCCCCGTTCCCTTCCTCCCTCCAGGTAGCTACATGGTGTTGGAGGGTTACGGGGGCTCGGGAGAGAGCAGCACAGACGACGATGGCGGGGGGGTCAGTGGCGAGGGCGGGGTGGCCCACTGGGTCTCAGCGGGGGACTCCGGCATCGACCTGAAGAAGCTGCTGTCCCACTCCTCACAGACAGGGGGCGCCGGGCCCAACCTCAGCCGCCAGGTCAGGACCCACCTACGCGTCCTACAGGCCAACCTGCAGCAACTGAAGGTAATGGAAGCGTTTGGAATAATCAAATTAAATGCATTGAAATTGGCTATATAGGGTAACCTAACCTAAAATAGGGCGACTGTGCATTAAAAAGTGTCATTTCTGAACGGTGGAATCAATGGCCCTATCGCTAAGCCACGCCCCAAAATAGAAATTGTCCAATCATATCACAGCAAAAGTCACTACAGGCAGAAAACTCGGACAAACAACTCGCTAATATCTGATGGTGAAAAGCTTCTAGACAAAATATTCTTGTCGTCTTTAAAAAAAGCATGTCTATTACTTGTTGTGGTAAATCAGAAATCAGAAATTTGCCAACTCCCGCCATTGTAAGTCATTGAATGTCATTCAATCACGGCCGGTCAGTCAGTCACTGTCAGTGAAGCGTTGTTTGTTAGTCCGAGTTTTCAAAGGGGCCGTGGCTTAGCGATAGGTCCATTATGTACACAAATACAAATTCGATACGAATTAATACGAATAAGAAAACAAGAATCTCTACTTTAACCTCACAGTAACTGTTTTGATTTCAAAAGCCAAACTTTTGGAGTGTAAGAAGAAGAGACGCTTCACTGTGCCCATTACGCGTGGCACTGTGAACAAAGCTCTGGTCTGTCACACAGGGCATCAGACATCTGGTCTGTCACACAGGTCACCAGACATCTGGTCTGTCACACAGGTCACCAGACATCTGGTCTGTCACACAGGTCACCAGACATCTGGTCTGTCACACAGGTCACCAGACATCTGGTCTGTCACACAGGTCACCAGACATCTGGTCTGTCACACAGGTCACCAGACATCTGGTCTGTCACACAGGTCACCAGACATCTGGTCTGTCACACAGGTCACCAGACATCTGGTGGTCAAGCTGCCCGTCTATCCACTGCACGTTTTCTGGCGTTTATCGGCATTGAATGCATCGTACAAATTTTAGCCATCCATCCATCCATCCATCTGTACAGCTGGTCTGTTGGACCAGAGCTAAATGTGTGTCAACTATCTGCTTTCAGGAAGTGGAGATGAAGTATAATCAACTGAGACAAAGGCTGAGCGACACAGAGACTGACTCGCAAGAGAACAAAGGTACAGCCTCTGCCTCCGCCTCCACCCATGATGAAACCATTCCCTCCCCTCCCTTCCCCCACCCCTCCCCTGCTGTTGTGTCTCGTTTCCCCTCTCCCCCCCTCTTCTTGTAATCTTTGGTTGTGTTCTATTGTAAAGTGCTTTGAGTTGCATTTCATGTACGAAAGGCGCTATATAAATTAGTGTTGTTCCGATACCATTTTTTGATCCCGATACCGATACCTGACCGTGCAGTACTTGCCGATACCGAGTACCGATCCGATACCACGGCGTTTGAAAAAACAAAACAAAAAAACATGTTTTTTGAGCCGCATACTCACCTCGATGTAAAATTATTGCTAACACTTAGTCTGGCACTGCTCAAAACCTTTGTAAAACAGGAAAAAATACCAACAGAGAGTGAATACTATAGAACTTTTTTTTATTGTCTACCTGGTATGGTGACAAGAAAATCAACCCCTTATAAAACCTGAAATGTGTCTCTCACAGATGCCAATCAGTGCAATATCCATTTAAGATATAAAACAGTCGTAGTAGTAGTGCAACAGCAAGTGAACATTTACAAACAAAATAACTTTGGTACTTAAAAAAAAAAAAAAAAAAAAACGGATTTTTTTTTTTTGTTAGTACTCGCCGATACCGATACCAGCATTTTGTGCGTATCGGTGGCCATGCCGATACTAGTATCGGTATCGGAACAACACTAATATAAATAAAGCTTTACTTACTTACTAACTTACTTACCCACCCACTGTGTGAATGATTGATACTTTACTGATAATGAATACTGCAGGTTGACGTACAGTAAGTTGAGCAGAGCTTTTAGAAGGTGAGGAGGATAGAACAGGTGATATGCATCTTCAGTTCAAAGGCAGAAGAACAGCAGATCTGACAATAACAGAAGAAGTAGTACGTTGTGTTTCCAGTGCTGTTTGGTTTGCTCTCTAACAACTGAAAAGGAGTGTTTCCACATGCACTCACCTCACCCCCCCCCTTGATCTTTTCCTCCAGATAAGAGTTAGTGACGCCACAGATCCTCCTTCGCCTCCACATCAGAAGGACAGAGGAGGAGGGGAGGACACGCCTCCCTCACCTCACCTCACCTCACCCCCCCTCACCTCACCCCCCCCTCACCTCACCCACCCCTCACCTCACCCCCCCCCCCTCACTTCACCCACCCCATCCCTCACCCCCCCTCACCTCACTCACCCCCCCTCACCTTACTCACCCCCCCCCCCCCCCCTCCCCGGGAAAACCCCACGGAGGTAGCAGAACCCACCAGGGACACCATGGCAACCAGGTGCACCATGGCAACCGGGGGGAACCATGGCAACCAGGGACACCATGGCAACCAGGGAAGAAGTCACCCTCCATGGCCTCACCAGAACCATTCTTATCCAACCCCTACATACCCCCCATCCCCCCCCCCCTTTCAAGAAACAAACACAGACGGAAAGGAAAATCAGCAGGATATGAACATACGTGCTGTTACTGTTACATACGTGCCGTTCAGAGCTGACCCCCCAATCAGGAGGCCTGAGGACGTCAGATAAAGATCCAAGTTCTTTTCACCCCAGATTTCCGTTGTCGTCGGACAGTCTGGACGAGTGTCGTGAGTGTCATCTCCCCGTCGCTCGCATGCGTCGGCTTTTGAAACTCTAAACTCTGGATGTGAACAGCGTTCAAGAACAGTTGTGTTCAGTTGTGACCCGTACGGGACGTTGTTGTCCAACCCCAGCAGCCCTGGATGTGGGCCTGGGGTCTCTGCCTCTCCTTGGACACCTCTGCCCCTAGAGGACCGTGGACACCTCTGCCCCTAGAGGACCGTGGACACCTCTGCCCCTAGAGGACCGTGGACACCTCTGCCCCTAGAGGACCGTGGACACCTCTGCCCCTAGAGGACCGTGCGCTCATGTGACTGAGAGTCAGACAGAGTGTGCAGACCATCCCGGGGGGAGATAACAGGATTGTTGATCAAATGATGCACCGAAAGCCGCCTGTTGTCCATCCCTTTGTTGCCTTGGTCGGCCTGCCTGTGTAGCGTCAGGTGTTGAGATCGGGATAACAACACCTATCTCTCCACGGAGGAGATCGATCCTCAGGTGTTGAGCGAGCGGAGCCTGGCTGGCAGCAGACAGGGACAGCGGCGGGACTACCGTCATCAACGCTTTTACTTTTTCTGTCAACGAGAGGAGAGGTGGAACACCAGACCCTGTACCAACATAACAATCCCTTGTCGGCTCTAGAGATGTTTCAGTGATTTGCTGGCAGTGGTGATTAGAACGATAAGGGATCTTCTTTGTTCACCATCTGGGGGTGACCTGTATCTCCTCTGTATCTCCTCTGACCTGTATCTCCTCTGTATCTCCTCTGACCTGTATCTCCTCTGACCTGGATCTCTGACCTGCATTAGCGGTTCTCGGGGACCACGTGGCGTGACATAGCAGAATTACAAGAGGACAGTAATCATTCCTGGTATTAACTGTCCCTGATGGTCATGTAGTATTCATTTAATTCCTAATGACAGGGACACTCCCCCCCCCCGCTCCTCCTCCTCCCCTACACTGGGCCATGTCAGCCTCAGTGTTGCCCGGTTGCTGTAAAGTGTAAACTGTTCCTACCTTCCTTCGTGTTTTGGATCTGAAGCTCTCTACGTTACTGTACATGGATACAAGCTACTGAGGAACTCTTCACTCACCAATAAGCTTCTGGCGTGAGAGCACATGACCTCTGCAATGTCCTGGTTGGATTGAGACAGAGACTGCAAGGCACACACACATACAGTATGTTACTTTTACTCCAACACTAGCCCAGCCAGAAGACTAGGTGATATAAAGTCATGGCTTGAATTCTTGGATGGAAAAAAAGAAGTAAACTACAAAAAAAAAGCTGAAAAGAAAAAAAAAGACTTTAAAAAAGGACTTCTATGGACTATTTTAAATGTAAAAATGTGTACAATTATGACCAACACTGCATCTCTTAAAGTAAGAGCAATCTTCACATTTCCTTGTTTTTTTTTCTCCTGCTTTCTACATCATACAATCATGTATTATTTTAACAGAAACTACTAAAAAAGAGGAAAAATAAAAGACTGCAAGGTATCCCTAAAATATTAATGTAATCTGTATTTTTATTATTTTTGTCTAGACGTTATTATATTTTTATTATATTATTAAGAGTACTATTATTAATATGGTCTCTGGCTCTGTTGGAAACATGATAGTTATTTTAGATGAGAGATTTAAATTTGATTGATCTATTGTTTCAAATGAAAGGAAAGACTGAAAATGTGTCTTCATTTTATTTCAGTTAACCTTCCGGAGGGAGGGAATATGAGTTGAGTAATATTGGCCAAAACTGAAAATGTTGAAATATCATTAAAGAAGCTTGCTGGAAACACTGATGATGGTGGAGCATTATTATTCCTTTTAGGCAGATGTGACAAGTTGTAAGTGAAGTTACAAGGCAGACGTTCATGTTTTGTTACCTGGGTATTTATGTTGTGTTATATTTATGTTATTATGTCATATTTATGTTACCAGGCTACTTCTCACTAATCAAATCAAATCAAGTTTTATTATTGTCATTTCTCACAAGATGTGATTCAATGCGCTTCACATGATGACACGCAAGCAGGCAAATTTAAAAAAACCTGTAAACCTGTAAACCTGGACACTGCACAGCCAGGAACATTCCCTTGCAGCCCTCTACTGATAGAGCGACTACTACCAGTTTGCCTGGCGGCGCACAGCAGCGGCCCCCAACCCCCCCCCCCCGGGGGACCCCAGCCGCCCCACCACCAGCACTACAGTAAGGCACTACAGTAACTCACTGCAGTTAGCTCTCATACCATCAGCACAATCTGCAGCGCACTAGACAACGAGCTAAGAGTTGAATGTTTGATTTAGCTACAGTGACAGCAGCACCTTTCCTCACAAGTATTTCATTCATCTTGTCTCCCTCGCTTCATAACCGCTGATTTGATGCTTGATTGGTGAGATGAATATGCAGAGGACCTATTCCATCCAACAGTCGGCTAGCCATAAAGCATACCGGAGGAGAGGATAGAACCCAGGCCATTTTAATACTTATTTAATACTTCTTTTAATACTTAAGACCCTGTCACGTTTTTTCCCCCCACTCACCTTTCACAGACTCGTTCCACTCAGCAGAACTGAGCATCATCAGAACTCAACATCATCATTTACATTTACATTTTTGGCATTTAGCAGACGCCTTATTCCAAAGCGACTTACAATCAATACATTTGAATACTAAGCATGTGAATCAGCAATCCACCATTCGTTGCAGGAAGAGTAATCTAGCTCGGGCCCGGGGCCATTGATAGAAGGAAAACCCTTACCCCTATCACCTTCTTGTAAAAAAATTTTTTTTTTTTTTTTTTTTTTTTTTTTTACTGGAGAAACTGAGAAACAGTACAAGGGGGGCAATAGAAGTTCTTAGGGACACAGTAGAGGGGAAAGCGGGTGTCTTTAGGAGACGTAGTGGTGAGGGTCAGAAGATGTCTCAGGAGGAGCAGTTAAGATGTAACCTGAAGAGATGGGTCTTCAGTCTACGACGGAAGATGGGTAGTGACTCTGCCGTTCTGACAGCCGTGGGGAGCTCATTCCACCAGCGGGGAGCCAGTGTTGTGAAGAGACGTGATCGGGCAGCCCGACTGCTGTGTAGAGGAGGTGGGGCCAGTCGGCCAGCCGAGGTGGAGGAGCGGAGTGAGCGGTCAGGGGTTTGGGGGGTTACCATTTCCTTCATTGTAGGCAGGGGCTGTCCCTTTAGCTGCCTGGTATGCAAGCACCAGGGTCTTGAATCTGATGCGAGCTGCTATCATCAGAACTCAACATCATCAGAACTCAACATCATCAGAACTCAACATCATCAGAACTCAACATCATCAGAACTGAACATCATCAGAACTCAGCATCATCAGAACTCAGAATCATCAGAACTGAACATCATCAGAACTGAGCATCATCAGAACTGAACATCATCAGAACTGAACATCATCAGAACTCAGCATCATCAGAACTCAGCATCATCAGAACTGAACATCATCAGAACTCAGCATCATCAGAACTGAACATCATCAGAACTCAGCATCATCAGAACTGAACATCATCAGAACTGAGCATCATCAGAACTCAACATCATCAGAACTGAACATCATCAGAACTCAGCATCATCAGAACTCAGAATCATCAGAACTGAACATCATCAGAACTGAGCATCATCAGAACTGAACATCATCAGAACTGAACATCATCAGAACTCAGCATCATCAGAACTCAGCATCATCAGAACTGAACATCATCAGAACTCAGCATCATCAGAACTGAACATCATCAGAACTCAGCATCATCAGAACTGAACATCATCAGAACTGAGCATCATCAGAACTGAACATCATCAGAACTGAACATCATCAGAACTCAACATCATCAGAACTGAACATCATCAGAACTGAACATCATCAGAACTCGACATCATCAGAACTGAACATCATCAGAACTGAACATCATCAGAACTCAGCATCATCAGAACTGAACATCATCAGAACTGAACATCATCAAAACTGAACATCATCAGAACTCAGCATCATCAGACCGGCCCGGTCCACAGGCAGCCAGATGTCAAGTCAAAAAGGGCAACATGCTCAGCTCAGCTGTATTCCAGTTGTGTGTTATTGGTGTTTTACTGAGACAAAGTCCACAGGGCAACGTTTGTTTACTGAGATAAAGCACACATGGCAATGTTTGTTTCAGGGCTGATATCCAGCGCCGGCGGCTGGCATGAACACCATACGGTTGTTTAGCGCAAACTACCACCCGTCAATCAAAAACTCCGCTATCACCCCCACACAAACACAGTTTCAAGTGACAATTCGTTAGACTTGAATGAGCGATTCATAGTTTAAAACCAAAATTCAAAGCGCTTTGTATTATACTGTACATGATTATTTATAACACAATCACAGTAGAGAAAGCCGTGGGGAAGTTGGGTTTACACAATGACGTCTCGCCTACAAGAAGTCTAGGTGGAGTGAGGTGGTGAACTGGTACCTGAAGGAGGTGTGTGTGTGTGTGTGTGTGTGTGTGTGTGTGTGTAGTGGATGAGGAGGTCAGTGTGAGGAGGAGTGAGGTGGTGAACTGGTACCTGAAGGAGATTGGTACGAACTTTGGTACGGTCTGGGGCTTTAGCTTAATTATTACGTCACAATTAGCGACCGACTCCGTCATCAGCTCAGACCTTACCCTTTACGCAGACCTCAAGTTTGCAGTTTACTTTGAGTCAACACATGCACATCGTTGTCTTCAGATATTCATTGATCTGAAGCTGTGTTCAGCTCAGCAGACAGGGCTGCTGGAGAAGGTGATTGCGTCATTATCACAATGTAGAACTTTCCTCAGTGTTAATACAAGATGAGGGTTTGGAAAATGTAAAGTAGGAGGGGGGGGGGGGGGGGCTTGTCCTGCCACACTTGAAAATGTGCAGCGCTACAGTAATAATAATATTATTATACATAATATGTCAGCTACAGCTGCTCATCTGGATCACCGGGAGAATTGGGTCTGTCTGTGGGCCGTGGGGTCTGTCGGTGTGTCGTTGGACCTGTGTGCTGGTGGGTGAGTGACGCAATCTTTGGGCTTCGCACAACATATCACTCCCACTCCCCATCACTGTAGTTCACACGCTGTCAGAAGATAATGATATTGTAGCGAACGGAAACTGGTAGTGTAACTCGCCCCATGCGGGAGTCGAACCCCGATCTCCCGCATAACCGCCGGCCGCGCTAACCACAACACCAAGAGAGTTAACTCCCTTGGAGGAGCTGTTAACGGGGCCTCATACAGGATCGTTACACTATCCTCACCGTTCGGGAGAGCGTGCCCTCACACTTCACTATGTCAAGTCCCTCACGTGGACACGCCTCTCCGATGGCCTTCCTTCCATCCCACTTCTGACACCAGTGTAGCGAACGGGAATCTTCTAGTGTAACTCGCCCCATGCGGGAGTCGAACCCCGATCTCCCGCATAACCGACGGCCGCGCTAACCACTATACCAAGAGAGTTAACTCCCTTGGAGGAGCTGTTAACGGGGCCTCATACAGGATCGTTACAATATGATATAGGCCTACGCCCGTTAAATGTTTTTCACGACTCATATTAGTGTAGACCTTCTTGCTATTTCTTGCCACACGTTTCCACTTGTCATTTAAATGGCCGGATCAGGTCCTCTGGGGCTCAGGTGGGAGAGCACGGCACTAACAACGCTTACGTTGTGGGTTTGATTCCCACTGGGACCATATATACTGCAACGAAAGTCGCTTTGGATAAAAGCGTCAGCTAAATGGCATATATTATATTATTATATTATCAGGTTGCTGACCTGGCATCTGTGTTTTTTGCTTCTACTAGATGGAGTGTCCTAAATAAATCGCAGACGTGGTTTTCTCTGAGTAGGGGAGAATTACCCCCCCTGAATTCCCTCAACTTTGCTTCAATCATTATTCTCATTTTGAAAAGTCTTAATGAGAAAGTCTCTTTGATTGCTGCTTAGGAATCATGAAACATAGTTCATAGTTACTTGATGTGCTTATTGGTTTGGCATCTATTCTTGAAGAATTAATGGATAAGCCCTTTTCCAAACTGATGACACTTTTGCTGTTGTGTTTTTTTAGGCAATGGGATATGTTCACAAAGGACATCCATGATCAGGTGAGTTTCCACAGCAACCAGGGGCCTCATTTATAGAAAGTACTCAGATCAATTTTGATCTTACCCGTGTCGTACGTAGAAAACCACGTCCACGTAGTGATTTATACAATTTCAACTTGAGTCAATTTGACCGTGGAAATTATCGTAGCTCTACGTCGAGTATTGACCTTGCGTACGCACATTACCTACTGGTTATGCGGAGTTATTACAGGCATGTGAGCCGCACTGCCTATACTGTAATTCATGCGAAGTGAACGTGACTCGTAATAAAATTAACGATGTTGTTATCAGCCGAAAACATTTGTTAAATTCAAGATTTGATTTGAACTGATTTTTATGATTGTATTTTAGTCTTCCTTTATATTCCTCCGGAGCTGTCAAGGCAACGCCATCTCCCATTCAACATGCCTAATGCGCTAAATTATACTGGATTTTTGTCCGGTGTCTCCGGTGTCTGGGAGTGAGCAGCCATGTTTTCAATGTCACCTGATAAGAATAAGACCATTATATTATTACAGTATAAGCATTTGCTGGCTAGTTGTCATCAGCACTCAAGTTGAGGGGGGATGGCATCCCCCCTGAAATAAAAACATAAAAAATCATCCCCGTTCTAAAACTGCCATCCCCCCTGAAATAAAAACGTTAAAAATCATCCCCGTTCTAAAACTGCCATCCCCCCTTTCCATCCGTTATGTAATTTTATCAATGAACGTGGTATTACTGCCATTTCAACATTTAGTTGTGCACATATTGAGTAAAATACTGTGGGCGAGAGGGGGGCACGCACTGACATTTTTACCAAGTCACTGACACTGAAGTCACTGACGCTGTGGGGAAGCTAAAATTGTCCTCATATGATAAAATCCACCATCCCCCCTGATTTTCTTTTACAACTTGGGTACTGGTTGTCATGATCAAACGTTACAAATGCAACTTACCGAGAAGCCACCCTTCTCTGCCCTCTCCCGCTCACTTGGCTTAATTCAGCCGCTATAATTGAGCCGCTATCACAGGGCGTAAATACAAAGCTCATTCTCAATGGTATTTATAGACTTTAGTACGTACGCAATTTCAAACAAGCGCAGCCCGTTTTATAAATAATGCTTACGTCCGTTTAGAAAAATGTGCTTACGTGCAAGTCAAAGATGACGTTCAAGTACTTTTTTATAAATAGGCAGCGGGATGGGGGTGTGTTGTGTACCTACTGTGGTTAGTAGGCCCTTGTCTTTCTTTGATTATGCCGGGCACCCACTTGTGTTCTCCACGGTAATCCCTGGCCAGCACAGTCTGTCCAATCTCTAGTTGACGTGTTTCCCTGTCGTGCGCCCTTAGACCCTGTCTGATCTGCCGATCCATTACAGTCCGCCGCAGATTTGGCTTAAGCAAGTCCAGTCTTGAGCGTAACCCACGTCCCAGGAACAGCATGGCGGGTGTCCGGTTGGTAGTAGCGTGAGTGGCGTTACGGTAGGCAAACAGGACATTGGCCAGCTTCTGACGTAGAGAGAGAGAGGCATCTGCCATAGCTCGCAGACCTTGTTTTAGGGTTTGTACGAACCTCTCGGCGAGCCCGTTGGTAGCCGGATGATAGGGGGCTGATGTTATGTGGCGAATTCCATTGAGCTTCAGGAACATCTGGAATTCATTAGCCGTGAATTGAGGACCATTGTCACTCACCAACTGTTCGGGGATACCAGTTCTTGCAAAGAGGCTTCTCAACACGTCGATCGTGTGGGCTGTTGTCGTGGAGCTCATGGTGAACACTTCTGGCCACTTTGAACATGCATCGACCACCACTAGGAATGTTGTCCCCATGAATGGACCGGCGAAATCAATGTGGATACGTTGCCATGGCGATGCAGGCCATTCCCAGGCATGGAGAGGTGCAACTGTCGGCTCATTCTGTACACGCTGGCAGCCAGAGCAATGCATGGCGAGCTGTTCTATCTGTTGGTCAATCCCCGGCCACCAGACGTAGCTCCTGGTGAGTGCTTTCATCTTCACCACTCCCAGATGGCCACTGTGTAGCTCTTCCAGCACCCTGGACCTGAGCTTGGTGGGGATGACGATCCTCATTCCCCACATAAGGCATCCAGAGTCAATGGTGAGCTTGTCCCTACGTCGGTAATAGGGAGTGAGGGGAGACCCTTCGTGGGTTGTCCAGCCAGTCTGCGTTGCTCTGTACACTTGTGAGAGAGTTGCATCTTTCCGGGTCTCTCTCTCAATAATTTCCGCCGTCACCGGGAGGCTTTCGAGTTGCATGAGTGTGAACATCTCCACCGGTTCCTTGTCCCCCTTTGTCGTTGTTGCTGTGTCAAGTGGCAGCCGGGACAACCCGTCTGCGTTGGCGTGTTGCAGTGTTCTCTTGAATTCGATCTTCTACCGGTGCCCTCCTAGGAACAGGGCCCAGCGTTGCATCCGTGCTGCAGCTGTCACGGGAATCGCCTTCTGGGGGTTGAATATCAAGACCAGCGGTTGATGGTCAGTCACCAGGATGAACTCCCTGCCGTACAGGTACTGGTTAAACCGTTTTACGCCCCAGACCAGGCCCAACGCCTCCTTGTCTATTTGAGAGTAATTCTTCTCGGCCGGGGCCAGGGAGCGTGAGGCGAACGCTATTGGTCTTTCGGTCCCGTCCCGCATCACATGTGACATAACGGCTCCTATACCATACGGCGAAGCGTCGCATGCTAACTTCACAGGCAAGGAGGGGTCGTAGTGTGTGAGTACTGTCTCCGATGTCACAAGCTTCTTCACTTCCTGGAAGGCCTGTTCACATTCTGTGGTCCATTTCCATTTCCGTTCTGCCTGAAGTAGTTGGTTCAACGGGTAGAGCACCGTGGACAGGTTAGGCATGAACCGGTTGTAGTAGTTGATGAATCCGAGAAACGACCTCAGCTGCTGTACATCCTGTGGCTGAGGAGCCTCCATGACGGCCTCGATTTTCTCTTTGCATCTATGCAAGCCCTGTGCATCGATGGTGTGGCCACAGTATGTGATACATGATTTTAAAAACTCACACTTGTCACGTCTGGCCCGGAGTCCGTAGTCTTGAAGTCTCTGTAAGACCTTCTGGAGGTTCTCCAGGTGTTCGTTATCGTTGGCCCCCGTCACAATGATATCATCTAAGTAGCACTGTGTGCCTGGAATCCCTTGTAACACCTGATCCATGGCTCGCTGCCATATGGCCGGGGCAGAGGCTACTCCGAAGACCAGCCTGTTGTATCGGTACAGGCCTTTCAAAGTGTTTATCGTCAGGAACATCTTCGAGTCTTCTTCTATCTCCATCTGTAGATAGGCTTCAGCCAGGTCCACCTTGGTGAACCGTTTTCCACCGGCCAGGTTTGCGAAGATGTCCTCAATCCTGGGTAATGGATATTGTTCTGCTTGTAGCACAGGATTGATGGTGATCTTGAAGTCTCCACACAGCCTCACTGCCCCTGACTTCTTTGCTACTGGGACAACGGGTGTGGCCCATGGACTCCAGTCTACCTTGGACAGGATCCCATCAGCTTCCAGGCGGTCCAGCTCAGCTTCCACTTTCTCCAGTTTCACCTCTGTGGACTTGTGAGTGGGGTTTGGCGCCACCTGCAGGCTCTTAATGGATTTCCAGTCCAGCTGCAGCTTCCTCAGCCAGTCTCGCCCCCACAACGCTGGTCCTCCTCTTCTTACGACGTACAAGTCCAAAATGCATTGTTGACCATTGTGTTGTACATCCACAGGCAGTACTCCGAGGGGCTTGATTTTCTCTCCAGTGTATGTTTTTAGGAGGATAGATGATGGGTTCAGCTTCTGGTCTCCAAAGTACTTCACAAAGTCAATGTGTGCCATCACTGACACTGCAGAGCCGGTATCCAGTTCCATTTGTACTTGTTTGCCATTCACCTGTGGTGCAAGCCAGATAGCTTCCCTGCCGCCTCCTTTGACATGGTAAACATCCAAGCTATTGGTATGTTCACTCTCCTCGTCTGACTCGTCGTCTGCAGTCTCCTCCATGTTGTGCACTTTCCTGTTCTTTTGCGCACTCCACTGTGTCTTTTTTTCATTTTTGTTCACTCTTGATTTTCCCGAGCGACACACCCTCTGGATATGTCCAGTTTTGTTACATAGTCTGCAGACTTCGTCTTTAAACCTACACTGTGATGGGGAATGTGAGCCCCTCCCACACCTGTAACACAGTTCTTGCTCTCTTGTTTGTGTGACGGTTGCCATTTTGTTTACATTTACTGCCTTTACTCCTGTCTGCAGTTCAACAGCATCCCTGGCTGCTGTTTCCATTGAGACTGCGATTTCCACTGCCCTTTTGAACGTGAGGCCGGCCTCTGTTAGCAGTCTCTTCCGTATGGCCTCACCAAGAATGCCACATACCAAACGGTCTCTCAACGCATCATTCAGTCCATTTGCAAATTCACAATGTTCAGTGAGTCTCTTCAGCTCAGCCACGTAACTGACTATGGATTCACCCTCATGTTGATTTCGTCTATGGAATCTGAAACGTTCAGCAATTAGTAGTGGTTTTGGGGATAAATGTTCTTTCATTACCTCCACCAGTTGCTGGAATGTTTTTACGGAAGGCTTTTCTGGGGCAGTTAAGCTGCGCAACAGGCCATATGATTTCCCCCCCATTGCACTCAGCAACACTGCAACATGTTTGTCATCCTCAATGTCATTTGCCTTGAAATACTGTGAAATGCGTTCAGTATATTCGACCCAGTCATCCGTCGCGCCGTCAAACGGGTCAATTGATCCAATTCTAGCCATCTTGCCACGCTGTATAACGGGACTTTCACTTTCACTACTCACGTCGGAGTCACTAGTCTCAGTTTGTTGTTCCCGCGAAACAAGTTCGGTCATATCAGAGACAGGGTTCACTTTCCAACCACCTCGTCGCCACTGTTGTGTACCTACTGTGGTTAGTAGGCTACTCGAATAAACACGGAGAAACGGACTGTAGTTTACTAGCTTCTTTACTTGGAGTAATGACCACGTTACATTGCATGTCACGTCCTACATAGGAATGCTGGGAGGTACGTCCAACAGGTACGTAATAACGTAGTGACGTAACGTACTCAGGCCAGGTAGAATAAACTATGCTAGAGCAATAGATGCAAACCCAAATACTCTACAGCAGGGGTCGGCAATTAGGTTTGGCCTCTGGCCCAAAAATGTTTGAGCCACTAGATGGCGGGCCCGAACATAATCAAATGCTTTGACTTTTCTTTCGAAAAATGTACACATCGCTAGTCAACTAACACAGCTTGTTTTGTGAGCCTGCTAACAATGTAAAGTAGTGTTCTAGTTAACTAGGTAACAGTCCAATCCATTACGTTGCAGTATTTTGGCTTGACTAGCGAGTTTGTGTTGTGATTCTCAACAACGTTGAAACGTAGTTTCACCCTTTTCCATAGTTTTGAATAATAAATATGTGGACTGACGATGTATCGCAGCCTAACTTATTCTAATAATTATTTAACATACTTTTATTCTGAATGATTCCCCCCTCCTCCCAGACAAGGTCACATTATTATTGGATTGGTTGTTTGCGTGTCGGGTGAAGTTAGCTAAACATTTAACCTGCTATCTAGCAAGAGAAACATCATGTCACTCTCCAAAGGTCTAAAGAGGAAAGTTGACGGTGGAAACAGGGCATTTAGGAATGGACAGCGAACTATACGTTCATCCTACCTGCCTGGTTTCATCAATGCAAAGCCGTTGTGAGACTCACATTTTACGTGCTCACATGTTCCCTTTCTATACATGCGAGTCGTCCTTTTCATCAATGAATGTGATAAAGACGCACGAGAGGAATCGATTGGTGCATAAAAATAAAAAAAAACTGCCTGCGGATTAAAGTGACGTCAATATCACCAGATATCAAGCAAATAGTGACCGATGGGAGATGCCACTTTTCACATTAAGTGAGTACCAAGCCTGTCGTTATTGTATTTAATAACCTAATTGTATTTTGTATATTTTGAATGAATGGCTTATGGCTCATTGTACTATTATCCCTAATAGCGCGTTTGCTCTGTCGTTTTAGGAGCATAGGCCTACCACCACTTTGCGCCGATTTTGTTGTCAATGTTTTTCAGAAAATTAAACAGAATTTGCTTTGTTACTGTTCATATGTGTGTTGCAGTCACATACGTAAACATTACGTTTGAATGATTTAATGAGCTGATGTTATTTTTTTCAAACCACACACCGCATGTCGTCTATTTCAGCACTACGCGTTGTCCACCTGCTTATGATTCACTATGAGGGGTTCAGCGTCAGTGCGCTTCGGTGCACCCCGCTGCCTGATTGTCTGTCCCTGTGTCATTCACTCTCAACATGGATAAAAGTACAATAAGCATTATTCAGGTGGAGGTCGATTCTCTATTCGGACATTATAGGCGCTGTATGTGGGACTGTCGGTCCGATATTGTAAAAAAAAAAAGAAGAAGAAAAAAGTGGATTCTCAAAATAATCTGCTGGGCCAAATAATATTGGTGACGGGCCAGCAATGGCCCACGGGCCGCCTATTGCCGACCCCTGCTCTACAGGGTGCATGTCCATGTATGTATGAGTCCTGGGGCCTCATTTATAAAAAAAAAGTACTAGAACGTCATCTTTGACTTTCACGTAAGCACATTTTTCTAAACGGACGTAAGCATTATTTATAAAACGGGCTGAGATGGTTTAAAGTTGCGTACGTGCTTCCTTCTATAAATACCAAATATACTTGGAATTGAACGCAGGTGAATGAGGTTTGTATTAACGCCCTGTGATAGAGGCTCAATTATAGCGGCTGAAGTGCTATAATATAGGGTAGGCGTTCTAATATGTTCAATAACGGAGACTGATACTCAGAGCTTCAAGTCGGAGCTTACTCCATTTATTCAACATCGTGTTAACCACCTAACGTAAGTCGTCCTAACACATAACATAACACGGCACTGTAGTGAAGTCCAAACTGTCGTAAAACTACAGACGTAACATTTCCCCCCCCCTCACACAACCTAGGTGTGATACTCAGTCATGTAGTCACGCAAGTGATCGGGCCTGTTGCGTGCTCGAACCAGACGTGGCTCTGGTGCAGCCACAGCCACTGGTGGCGGCTCCACGCCTTGGGGCTGAGCCTGGTAGGCCGGGGTTGCTGCTTCATCCAACCGTGCGGCTGGCAAGACTGTGGAAGAGGCCACACCCAGCGCTGGGCCAGGGGGAGGCTGCACCTTACGCAGGCGGGTAGCATGCCAGCGAGTGCCGTCGGCGAGCCTAAACGAGGCCGGGCCAAGCTGTTTGCTGACCTGGACAGGGTCAGACCAAAACGACTGGAGTTTGTTGTCCCGATGAGGTCGTCGGATCCTGACCCAGTCCGACACAGCAATGACAGGTGGCCTAGCACGTCTGGCCCTGTCGAAACGATCCTTCATCAAGCTCTGGTGTTTGGTGACTGTGGCTTGAACTGGATGGACCAGGGGCTGAGCTAGTGTAGGGCGGAGCCTATCGAGAGGCAGCTGGAGCTCCCGTCCCAGCATGAGGGAGGCTGGGGAGACACCTGTAGTGGCGTGTCGCGTGGCCCGATAATGCAACAGCGTCTGGAGGAGGCTGGTGGTGAGCGTGCACCCTTGTGCCAGGTGGGCCCTGATGCCATTTTTCAGTGTTTGGTTGGTAGCAGGGTGGTAGAACGCTGTGCGGATGTGGTGGATCCCTTTACCCACTAGATAGGAGGACAGTTCATGGGAAATCATTTGAGGACCGTTGTCAGTCGTGATCCTCTTGGGCAGGCCCCAACGTGCAAACAGAGCGTCGAGAATGTCGATCAGCACCTTTGCTGTGACCGAGCCCACAGGTGTCACCTCTGGCCACTTAGAGTGGAGGTCGTAGGTCACGACGAGAAAACGCTGGTGATGTGGTACCCCATGCAGCTCGCCGCAGATATCAAGTTGCAGGTGCTCCCAGGGTTGAGATGGCCAGTCCAACGGCTGCATGGGCGGGGGTGGAGCTGGAGCCCTGGTCTTACCACTAAGGAGACAGGCAGTGCAATCCTTGACCAGGGTTTCGAGTTCCCTGTCGATGCCTGGCCACCACACAACATCACGACAGCACTGTTTGAGCCTGACTATGCCCAGGTGACCCTCGTGCGCCATAGCAAGGATACGCGCCCGAAGGACACCTGGGACCACAGTGCAGAACCCGCGAGCGACACAGGTGTCATTCCAAACCGACAACTCCTCCCTGATCCTGGAGTAAGTGAGTAGCTCGTCAGGTACTCTTGCCGGCCACCCCTGCGTGATGTAGGTTGAGAGTGTAGAGAGGGTGGGGTCATCGGCTGAGGCATCCCGGAGCTCTTTCAGCGACACCGTCTCCTGAAGGGGTGTGTGGAGGAGCTGGACAAGGTCATGCTCAGCCTGGTCCAGTCCGGGGGTCAAGGTTGGGGCTGTGGGTGGGCTGGGGATTGAGCGTGATAGCAAGTCGGCTACCACGTTGTCTCGTCCTGGCGTGAACTGTAGCCGATAGTTGTACTGCTGCAGGCGGTCGGCCCAGCGGTGGAGGCGGAGTGGCTTGTGACCGGTGCCAGACGTGGCCAGGAGGGTGATGAGGGCCTGGTGGTCTGTCCTCAGTGTGAATAGACGTCCATAGAGGTACATGTGCCAGCGCTCACATGCCCAGAGGCATGCTAGGGCCTCCCGCTCCCCCACCGAGTACTTCTGTTCCGTGGGGCTGAGAGCACGGGAGGCGAAGGCGATCGGTCTCTCCACCCCCCCTTGCAGCTGGGACATCACAGCACCAATGGCTGTGGCAGAGGCGTCGCACGTGACAAGAGTGGGGCTGGCCAGGTCGAAATGCGCCAGGACCGGTGGCGAGGTGAGTTGGGCCTTCAGGAGGCGTACGGCGTCTGAGCAGGCAGACGTCCAGAGCCAGGGCTCGTCATGCTTCAACAGCTTCCGCAGTGGTGTGGTTGTGGCCGAGTACTGTGGCAGGAAACGGAGGTAGTACGCCGTCATGCCTAGGAAGGAGGCCACCTGAGCGGCTGTGGTGGGCTCCGGGACATGATGGATGGCCTCGGTGTTCGAGTGCAGCGGGTACGTGCCATCAGCTGAGAGGCGGAACCCCACAAAGTCAATGGCTGGGGACGGCGAATACACACTTCTCACCATTGAGTGTGAGGTGATGCTTGGCCAATGCACTGAACACACTGTGGAGACGCTCGTCGTGGCTCTCGACGGTGGCCCCGTGAACCACGATGTCATCAAGATAGATGGCCACACCTGGGATCCCAGCGAAGATGGAGGCCATGATCTTTTGGAAGCAGCTGGGGGCGGAGCTTAAACCAAAAGCCATGCGTTTGTAGCGGAAAACCCCTCTGTGAGTGATGAACGCTGTGAGGTTGCGGCTCTCGGGGTGTAGTGGCACTTGGAGGTAACCCTGACGGAGGTCCAGTTTAGAGAACACGCTGGACCCGTAGAACTGGGCGGTGAGCTCCTCTATCGTTGGCAGGGGGTATTTGTCAGGGATGATGGCCTTGTTTACCGCTCTCAGATCCACGCAGATGCGCAGCCCCCCAGACTTCTTCTTCGCCACCACCAGGTTGGAGATCCAAGGCGATGCATTCACCTGCTCAATGATGTCGCTATCGAGCATGCTCTGTAGTTGAGAGGAGATGTCATCGCGGAGAGCCAGGGGGGAGCGGCGGAGGGGCTGTATAACAGGCATCACTGTAGGATCTAACAGAGGCTGGTGGGCAAAAGTGTCGAGGCAGCCTACACCGCTGAACAGCGCAGGCCACTGTTGCTGCCAGGGGATGGAAACGGTGTGAATCTCTGAGCCAGCTGTGTCTAGCAGGGTGAAACCGAGGGCGTTGAACAGGTCGAGGCCTAACAGGTTGGTCCCGTGGCGTGCAACATTGAACCTGAAGGCCGGCAGTGTCCTCTCCCCGTACTTCACAGGCAGCTGAAAAGAGCCCACAATGTCAATCTCAGAGTTGGCATAGCCACGCAGGGTGATGGAGGGCAACCCCAGGGGCACATGGGAGAAAAACTGTGTATAGGTCGTCAAGTTCACAAGGGACACTGTGGCTCCAGTGTCTAGGAAGAGCGGCAGAGTGACATCACCAACCATCAACGAGCATGTTTTGAATGGCGCTCGTCCTGAGCTGACATTATGGATGACTGTGGTAGGTGACTGGGAAGCTCTAGCTGGGGCAGACCTGCAGACCTTGTGAAAGTGGTTTAGTCTCCCGCAGTTGGAGCAGGTTTTACCACGGGCTGGGCATGTCTGAGCTCTTGAATTGTGTGCAGAAGAGCCACAATTCCCACACGGCTGGTGTGTCTGGTCGCGTGACCGAGAGGTCAGTAAAATGCTCTCCCCGCCGCTGGCTGTACTCACGTGGAGGAGGGGCACCTGTAGGCTGTGCGCGCCGCCCACTGCCGGTGAGCTGGGAGAGGCTGAAAAACTAACTGCACATTCCAAGGCTGTTTCAACCTGGACCGCTATGTTCAGAGCTGCTGATAATGTAAGTTCATAATTTTCCAGTAACAGTTTTTCCCTAATCTTGTCATAGCTCGTGTGTAAGAAGAGTTGGTCTCTTATCATTTCGTTCTGTAATGTCCCGAACTTGCATAAGCTCGCCAAACCCCGCAGATCAGCCACATACTGTGTCACTGTCTCACCTGTACGTTGGTGTCTTCGTCTGAATATGACGCGGCGGAGAAGAGCGCTTTGTGGAGGGGCGAAGTGTTCCTTCAATAGTTCCACAGCGTCTGTGTATGTCGCCGCGGTGCCGAGAGTTCCGAACACGCGCTGACCCTCCGCTCCTAAGCAGTGTCGCAGCAGCGCACATTTCCTCTTGTCGGATATGTCCTCCAAGCCGGAAGCTAGGATATATGTCTCGAAAGAGGAAATCCAGCGGTTCCACGGAATCGGTGGTTCTGCCGGGACTGCTAGGAAAGGAGAGGGTGGTGGCAGAGAACAATCAGCCATCCTCGTCGCCAATGATATGTTCAATAACGGAGACTGAAACTCAGAGCTCAAGTCGGAGCTTACTCCATTTATTCAACATCGTGTTAACCACCTAACGTAAGTCGTCCTAACACATAACATAACATGGCACTGTAGTGAAGTCCAAACTGTCGTAAAACTACAGACGTAACACGTTCGTCTGGAAGAGGGCAGAGAAGAGTGGCTTCTCGGTAAGTTGCGTTTGTAACGTTTGATCATGACAACTAACCAGGCAAATGCTTATACTCAGTAGGCTACTCAAGTTGTAAAAGAAAATCAGGGGAGGTGGTGGATTTTATCATATGAGGACAATTTTAGCATCCCCTCAGCGTCAGTGACTTCAGTGTCAGTAAAAATGTCATTGCATGTGTGCGTGCCCCCTCGCACCTTGAAATAGCAGTAATACCATGTTCATTGATAAATGACATAACGTATGGAAAGAGGGGAGGGCAGTTTTAGAAGGGGGACGATTTTGACTGTTTTCATCCCGCCTCAACTCGTGTGCTGCTTATACTGTAATAATATAATGGTCTTATTCTTATCAGCTGACATTGAAAACAGGATTGCAAACTCCCTTTGCGAACTCCCAGACACCGGAGAAACTCCAGTATAATTTAGCGCGTGGCCGGGCAAGGTCCGTTGTGGAACGCACTATGCACGTTGAAGGGGAGATAGGCAGCTCCGGAGGGATATAAAGGAAGACTGAAATACAATCATAAACATAAGTTCCCTTTAAATCTTCAATTAAACTCATTTTCTCGGCAGATAACAACATCGTTAATTGTATTACGAGCCACTTAAACTTCGCATGAATTACAGTAGGCAACGTTTTTCCAGTGCGGCTCACATGCCTGTAATAACTCTGCATAACCAGTAGGTAATGTGCGTAAGCAAATGAATACTCGACGTAGAGCTACGATCGTTTCCACGGTCAAATTGACTCACGTTGAAATTGTATAAATCACTACGTTGACGTGGTTTTCTACGTACGACACGGGTAAGATCAAAATTTGATCTAAGCACGTTCTATAAATGAGGCCCCTTGACGGAAGTCCAATCTCGGCGAACGCAGAGTGTCATCGCGATAACACCTCGATCGGGCCAGTCCATAGTCAACAACAGGTGTCCATGAGGGATGGGGGAGGGGGGGGGTGTAGAAGGGTTAGGGTTTTGCATGTGAATCTTCTGGGCGAGTTTTCTGCAGAGGGCCTTGTGGGCCGAGCAGGGGGGGGCCGGAATGGAGATTAGTTGTTTGGGTTAGGAATTTTCAGCAGGTTGAGATGACCTGCTATCATAAATCCAAATGGTAGACGTCATTGTTGTTTAAAGTCTGCGCTGGATCTCCTGACTTCGTCCTGCAAAGCAGTGAGCTTCTCTAATAAGTTTTCCATCTTGTGATTTAATTCAGATATCAAGACAGTATGATTACTCACTGCTCTGCCCATCTCGTTTTTTTTTTTTTTTTTTTATAAATTTGTTTTTCAGATTTTTTATCCCTTTTTCACCCAATTTGGTAGCCAATTTAACCCAACTTAGCATCCAATTATCCCCTGCCTATTGCATAGGATCCGCCGCACGACCCCGTGGCCGGCAGTCCCAGAGGAGGGCGCCAGGCAGACTAGGCTGACTGGCTCCTCGAGCCCAGTACCGTTATTCCGGCACCCAGGGGGCGGTGTTGCGCGACGGATCCTAGTCCAGAAATACTCCTATACCCCCCCTCGGAAGCGGCCGGCCAATATGCCGCTTCCCGTGTGCCTCGGCCATATCTGGATCTGGCGAGCCGGGATACGAACCCCGGCCCCGGTGGGCAGCATGCACTAGCGGCCAGTGCGTAGACCGCTACACCACCGCGGGGCGACCCTGCCCATCTCGTTTAACATGATGGCCAGCTTAAGGGATGCAGCTGCTGTCTTTCCAATTTTCCGATAGACCAGGACATGTGAATCATCTATACATCAGTCATCATGAGAAAAACTAGTATGCTAGGACCAGTATGCTAGGACCAGGGGCCATTGACAGTCACAATGCTTTAATGCTATTAAAAAAAGAATAATAACCTCAACATTTGCCCTGAATTATGCTCGTTTTTTTTTGTCGGACAAAAAGGATGAACTCAAAGTCAGGAGAAACAAAGAGACATAAAGGTGAAGAGGGAAAGGAAGAGCAACTCATGTTTAGCTTTGTATTCATAGTTTTATCCACTAACGCAGCACCTGGTGTGAACGCCTCATCTACCCCAGTAGTCTGGTTAAGAAAATACAACAGGTAGAAACATTCCATTTCTGCCATAGGTTTCTATTATAGCTGGAGCTAGGTAGTATGCTAGTGTGGACAGTGAAACACAACCACCATGATAGACTCGTTGAGCCAGAATGTATAGAAGTGGAATGGATAGACTGTAGTGGTGGTAGTGGGTTCCAGTAGTATTATCCTGTCATGTGGGACTTTGGGAATGCATGAAATTCTGAGATGATAAATTTATTCCAAACAGACCCACTAAAATCTGTCTATTCTGTTGTAATTGTAATGCAAACAATAAAGTGATACTCATTTCTGGCACTATGTTTGAACAAAATAGATGATGAAAGGAGAGTTTGCTGAACACTCCACAGACTTGATCAAGTTCATAAGTGGGTCTGCATTGACCTTCCTCCTACCAGCCCTCGCCTGCGTCGTAGGAGTGGAGGCTTTGAGGGCTTTGAGTATCCAGGCAACCAGGCCATCCTTGTCTAGACTAGAAGTAGTTAGTAGTAGATTGGAGGTTTTTCTCAGACTGAGACGTCCAGGAAGTCTTCAGCTGCATGGACGTCCAGAAGGAGCCTCACTGTGCTGCCTCACTGCTGCCTCACTGTGCTGCCTCACTATGCTGCCTCACTGCTGCCTCACTGTGCTACCTCACTGCTGCCTCACTGTGCTGCCTCACTGCTGCCTCACTGTGCTACCTCACTGCTGCCTCACTGTGCTGCCTCACTATGCTGCCTCACTGTGCTGCCTCAGTATGTTGCCTCACTGTGCTGCCTCACTGCTGCCTCACTGTGCTGCCTCACTGCTGCCTCACTGTGCGGCCTCACTATGCTGCCTCACTGCTGCCTCACTGTGCTGCCTCACTGCTGCCTCACTGTGCTACCTCACTGCTGCCTCACTGTGCTACCTCACTGCTGCCTCACTGTGCTGCCTCACTATGCTGCCTCACTGTGCTGCCTCAGTATGTTGCCTCACTGTGCTGCCTCACTGCTGCCTCACTGTGCTGCCTCACTGCTGCCTCACTATGCTGCCTCACTGTGCTGCCTCACATCAGACAGTGGCTCTTCGCATTTCTGGCAAGAGGTATGTTCAACATCATATGTGATACGGTTTCATTAAAAGGTCCGCATCTCGGCAATTGTGAAAGCTCGCAATTGAGCCAAACAAGGCTTGTTGTGATAAAATGTGTTTTCCGGTTTTTGGCATAGGACGACAAATGAAGCGATGAAGAACCCACTCGATATCATACCCAATAGTTTTACATTCACTAAATACCTACATTTAGTTAGCAAAGTCGGGTGGGGGGTATTAGTGTGGCAGTGTTTGTAGCCACACCCACCCCAGCTGTATGCAGGGCTGGACTGGGACAACAATTAGGCCCTGCCATGTGGCTCAGACCGGCCCAACACAATCGGTCCGACACCGCCGATCAACATGCTGGCAGTCTGTTGAATATACCATTTGTAAAAAAAAAATATATAGAGCGGAGTAAGTGACATGGACAGCAAGTATACCAATGCAAGTGTGAACCAGTGTACTCACTCACTGTTGACGTACTCCACGGTGATGAGACATGGCTGCTGTATCTGTAGTAGGCCTAGCCCCCACAGTCGATCCAGAGAACATGGGCCCTATTATGCACTTCTTAACTTGCCGTCTTAAGTGTTAATTAAGACGCACCGCCAGGTTAAGACCTACCGCCACCCTTATTATGCGCTTCATACGCGCTACTGCTATTATGCAGGTGTCGATAGGCGCCCACACATAAGACGTAAAACTCCCGTGCATATATTGCTCATTGTGGGAGTGTTCATATGTTAATGAAGTGCACTAGGCGCCCCTGCTATTATGCGATCTGACTTTGCTCCTAGCGCTAAGAAGTGGTTTGAAAAGTTCTTAAGTTTAGACTTCATGCACGTTTTGAAACACGAGCGCGCCTCCGCGGTTTGCGCATGCATGTGGGCACACATGAACACGCACGTGGCTCCACGGCAAGACGTCAATTACGGTCACAGTATAAATGCTTTATTTCAAAAGGGAGAGGCAGAGAAGCGCGCTGACCTCCTTCTCAGGACTTCCATAATAGCATAGCGCTAATGACTCAACGCAGCCGGTTCTTAAAGGGAATGGCACCTGGCACGCTGATTGGGTTGATTGAGAAGACGCCCAAAACACACCCATGACTAATTTCTTTGCTTAGCGCCGGGTTTTAGGCGCCCACTACAGCACGCATAATAGCAAAGTGGCCTTGACCACGCCTCCACGTCTTAAGTTTAGATCTACCGCCTCGTCTTATTGATGAAGTGCATAATAGGGCCCCATATCTGTCAGTTTCTGACATTTTGAGGCATCCTCTGCTAGCTTCTTACTTTTTTTCTCCCTAATTTTCTGGGCACCCCCTTTCACTATCTTATCTACGAACATGACACTGCACTTGGGTTGTCGGCCGAGGGATCAGAGTGGGGGAGGGGGCCGATGGACAGCAGGGCCTAAGCATGTGATTGGGCCAGCCCATGTGTTAGTATAAACGGGGGCCGCCGCTTGATTCAGCGCTAGTTGATGCCGCGCTATTTTGGGCCGCGCTAGTTTGGGGTCGGCCGCGCTAGTTTTATATATATATATTTATTTATTTTTTATTTTTTATTTTTTGGGGGGGGGGCGGCCCGACCGGCCCAAAACTAGCGCGGCCCACCTGCCAGCGGGCAGGTAGATTGTATGGCCAGTCCAGCAGTGGCTGTATGTAAGGAGCCAAGTGTAGTGACCTGTTTGTCCATGGATGCTGAAGCTCTCGCTAACGCTATCAACAGAATTTTTAAAGCAGGCAGAAATATCGACAGTGGGCAATTAATGAACTCCTTCATATTGGACTATACATAACGGAAACTCCGAACGGGAAATCCGAACTCCGAATCTGACGATGACGAAGAAGACAATGGAATTTCAGACATTGATCTCCACATCAGTTCATGGAGCAGTCGTCTACAGACAGACCTAACTAAATACTGTAATATGTTTCATGCACCATTTTAGTGTGTTTGTGAGTACCAGCTAGCCAAACAAGTGTTAGCTTGTAAGCTAGCTAGCTAGCTTTATTAGAGATATACAGTGCCTTGCAGAAGTATTCACCCCCCTTGGCTTTTTACCTATTTTATTACATTACAACCTGTAATTTAAACATTTTTTTAATCAGAATTTTATTTGATGAATCTTCACATTATAGTGTTAGTTTTTAAATGAAATGAGAAATATATATATAAAAAGAATTTAAAAAAATAAAGAACTGAAAATTGGCATGTGCATATGTATTGAATACATATGGTATACAGCCCTTTGTTATGAAGCCCCAAACAACTTCTGGTGCAACCAATTACCTTCAGAAGTCACATAATTAGTGAAATGAAGTCCACTTGTATGCGATCTCAGTGTCACATGATCTGTCAGTATATACACACCTTTTCTGAAAGGCTCCAGAGGCAACACCTAAGCAAGAGGCACCACCAACCAAACACTGCCATGAAGACCAAGGAACTCTCCAAACAAGTCCGAGACAAAGTTGTTGAGAAGTACAAGTCAGGGTTGGGTTATAAAACATTTTCCAAATCTTTGATGATCCCCAGGAGCACCATCAAATCCATCATAATCAAATGGAAAGAACATGGCACCACAACAAACCTGCCAAGAGAGGGCCGCCCACCAAAACTCACGGACCGGGCAAGGGGGGCATTAATCAGAGAGGCAGCACAGAGACCAAAGGTAACAATTTTCAGTTCTTTCTTTTTTTAAATTCTTTTTTTATATATATATTTCTAATTTCATTTAAAAACTAACACTATTTTGTGCAGATTCATCAAATAAAATTCTGATATATATATATTTTTTATTACAGGTTGTAATTTTGTAATGAACGGTAATGTTGTGTGGAATCAAAAATAAGGATTAATTCATTGATATGTAGATTTGCTGTAGAAGACTGTGGATTGAAAGATTTCACTAGCCTACTCCTTACAGTACAAGTACAGTACACTGAGAGTCTATGGAAAACCTACACTAGTAGTGTGTCCACACCTCTGACCTGAAATGTGTGTTACAGAATGACGAGGTGAGAGGTTCTGAGAGATGACACCTTGATGTGAGTCACCAGCACTTCAGGTATTTGTCATTGTCATTGTATATGCAATTCTATTTTATGAAGATAGTAGTATTTCGTAAAAGTGGTGTGTTGGTAACAGTGGGCAATCATTTTAAATGTACTGTCTTTTTTTTTTATTACAGCTTTGATGCCCAAATGGGATGGGAAGGAACTACACCGAAGTCCCACTAGATGCTTTATGGATGATAAATGCATACACACGGACACAACATTATTATTTTTTACCATTCTATTATTGTATTGCTCAATTTTACTCTCTTGTACTTGTAAAGGGATATACATACACTTTTGGCACACATGCCAATAAGAAAATCATGAATCTTGAATTATTATTATTATTATTATTATTTAGCTATTTAAACATGTAAGCCCTGCAATTTTGTTTCCTGAGGGTTAGCTGACAACCCCACTGACAGATGACAGGTAGATAATGACAGGTAGTGTAATGGGGGAGTGGTTGTCTTGAGGGTGTGGTTGTCTTGAGGGAGTGATTAGGGTGGAGTTAACCAGCTATTGTTCCCACCCATTACCTCTGAGAAAAAGCTGTGTGAAGACTTTGGCCCAATCCCGATTCTCTTTTCTACCACTTCGGCTCGTTTTGGAGTCACTCGCTTTGGAGCCAAGGCCTCCGAACAGAGCCACAAGCCGTAGTGGTTCCCCGGGGGAAATGGGACAACCCTTCACGACTAATACGTCATCCGTAGTGTAATGAATGGGTTAATTCATAGTCAGGACAGCACATGCGCCTTAGAGAGAGTTCATGATATACCAGTAGGTGACTGACAGGTGTCGAGAGAACCGAAGTAAACTGGTTATACCTTTGTTGAACCCAGACTAAAGTGTCTTATTATTCTATGTCCAAGTGACATTACACGTAGTATCGTAGAAAAGCATTGACGCTCGCGATTCATTCACAACTTGAATGAACTTGAACGCTATCAATCGATCAAACAAGTCATCAAATAAAAAAGAACAATGCTTCATTATCAGACCATGTACAGAATAAGCTCTAACCTGTATGAAACCTGTGCTCCAGTGGTGTAGTCTAGGTGATACGCAGGACTACGCCGTATACCCACTAGGAAAGGCCAAGGATTTCCGTATACCCACTTAAAAATGTGTGAGGATACGTAACAGCGTTTTGTGACAGAACTTTCACTTTCATTCATAAAATTCACCCCGTCTGTGTTACGAAGCGCTTGACTTTTGGACCATTGGGACTGACTATAGCGTCATATACCATCAACGGGCGGAAACATGAAATATGTCAAAATGCAGCACTATCATGCGCAGATCAGCCTTATAACATGTAATTTATATATATATAACAGCACAGATATATTTTTATGGAGTTACGAAATCCGATGTGACAGGAACGCTGGAGAAACAGCCGCTGTCCACTGCATTAATTAACTACATGTCCTTGATGAGTCTCCCACTCACTGCCCTCCATCAGAAATGGCACATCCATCAATAATATTAGGCTACATAATAACAACTGTTCGGATTAGATTGCCGGTTGTTTTGGTATAATAACAACTATAGCGTCATATACCACCAAGGGGGGGAATTCACGCCTATCATGCTGTCAAACACCACAGGTAATAATTTATTTCTAAATAAACATGATTGTACATCTCTGAAATGTGAATCGCGCACCGATTTATTTCTATTGGGAAGGCTGTGCTTGACACTTCCATGGGACTGATGCCGGGGCAGCGGAACACGGTGACTGTCAGCCTGTGACAAACGCGCTCCGGTGTCCTGTCCGCTGTCCCAAGCGCGCTGGACTGTGGAACTTTCTATGTTAAGCACCTCGGCATAACAGCGATTTTTTTGTTATGCTTGTTGTAAAGAAAAGGTCTATAATGCATTGAAATTACATTAAACTAAGATAATACGATGGTTATCATAATTTTTCAAGTCTTTAATTACAAGTAATTCCAGAAAAAGTAAATGACATTTCAGGCTCGCTTCCGTATTACGAGAGCGAAAAGAACATTTCTGTAGATGTTTTGCAATGCATGCCGGAAGGGAGTCTCATGGCTCCGAATCGAATGAGGGTCAAGATTTTCAATGTATGACACATCATTTTAAAGCTTACAATCTACCCTTTCATAATCTGGAAAAAACTGAAACATTATTTTGCCCTACTTGCGGACTTTTTTAACCATGCCCTGTCACATATTGCCTTAAAGCCACAGTCTGTAAGTTAAAGCCACAGTCTGTAAGTTAAAGCCACAGTCTGTATGTTTTCCAGTTATTCAGTAGTCGTAATCCACTATCAATCAATCAACCAATCAGTCAAACTTTATTTATAATAATAATAATAATAATAATAATAATAATAATAATAATACATTAGACTTATAGCGCTTTTCTAGACACTCAAAGACGCTTTACAAACTGAATAGATCGAGTAGTAATAATAAAAAGACACAAATAAATAAAAGAAAGTATAGGGGCCTAATTAAGGTAGTGCTGGGGACACATGGGAAGGGGAGGGGGCAGTGGCGGCTGGCCAATAGAGGGCGCTAGGGCGCCGCCCCCACCTTCCAAAGCGCCCCCACTTCCTAGTTGCTACTTGTAAAAGTACTTTTTAAAATAAACATTGTTTATTCATAAAATGCGGCTGATATTCTGTCGGCGCCTATCAGCATTCATTAAAAATCCTCCAATACAATAAACATTTTATCTGTGTGTGTGTAAAATTCACTGGGAAAATACATAGGGTAGGGAGTCGGGGACGCCGGCCGAATGGCAGTCTATGGCAGTCCAAATACTTTTGGCTTACACGTGAGCTGTAGCAGCGGTCCAATTGGCTGTCTCCTATTTCCCTATTTCAAAAAATGCGCCCCGAGCATGCGCAGATTATAGGCTTACCTAGGCTGCAGCCTAGGGCCACTACCACTAGGGGGTAGTAAAAATTAAAAAATGCGTGAGACTTGAGAGCCCTGAATATCCGGTTGTTAAGTCTGACGTCAAACGTGACGTTTTGCAATTTCCGGGTCCAAACCAGAAATTCTCCGCACCAGAATACCAGTGTACTACAGCGGTAGAATGAATGAATGAATGAATGAATGAATGAATGGTCTTTATTGTCATTAATATAGTACAGGTACCATACAACGAAATTTGTGAGGGGGGGCTCCCCTGGTGCTAGGAAAACAATACTAAAAACAAGAAGGGAAAAGAGCTGGTTTACATAAATAAAGGCTATATACACTATCCACTATACTATACTATACAAATAAAACACTATGCTGTACTCTATGCTATGCTATAAATGTCCTAACATTTCCTACCTCTGAACCTTATGTGCACGAGGGTTGTCATATTGCACATAGTATTATTGCACATTCATTTAAAGTGTCGCAGTTTGCAGGTTTGAAATGTTCACAGTTGTGTTTCAGTATTGCACTTGATTACAATCTAGTAGCTGCCATCAAATTGTCTAGATTGTCCAGGGCCTAGAACCTAGGTCTTTGCTGTGTTCAGGGCCTGAATGGCCCTAGGGTAGAAGCTGAGCTTCAGTCTATTTGTCCTTGCGGACCTAGTCCTGAACCGCCTGCCCGAGGGCAGCCGAACAAAGTGTTCGTTCCCAGGGTGGGATGGGTCTCTGGAGATCTTGGAGGCCTTCCTGAGGCAGCGCGTGTTGTACAGCTCTTCCAGAGAGGGGAGGGGGGCGCCGATGATCTTCTGGGCCGATCTCACGACTCTCTGTAGCGCTTTCCTCTCTGCGGCTGTGCAGCTGGAGAACCACACGCAGATGCAGTAGGTGAGGATGCTCTCCACTGTGCAGCGGTAGAAGGTCACAAGCAAAATCAAATCAAAATCAAATTTTATTTGTATAGCGCAAGCAGCTCCTGTTTGAGGTGGTATTTCCTGAGGACTCTCAGGAAGTAGAGCCGCTATTGTGCCTTCTTGATGATGGCTGCTGTGTTGGTCTTCCAGGACAGGTCATCCTGAATGTGCACCCCTAGGAATCGGAGGGTTGAGACTCTCTCCACGCTCCCTCCATCGACGAGCAGGGGCTGGACCTCAGATTTTTTCCTCCTGAAGTCCACGATGATTTCCTGGGTCTTTGACTGGTTCAGCAGCAGGTTGTTAACCTTGCACAGCTTGCCCAGCTGCTCCACCTCATCCCTGTACGCCGCCTCGTCCCCCCCCCCGAGATGCAGCCCACCACGGTGGTGTCGTCTGCAAACTTTATGATGGAGTTGCTGGGGTGGACGGGGGTGAAGTCGTAGGTGTAGAGGTTGTAGATGATGGGGCTTAGCAAGCAGCCCTGGGGGGACCCAGTGCTGAGTCTGAGGGCTGTGGAGGTGTGGGAGCCCACCCGCACCCTCTGGGGGCGGTCAGACAGGAAGTCCTTGATCCATGCACAGATGGAGTGTGATAGTCCCAGGTCTAGTAGTTTGGTCACTAGCCTGTCTGGAAGGATGGTGTTGAAGGCAGAGCTGAAGTCCACAAAGAGCAGTCTCGCGTAGCTGTTCTCCCTCTCCAGGTGGGATAGAGTGGAGTGGAGAGTCGTCGCGATGGCGTCCTCTGTGGACCTGTGGGCTCTGTAGGCGAACTGGTATGGATCCAGGTTGGGCGGGAGGCGTGTGACTATGTGGGCCCGGACCAGTTTCTCGAAGCACTTCATGATGATTGGTGTGAGTGCCACCGGGCGGTAGTCGTTTAGGCAGCTCACCGTGCTTTTCTTCGGGACTGGGATGATTGTTGAGGTTTTCAGGCAGGGTGGGATGGTGGCCTGGGACAGGGACTGGTTGAAGATGTTGAGGCACAAACATGTACATTTCAAGCCTGCAAACTGTGACACTTTAAATAAATGTGAAATAATACTATTGTGCAATATGACAACCCTAGTCGTCTATCTGTACAGTATAGTACAGTGGATAGTGTACATAGCCTTTATTTATGTAAACCAGCTCCTTCCCTTCTTGTTCTTTTTTTTTTTTCCCCCTTTCCTAACACCAGGGGAGCCACCCCTCCTAAATTTCGTTGTTTGGTACCTGTACTGTAGCAATGACAATAAAGTCCATTCATTCATTCATGTTGGTGAAAACCCCGGCCAGCTGGTCGGCGCAGTCCCTCAGCACCCGTCCCAGGACGCCATCCGGCCCTGAGGCTTTTCTGGGGTCCACCGCCTTCAGCACGCGTCTCACCTCATGCTCTGTAAGGGTGAGGCTGCTGAGAGCTGGGCCATATTCCACTAACGGTGGCTTAATATAGCGGCGCTATAATTAAATGCGGCGCTCAGGGACCTCGAGATTGGTATTCAAGCCTGAGGTGATTCCTCGAATGAGGATCAGCCTTGTGTCATCAGTGTTCACAGAAGACAGGCTTACAAATCTTCGATATGGGCGCGTGCACGCAGACATACGCAGCCCAGAAGAGTCGATCTGTCGAAATGAAGATACTCCACTCTGCAGGGGTACTACATTTGCGCAGCATTCCGAATTATTGATTTTTTATGAAGACGGAAAAATAAGATGTAAAATAGTGCAATACTGCCGCAATTAACAAGGCGAGGGAAATGGTTTGGCAAGAAATTGCTGACCGATTAAATGCGTAGGTCATACTAGCCCCAGTTATTGTTATATGTTCATATTTTAATAAATTAATATTTACTACTGTGGTGATATCAGCAGCAGGCTACAAACCGTCATATCGCCACAATGGCCTAGTGGTATCGACCGCTGCCATAGGATTTATTCGTCATTTTATATCGGTGGTTCAAATCCCTCTTCAGGCGCACTTTTTACTGCATTTCGTTGTCTGAATCTAATCTAAAATCTCATCTAAAAAAGTATGTAGGCTATAAAATTATGGTGCAGGCTAATTTACAAGAACTGACACGATTACAATGGTGTTTGAAACCTTTGCATGAAATCTTCGGTTAAATGTAAAAAAAAAAAAATGAATGACTTAGTCAAGTCTCAAACCCGCAACCTTTGGAACTCGAGTCCGCAGCCTTAACCACTACACCAACCAGACCGCTGTGATGACAGCAATGCAAGTTGAGACAATTACTTCTTTTTTTTTTTACACTCTTTTCTTTATCGATCTATCTATCACACTTTCAAAATATCAAGTTATCTATCGATCTATCACACTTTCAAAATATCAAATTATCTATCTATCACACAGTCAAACTATCTAATCAAATCATCAGGACCAGGCTAATTATATCTGACTCAGAAGGAGCTCAACCAAGCAGCGAATTATTTGAGCCACATTGATGGCACCGAAAGCAAGCTAACATTTTCGAGGCTTAGAACTTTATCGAGGCTTAGAACTTTATCGAGCTTTGTGGAATATGGCCCTGGAGAGAGTGGTGTTTGTGTTGTGGTTACCTCTGAAAATCAAGGACCCCAATTGAAATAAGCCAGTGGCTTTCTTGGGTTTTTATCCTTTTAGTTGACCTTGTATGTAATATGTACTTTCATGTACCTACTTCTGCAAATCTACTAATAAAGTTTTCAATCAATCAATCAATCCGTTCGCCTCTCGTCGAACCGGGCGTAGAAGGTGTTCAGCTCTTCCGCCAGCAGGGGGTCGTCCTCCGCGGCTGTGAGCCTATTGGCTCTGAAGTGTGTCATGTGCTGAACCCCCTGCCACACCCGCCTGGAGTCGTTGCTCAGAAAGCATTCCTCAATCTTGTCTCTGTGGTCTGCCTTGGTCTCCCGGATGCCACGGTTTAGGTTGGCCCTGTTTGTGCTGTACAGTTTATGACAGTTTAATCGTTTTTTAGACTCGGATCTATTCATACAACAAGGGACACAGCACTTTCCCGTTTTCCCCATATTGTCAGGGTATTTGAGCCTCGGAAAAGCGCTATATAAATATAATTTATTATTATTATTATTGCGGCATTTCGAAGACAGCGCCTCAGCCAATCGGAAACACGTCGCGACTTAACAACCGATATTCGGACAGACAACAGGAGAGGAGAGCAACAGTGAGACAGACAACAGGAGAGGAGAGCAATAGAGACAGAACTGAGGTGAGGTGAGCAACAGAGATAGTTCAGGATGATAACAAACAGTTCAGTATGACAGAGACAACTAATAGAAATACAACTGTATGATTATAGAGTTTACATGTTCAAGGAAATATTGTATGATAATAGAAAGGTACACTTTAATTTAATTAAAGAAGTAACAAAGAACACATTTATTATCACAATTGCATTGTGTTCCATGTCTTTCTCCATTGAATAAATAATGCTTAGTTGAATGGCTAAACAAGACAACTGTCTGGACAGTACTGCTAGAATTATTCACCTTACCGCTGCACAGATAGACAAAGGGTATAAGTCCATTCTGTTAACATTAGGTCTACTCTGCTAACAAAGACTATTCCAGTTGATTTGTCAGTTGTTGTGCATTATATTTTTGTTGTTGTTTTGTTTGCCCTTTAATAAGTTATATATAAAAAATAATTAAGTTATATATTCTCATGCTAAAATCGACTGTAAATCCAGATTTTAAAGTTGATATTCTTCCCCGTGGAGCATGCCCCCATAACCTGTGCCCCACCCAAAAATGTTATCACCAGCCGCCACTGGGAGGGGGAGAGGGCTAACTGGTGAAGGCAAGCTTGAAGAATATTTATTTATATAGACTTGTTTATAAGTCATGCATTGAATGCAACTCCAAGTGCTGAACACTAGTAAATAAGCCACAATAAAATAAGACAAGAGGTAGGAGATAAGAAAACTAGACCGTCATAAAACCAGGAAGAAAACACAGAACAAGAACAAAAACAAAGAAACCAAAAAGAACAACTGTAGTACAACCGTCTTACCTGATAATAACCACAACATAGCTCATCAATAGGCCTTTCAATTGTTGTTTGTTTGCTCTTTGATAGTGTGTAGAAATGACAATGTGGCACTCCTAGATTGGTACTGTGGCAGCCCTCTCACTATGTGCTGTGGGCTCATACCATATATGGATTGGTTGCTGCAGGTCTTGGCTGGGCAGAGGCTTGATTAGGTGATCTGAGGCACCTGGGAGTTGCCTACTTAAGCTGGGTGCTCACTCTGATTCTCCCTCTTCTCCTCCTTCCACCGGTTTGGTTGGTTTGAGCTTAGGCTCGCCTTACTTTTACTTTAACACACCCTACACCTTCCACTTATCCATACACTGCATTCACTACTGATGATACTGATTGACATATCTATTGTTATGTTGAATACTTTCAGTTAGTTTATTAATAAATACTTTTGTTCATGAGTTAAAGCATGTGTGGTCTCCCCTTATTTTGTGTACAGTCCATTGAGCCTGGGCTGTTACAGTACATACTTGCATGTTTTGACAATTTGACAATTTATGATATACAGCCATTGATTCTTGAAGCATATCACGTATAGATTCCTCATCAGCTTAACACGCCTGTCTTAACACGCCTGTCTTAACACACCGGTCTTAATACGCCTGTCTTAATACGCCTGATACGCCTGTCTTAATACACCTGTCTTAATACACCTGTCTTAATCCACCTGTCTTAATCCACCTGTCTTAACACACCTGTCTTAACACACCTGTCTTAACACACCTGTCTTAACACACCTGTCTTAATACACCTGTCTTACAATTTTTTCCGATTGCAAAGTCGCAGTGTTCAAAACTGAAGTCACATTGTCAAAACTCTTCATACAGTCTGCATTACTAACATACATCTTGGCCAAACACTTCTTACATGTCTCAAAAGAAGCTCGTTCAACCATACACTGGCAACAATGTTCACTCAGAAAGCATACACAGTCATTCATTGCCCTCTGACCTACAAAACACTAACAACAGGGAGCATTACATTAAAGTTTGAATGATTTTCACAAAAAATGATATTTCATTATAAGAATGGTTTGATTTACAGTAATCATAGACATAATAGTTGACTGTAAAACTGTAAAGTATTAGGCAACAAGAATGAATCAGAAATGCCGCAATTTGCTTCTACCCTTTAGTGTATTTTTTTTTCAGTATCTTTGCAGAAAGTAAGTTACGGTACATTTACGGTACATTTACTTCAAAGTAAACTACATTTACTTGTGTAAAATGAAAAGTGGAAAATAAAATGGAAAATGCAAAGTTCAAACAAAAAAGAAAAACAGATTTAAATTCAAGGGCTACAATACAATAGCAATCACACCAAAAATGTCTCACTCCTGAGGGTTTTGGTCCACCCTCTGGTCTGCATCTGGCCACATCTACTGGCTCCCGATAGCAGCTCGCATCAGATTCAAGACCCTGGTGCTTGCATACCAGGCAGCTAAAGGGACAGCCCCTGCCTACCTGAAGGAAATGGTAACCCCCCAAACCCCTGCCCGCTCACTCCGTTCCTCCACCTCGGCTGGCCGACTGGCCCCACTTCCTCTACACAGCAGTCGGGCTGCCCGATCACGTCTCTTCACAACACTGGCTCCCCGCTGGTGGAATGAGCTCCCCACGGCCGTCAGAACGGCAGAGTCACTACCCATCTTCCGTCGTAGACTGAAGACCCATCTCTTCAGGTTACATCTTAACTGCTCCTCCTGAGACATCTTCTGACCCTCACCACTACGTCTCCTAAAGACACCCGCTTTTCCCTCTACTGTGTCCCTAAGAACTTCTACTGCCCCCCTTGTACTGTTTCTCAGTTTCTCCAGTAAAAAAAAACAAAAAAAAAACGTTCTAGTAGAAGGCGATAATAGGGAGAAGGTTTTTCCTTCTATCAGTGGCCCCGGGCCCGAGCTAGAGTACTCTTCCTGCAACGAATAGTGGACTGCTGATTCACATGCTTAGTATTCAAATGTATTGATTGTAAGTCGCTTTGGAATAAGGCGTCTGCTAAATGCCAAAAATGTAAATGTAAATGCAATGCATCTATTTCATTTTTTTCAATGCGTCTATTTCATTTCATTGTATGTATTCTGTTACGTAATATTTTGTAGACATTTCAATATGATTACAGCAAATAGTGAAAATACCACCGCTCATCCGTTATCAGACTTTTCTGAGGTGCTGAACTGAAGAGTATTGTAATAAAGTTGATCTGATAGGTAGGAAACCTGGATAGGCTGAGAGCCCCCCCCCCCGAGTTAACTAGACCATTAAATTTAAGGCAATCCCATGCAGTTCACACCCCCATTGGACCAGGCATTAACACACACACACACACACACACTACTGCCTGTGTAGAATTTCCCCCCATAGTCGGCACTCCAAATGTCACCCTCTCACTGAGCACATAGTATACCACCATCTCAATAGGCACACAGTATCACCCTCTCAATAGGCACACAGTATCACCCTCTCACTAGGCACACCGAGCACACAGTTTCACACACTTATGAGGTCTTAATTAACGGGGACGACCAGACTGCATCCATCCCTACCGACTACTAACTGTCCCCGGTCCCCCTTGATCCCACTAATTACCCCCCGCTACAATCGCTGTACAATTGATAAAACCCAACATTTACGACCACATACAACAAACAAACAACAAGACACAACACTTCCTAATTAAAAGGACCACTTAGCTCTCCCGTGGTCCGAGATCCCCCCCCCCCCCCCCCCCCCCGGGGGGATCTGAGTGTTGGCGCTGGCCTGGTCTCCCAAAGTCTTTCAGACCTCCGATCCAGCGCAGTGAGGTGTCTCAGTGAGGTGTCTCAGTGAGGCGTCTCCCCCGGCAGTAGGAGAACCTCGTCACCCTCTGGAAGTGGAAGGCACTCCTAGTCCCCACTAACTCGCCCCCCTTACCCTGCCTAACACTGGAACCTTACCCTGCCTAACACTGGAACCTTACCCTGCCTAACACTGGAACCTTACCTTGCCTAACGCTGGAACCTTACCCTGCCTAACGCTGGAACCTTTCCCTGCTTAACACTGGAACCTTACCCTGCCTAACACTGGAACCTTACCCTGCCTAACGCTGGAACCTTACCCTGCCTAACGCTGGAACCTTACCCTGCCTAACACTGGAACCTTACCCTGCCTAACGCTGGAACCTTACCCTGCCTAACACTGGAACCTTACCCTGCAACCCCGGCTGTCTATCTTCGCGTCGGCAGCCCTAAATGACATGCGAATGGCACCCACCCCCCCAATAGGTTGGTTGAGTGCAATTCGTTTAGGTTTGCTCGGCAGGGCATAAGCCCTGTATCATCCACCAAGCTCTGCTTCCAGACACGAGCTGCCCTCGCTCGGCTCTCATTCATATATAGATTTTAATTTTTTTATATAAATGAACATTCACTACTGTGGCTATAATATCAGCAGGCTAGATAATATCAGATTGTCACCCAGCAATCAACGTCAGCTGGGCATGATCAATTCCGAGAGTCTCAGGGCCTGTCCACACTTTCTTTCTTTTTTTTGATAAACATGGATTTTTATATTCGTTTTGGGGGGTTCGTCCAGACGCAAACAAGTTTTTGCCCTCTGAAAAAGAAGATTTTTGAAAACGCCTGCCAGAGTGAAGATTAAGCCGTATATTTGCCTTATATTTTTGACGTGTGGACGAGATAGACAGAGTTTTTTGTATTCGTCACGTCATCATGCGCGTAGATTTCTATGATCATGCGCACTGCAGCTGTTTGCTGTTCCCTCCAACGTCATATCCTAGCACCAGTAACTACTTTGTTTACAACAGGTTGTTTACAGATAAATGCACAGTTAAGGATCGAGAACATTGAGAGACAGAGGCGTCTGATTGGCCAGCGGGGCTATGGGGTTAAAATTATATCGCCGACTACTGGTGTGGAATGCTCAATGACAGCGTTTATATTGCTTTTAAACATGCTGGTGTGGACGTTAATATTTTTATATACAAAAAACGTTTATCAAAAAACGTATTGGTGTGGACGTAGCCTCAGTCAGCACGCAGTTCCCCCCAGGTGAACCCCATATCCCTAATTACTTGTCCCGCTTCCATGGGAACCAAAGTTCACTACAGCATCAATAGAGTGCAAAGTAACAGCATCTGCACACTCAAACACTGTGCAAAAAAACATAGTTTATTGCAAGCAATCGGTCATATATGATAGAAATATGATTACTGCAAAAATGCACCAAATCATTCTGTTTTGAATGTGTTCTTCACAGTTTTGAACACAGTGTGTTAACATTGGAAAAATGTGTTGCAAATACATAGTGTTTTGCAGGTGGGGGAGTTTGAATGAGAGAAGTGTTTTTTTGTGTGAAAGCAATGTAAAAATCACAGTCAGTGAGTCACAGTTTGGTCCACATGGACTACTGCTTCGCTGACTGTATGAAGAGTTGTGACTTCAGTATTGAACACTGCGACTTAGCGACCGTAAAAAATGTTTAACATTTGAACAAATGTGTTGCAAATACATAGTGTTTTGCAGGTGGATTTTGGAGAATGTGGTCATTGAATGCATATTGTGTGAAAGCAATGTAAAATGAGTCACAGTTTGGTCCACATGGACTTAGCAATCAGAAAAAACTGTAATACACCTGTCTTAATACGCCTGTTGTAGCCCATAATATAAGCCTACTTTACTCCAATGTTTAGAAAAACAGGAACATAAACAAACACTCTAAATACTTCTTCACTTCTTCAAAATATGTTTAAAACCCCCATATTGATGTCACAGACTGTCAGTCCTTGCATCTAGATTTCAATCTGAGAGTGGGAACATTCCTCCAACCCCATCTCACAGCTTTATGTGGCAGGTGCTGACATACTTTTTCAAATGACACATTTTGCCTTTAAAAACATAATTGCTGATCAGGATTTCATTCAAATGGCTATGGGCTTCCGGTATGGCGTCAAGGCAAACGGCTGTGTAAATGAAGAGCTCCCAGACAGGTCAACTTATTCCCCTTAACTAGTTAAATTTATTTCCCAAATAGTACTTAAAATTAATATGTAAGGTGAAATGAACCGAAAGAAAAAAGAATCATCATCCCAGAAATCTAAGAAAAGTGACAGACAAACATCTGGAAAGGATAACGACAACGAAATGGACGAACACGAGACCGCGGACATCTTGCAAGCTAGCATCAACGCCATACATGCGGAGATAAAGGCTATCCGATCAGACGTGAAAACGGAATTAAACAACTTTCAAGATACCTTTGCCAAAGACCTGAGATTTGGCAAGTTTTCGAGACGACATCAACCACAAACTAACTGAAATTGCCAATGACCCGAAGGACGCGGTGGGAAGAGTGGAAGAGACGGAGCAGCGGGTGGCGGATATGGAAGAGTGGAGTACCGAAGCTACAGAAGCGCTACGCCAAGCCTTAGACACTCAGGAAAAACTTCAAGCAAAATTGACAGACCTCGAAGCACGCTCCCGAAGAAACAACATACGCATTTACGGCGTCCCCGAGGGTGCTGAAGGAGACAACATGGAGGAGTTCATTGATGGGTTTATCAAGGCGGAGTTGGCCCTCACCGACATTGAACTTGGCATTCAGCGCTGCCACAGGGCGCTTGCAACCAAACCACCGCAAGGAGCTAACCCCCGATCCATTGTAATGTACTTTCTCCAATACAAAATAAAAGAGTTAGTGCTCCGCACTGCATGGAGGAAGAAAGATGTTCACCTGGACGGGAAAAGAGTGTACTTCGACCAAGATTACCCTACGGAGACGCAAAAAAAGAGGATGGCGTACGCTCCTATCAGAAAACTACTCAAAGAAAAAGGACTCCGCTTCCAGACTCCACCACCGGCGAAGCTCCGCGTATTCTACAACGACGGCCCCCTCACCTACAACAGCGCAGCAGAGGCTATGGAAGACCTGAGGAAGAGAGGGCTGATCGCGAGTGTGACGGCTATGAGTAGCCTGGTTGTCTGTGTCTGTGTGTATGTCTTTTTAACAGCCATAAGTCCAGTCCAGGGGATCCACCCCCCCCCCCCCGTGATAATTGCCAATCAACTCCAGCAGTGGTCAATCAACTCCAGCCAATCGACACCAGCCAATAATCAACACCAACCAATCATCAGAGGCCACACCATACAAGAGACCCTGAGAGAGAAGCAGCAGGAGCTGTGTGATCCATTCACACAGTTCCCACCATTTTGTATTGCCTTGCTGGTGGTTTAGTTTGTTAGTTGTGTTCTGTGTTTAGTGATCTTGTTTAGTGATACTTTGTTAGAGATCCTTTTGTTATGATTTAGTTGATACTTTATTTGGTTATAATTGTGTTGAGACTTTGTTCAGTTGATATTGTTAGTGATACGTTGTGTTTGAAACCTTTTTATTATTATTGTTTATTTAACCATCCACGGGATGAGTTTATTGTTTATTTGAGTATGAGGCATTTGTTATAGTTCTAATTCTGTTTTATCTGAACCATTACGACTTTAATTTGCCCTTGCAGTAATAAATATCTTTATATTACTCATAACACCTGTAATTTGTTACTTCTTCTTCTTCCTAGAGAACTAGAACGTAACAGCGAGGGACAACGGTGATGAGGGACCCGACACCCCAGCGAACTTGGAGAGGCTGAGCAACATGTCCTGGCAGACGACGAGGGGGAAAACGTCCCGAAAACGAGAAACGCATCGGGAGAGAACAAGGCAAAAGCTCCAGGAATTCCGCCGTGGCACCAGAGATATTGAATGATGTCATTATATTGCAAAAAACACTTGACATAAACGGACATCTCATCCCTGTGGTAAGACTACACAAACAGACGGAGTGATAGTAGCCTGTGATTGGTAATTGGTCGCCCAGGGACGACAGAGATCATGTTTAAATGTCGCACTAAGTTTTTGATTTGTTACTAGTCAAATGTTTAACTGGGATGTTAATTCTATAACCCAAACTTTTTAAAAATAATAGACCGTTATGTCAGGGAGGTGAACAGTGTCACCCCAACGCACAAGTGCGCTGTATTGTTGTACTAGGCAACAACTATCAGACTGCACGGGAAAGGCCCTTTGTGAAACGAAGGTTTTTCCTTTCCGACTGAGGTTACTTAAAGAAAAAACCTCAACTATGGAAGTCATTTCTTTTGAATGTACTTTTTTGTTTTTCATATTTTATGTTACTGTATATAGTTATGTTTTCAGGTCTTGGGTTTACTGTGGGATTAGATTTACCGCATTTGGTATCGCATGTTTCAACAAGAATATAGGATAGTTACACTTAATGTCAACGGGTTACAAAATCCAATTAAAACCCTTTATAGGGCACTCATTGAAATACTTTGAAATTCTACATTTCAACCCTAGAGTGTTATTGGAGGACATAAGAAGACATTTTTACTTGAGTGACATTTTAAAAAAATATTATTTTTCATCTTCAAAATCAAGGTCAGCGAAGTTACCATATATGGTTCCTTGCCCGTTCGTGGTAAAAAAATCCAAGAAGTGTATATATAAGAAATACAAGAAAAACACATAAGGTGAAAGGAATATGTATTTTAGAGCATTAGAACATGAGTGTATCACATATACACCTTATACAAACACCTCAGAGCAGAGTGCAATGGTTACTATTCGCAACCACAACAGGTAAATACATCAGGTAAATAACACACAGACCCTAACCTTGTCACCTGACCCAGCTATCATTGGCTTAGCAAATAACCAAATGTATTATATACATTACCCACACTGGGAGCATATTACTTGTTACACATGAGATAGCATTAGGCCACATCTTCATTCTTCATGGTAAGCAACAAAGCAGTTACGGTCAGCGTTCATGCAGAGGTGGACCTTGCAGACCCTGCAGATCACATTTGACCTCAGAATGTTACCTTTCTTGCTGCAGTACTTGCAGGTCTGGCGTTGGGCATGTACAGGGGCATGGAAGAGACTCATATCAAACCGCACAGCCTCATCTGGGGTGTGACTGCGGTGTCCCCGGACAGGCTTTGGGACAACAGCAACGGTCAGGTTAGGGTTAGGAGATGACAACGATGACGAGCTTCTTCGGGAGCGAGACGTGGCCGGCATCTGCCTGCTGGCACCCCTGAACACTTGTATTCTGAAGTTCTTCAGAGGCACGCCATTCTCACCAAGGGCCTTGCAGTCCCGCTTGTAAACGATCCAGGCGTTGGTGACACTGAGATCAATAGCGTATGCAAATAAGCACAGGTACCACCTCTTGGACTTCATGGGGGTGCGGTAGAGGTGGACCAACATGTCACTCTTGTCAATGCCCCCCATGTTGGCATTGTAAGTCCGGATGACAGCTGGACAGCTAACATGCTCCTTTGTCTTTGTCTCGCTGCAGTACCTGAGGCAAGGCAAGGCAAGTTTATTTGTATAGCACATTTCATACAACAGGGCAATTCAAAGTGCTTTACATACATTATAAAAATACAGTAAGAGGAGCATAGTAAGAAGATAAAAGTGACAGTACCTGAGGACTGAGGACATAGGCTCCACCCCCATGTCTGTTGACAACAAAGTGACCGTTTTGTTGTCCTTCCACCTGACGGCCAGGATCCCATCATCGCTCATGGTGTAGTCACATTCACCACGAGGGACAGCCTTTTTCTCCATTTCCTTGACAGATTTGATTGGAGGCTTTCCAATTCTATTGTCCCTGGCTGTCCCTGTGTATCTGCAATTTTGGTCTCTGAGGTATCGCACCAGCTCCAGGCTGGTGAAAAAGTTATCGGCAAAGATGGCTGTGGTGGTGGGAAAGGTCATGGTACTCGCCAGGACAGAGACGGTCTGGCTGGTGACACCCATGGCTTGTTGTTGAGGTGTCATGGGCACACCGTGGGCCTCCAGCGTAGTCTGGCCCTGGTAGAGCACCATGTCATGTACAAAACCATCCTCAGAGGCCCTGACTAGGGCTGCCACAAACGATTATTTTCATAGTCGACTAGTCACCGATTATTTTAACGATTAGTCGACTAATCGGATCATAAATTACAGCTTATCGCACAATTACTCAATCGCTCTTATTTAGCTATCATCTTCTAAATCAGCTTCTAAATTTAGCTTGAAGTTGTTAGTTGTTGTTGTAGGCATGTGCTAACTAAAAATAAAGACAATTAAAATGATTGTTCACTCAAAAATAGATATTTTAATGAACTTTGCAGATTTATTTCTGGCATCACTTGCATGTAATGTAATGTAAAGAGTAGTAGAGGGTGCAAACTGCTGAGTAAAATGAGGTAGGCTAGGCACTAGGCAACCAAAAGAATACAAAAACAAAAATAAATACTTGTACAGAGTACAACAGTTTTGCTTTGCTTCACTCATCTCATAGTAGAACGCGCCTTCTTAGCACTGTAACGTTAAGACAACATTTTTAGCTATTTGATAAGTATCGCTTTGATGACAACGTAAAATAATGTAAGAAGGCTTTTAACGTAACGATATCGTTAGCCAATAACAAGCTAACTAGCTTACAGAGACGAGCCATCGTCTTCCTCGTCATCTGCCACAACGTGCTTCCTTTTTAGATGCTCGCGCATCATAGACGTGCTGCCATGATAAGCGAGTTCAGCTTTGCAAATTTTACATTTTACATTCTTTTTTTCAACGTTGTGGTTGAAATGCTCCCACACTTTAGAGGTACGAGGACAGGAAGACATTTATCTGTTTGTTTTTCCGGGGAAGTCACGTGTGCCCCGGATGACCGACACTGCGCATGTACATCAAAGACACTGGGAGACGCTAGCCAGTGGCAGCTTCAGGGAAGAAAAACGAATGCTTATCGAATGAAATGAATGGTCTTTATTGTCATTGATATAGTACAGGTACCAAACAACGAAATTTGGGAGGGGGGGCTCCCCTGGTGCTAGGCAAAAAAAAATAAATAAAAAAAACAAAACGCTTATTTCAGCTCCAAAAAAACATGCGACTACGGCGATTAGCAAATATGTCGGCGACGATTTTGGTAGTCGACGTCGTCGTGACTAGTCGACTAATCGTGGCAGCCTTAGCCCTGACAAATAATTTAAAACCCCACTTGTCTGGCTTGGACTTGATATACTGCCTCAGGTTTCCGGCTGTCTTTCCTTTGTAAGCAACCATCACCTCATCCACCGATTGTTTGGGTGTCTGCGGCTCACGCCTGAATGCAGTGTTGAGGAAATCAAACAATGGCCGTATCTTGAAGAAGCGGTCGATGGTGCCAGGGAGCTCGGTGTTGTCATTGAAATGGACAACTCTTTTCAGCAGCCTGAACCTCTTGGATGACATCAGGTCGACAACTTGAGGGACCCTGGTCTCCATGGCCCAGTAATCTTCCACAGCTGAGAGCTCAGCAATCCCCATATAGATGAGGATGGCCAGAAAGGTCATTATTTCATCCTCATTGGTGGTGAAGGTGGTGTTGATATCCTTTTGAGAGGTGTACAGGTTGGTTTGGTATGTGATATGGCTAATGACTTCAGGGCTAAAGTACCTCGTGAAGTATTGAAAAGGGGTTTCAATGTGGTCCGGGGGGTTGTGCTGGTATTCAGGCAGGGCTGCGCTGTCCAGGTCAACTTTGTGCCAGGTGGTTGGCCTGGCTGCTGACTTCCTGGGTTTGGTGGTTCTCTTGGCTTGTGGTGCTGGCTGCTCGTCATCATCGTCGTCATCGTCATCATTGTCCTGGAACACCTCCACTGCAGACTGCATGCGCTTCCTCTTGGCTCTTCCAAGGCCCGTGTCACTTGGGCCTGGAAGGTCATGGTTGTGGGTGGGCAGAACAAAGTCAGGGTCTGCCACATCTGCCACATCTTCCTCCTCATCCTCTTCATCACTGATGGCAGGGTGGGCTGGCACAATAACATTCTCCCTCCTCTTGCCATAAAACATCTTGGAAGAAATCCTTATGTGCTAAAAATTTAACAATAAAACATAAAACAACAAAAAAAGGTCATAAAACTGACAAAATAGATCAAATAGAATGTCATTCACTATTTATATGTAGACAACTACCAGACATCAAATACAAATAAGACTAAAGTGACACAAACATAACATATAACATATAACACAACCTACAAAGCTACACAATACAAAACTACAGCTGTACTAACTAAACCAACACAAAACAACTCTCAAGTTATAGTGTTTTACAAACCTTTGGCAACATTATAACATAATAATAATAACAATAATAATACATCAGGTAAATATCACACAGTTCCACTTTAACTTTTTGACCCCTTCGAGTGAGCGCGTTTGTTTGCAAGTTTAACACACGGACATTCTATGCTAACGCTAGGTGCTACATGGATAGGGCGAATGACTAATAATAGTGCCTTCTTTTTTCATGCCGTAATTTCACTAATTTCACTATGTCCTCCGCAAACAACACACATGTCATCATTTAGCACAACTATTCAAACATAGAATGTGTGAGTTTTGTCAACTTACCATGGTTACTTTCGAAGTTTCACCGTTCTTAGTGAACCGAAAGGAGACGAAATGGCCGCTTTTCCCCCCCCCCAAAAAGAGGAGGTTTCAAGATGTCTCAGGCCTTTGCTGATTGGTCAAATGCCATGATGACGCATATGCTGACAAAGAGCATGATTCGCTGATTGTCTGGGTGGAAACCATATGCTATTTGACCTCACTGTTACGCGAGTGGGACGCCATTTGTAGTGTGTGCGGAAGTTACCAAAAACGGTTATTTGCCCGATAAAGGGTTAACTCCAGTGGCGTAGCGGACGGGCCCGCAAGCGACGCACCGCGGGGGGGCCCCAGCCACTAGGGGGCCCCCTAACATTGGATCCACTTTTTTTTTTTTTTATAATTTAAAAATATATAAAACAAAGAAAATAAGTGGCCCTTCATTGTGTCAACCTTAATTTTAATATATAGGCCTATATTAAAAATATATATACATGGTTAGCCGTATCCAATAGCAACATGACTTTGACGTCACACGTAGGCAGCGAGACACAAGGAAAATGAGCAAGCGAAAATACAATACAAAGTACAATAAGCATTCTTTAGGTGGTGATAGATTCTCTATTCGGACATTATAGCCGCTATATGTGGGACTGTCGGTCCGATATTGTAAAAAAATCCTATAAAAAATGTATGTTTACGGAAGTACATGTCTCAAGTATTATCTCGGCGGTTAGTCGAGTGAAAGAAAAACAACATACAGATGATAATTCACACAATATAATACCACGAAAGCGTACAGCACTAAACAATAACATTTATTTGGGCAGCATCATACTCAAACTCAGGCAGAAAGGCAGGGTCCGGCCAGGTTCACAGTCACAGGCTGTCAGTGCATCATACAGGTACATAATTCAGCATGGTTAGGCTATATATAGCTGTTTCTTTTTCTATTCTACTATTCTATTCTACTTCTGCTGTCTGCGTCTCCCTGGGTATTCCTAGACCAGATGGCAAACAGTAAAGAAATGCCACAATATACCAGGACTTAAGAAACGAGATGTCCAACAAAGGATTTGACTAACCCTGGCCAATTTTACGCAACAAGTAGACTCTGATGCAGCGGAGACAGGGTTGCCAGATTGGCTGGTTTTTGGTGGATTTAGAAGTTTTTAGATTGATTAGGTTGGAAATTCTCAATCCCATCTGGCAACCCTTAGCGGAGAGTCTACAGATATGTTTACAGATATCACACTGCTGTGCACACCACACTTTGTTAAAATAAATAAAGCTTGTACTATTCTACTTATAATACATTCTACTGATGTAGTGTAGTCTACCATTTGGTTTTAGTTATAGGCTATTGCTCTCACTTGTTTGTACCTTTTGCTAAGTCAAGCATTTAGAATGTAGAGTGCATATTGCGAAATTTCGCAACGTCAATAACGCATCGGCCTCTAAAAAACGCACTTTTTTTTTACTCCGTTGCGAAAGGGCCCCCGCCGCCACCTTGCGGGGGGGCCCCGGGATTTTGCGCTACGCCACTGGTTAACTCATAGCTAAGATGAAAAGAGAAAATCAACATACAGTATAATCTTTTGGCAAGAAACTCATATGGTGCGAGAGGAGCATGACAAACTTAAAAAGATGGGATTCAGAAACACTTTTCACTCATCCTATGCCAAAGGACGTACGAGGGGTGTTGCAATATTGATTCCGAACAAAGTGGCTTTCCAAGCCTCCACGCAAATGAACGATAAAGACGGTTGTTTTGTTCTGGTGAAAGGGACTCTCGATTCTAAGGAAGTAACACTGCTTAATGTTTATAGACCACCAGGACGGGACAACTTATTTATTTAAAAAAATATTCTATATAATCGCCACAGAAGTCACTGGTACTCTGATCTGTGGGGGGGACTGGAATGTGCAACTGCACGCCGCCCTAGATTCATTGAACCCAACAAAAAGAATGAACCCTGAATCAATACATGTAGCAAAGTTGCTTAAAGAGATTGGCATGTTAGATGTGTGGAGGGAACTCAATCCCTCAGTGAAACAATTTACTTTTTTCTCTCATCCTCACGCGGTCCATTCCAGAGTTGACTATTTTTTTATGCTTAACTCCGAGAGGCAGAGGATTATTGATTGCAGCATAGGGGTTAAAGATGTGTCGGATCACGCAGGTGTATATTTGAGACTGAATTTGGATGCCCAACCCAGGAACACAGTCTGGAGACTTAATACTAGCCTGTTGAACGACTGTCAGTGTAAGGAATATATTAAAAAGGGAATTGAGGAGTACTTGGAATTCAACGCTAGTGAGGATATATCATCAAGTATTTTATGGGACGCGGAGAAAGCTGTGATGAGAGGAAAACTTATAACGTGGGCTGCCAGAAATAAAAGAAATAAGCAGAAACAAGTGTCAGACTTAACAAACAAATTAAAAACCCTAGAACAACGACATGTTGAGTTAAATAACCCCCAAATATTAGAACAAATGCAATCAACAAAGCAAAGATTAAATAAGATACTTGATGAACAAGTGGAGATTAAACTCAAATACATTAAACAGAAGTACTATGAGGTTGGGCCTAGAGCTAAAAGATTGCTGGCATGGAAATTACATAAACAACAAAATGAAAGATCAATCTTTCAAATTAGAGATCCCAATACCAATGCAATGTGCTACTCCACAGAGGATATACAACAATGTTTTGAAAAATACTATAAGGAACTGTACTCTCAACCTGAAGCAGCAGAACCCTCAGTCATAAAACACTTCTTGGAATCCCTTGATTTACCCTCAATAGGAGTAGAACAAAATAAATTGATGACACAGGAAATTACAGAAACAGAAATAGACAATGTCATATCTAGACTAAAAACAAATAAGGTACCAGGAGGAGACGGCTTTCCAGCTGAATGGTACAAAACATTTAGAGAATTACTGGTACCTACACTTAAAAAATGTTTCAACTGTGTTCTTCAGGGTGGAGAGACTCCTGTACCCTGGAAACAGGCTATAATATCTGTAATCCCAAAGGCGGGAAAGGACAAGACGGAATGCAGTTCACATAGACCTATATCTGTCCTAAATATAGATTACAGACTATTTGCATCAATAATGGCAAAACGACTAGAAAACATACTTCCTGATTTGATTGACACAGACCAAACAGGTTTTTATCAAGAACAGGCAGACGCAAGATAATGTGAGACGTGCCCTATATCTGATATAAATGCATGAGTAAAAGCAAATCAGAGTCTCTAGCCATTAGCCTAGATGCGGAAAAGGCCTTCGACTCGATGGGAATTCTTATACCTGGTGCTAGAGCGTTTTGGTTTTGATGATGCAGTTATTGGATGTTTTAAATCCTTATATTACTTACCAACTGCCCGAATTAAAATAAATGGTAGCCTATCAAAAGTAGTTAACCTCAAACGTGGCTGTCGTCAAGGATGCAATTTAAGTCCCGCCCTCTTTTCGTTATTCATAGAAGCACTTGCACAAACCATAAGAGAAGATGTCTCCATAACAGGAATCTCAATTAAAGAAATGGAACATAAAATATCTCTGTATGCGGATGATGTACTGGTGACTCTATCCAACCCAAAATCCAGCCTACCTAAACTCATGTCATGTCTGGTGAAGTATGGCTCATACTCGGGATCAGTGTTGGGCAATATTACTTAGTAGAGTAATATATTAGTTATTACATATTACTCCTTAGGAAAGTAATATCCTTATATTACTTATTACTTGGAATCAAGAGTAATAATATTACTTTACTTTTATATTACATATTACTTTCCCCCTTTCCACCCGCAAAAATATGTACAACAACACAATCTACTACTACATACTCAGCGACAAGGTTTTTCAGATTGTCTCCACTAAATGCGGCATCTTTCTTGAAATCCAGTTTCTGTTGTTTTGTTGGCGTGGCCTCCGTGTTATCGGCAGGGGCTTTCGCAACCAGTTTAACTTTGTCGTGGGCCTTTTCCAGGTGCTTCAACAGGTTGGATGTAGTATTTTTCGCGGAAGACAGTAGTTTTCTTCCCGCACAAAGTTTGCAGCGGAGATTAATATTTTTGTCATCCTTGACAGACACAAAGTCAAAATAGTGTCGATACTTCCAGCCGTGGAAAGTAAAACGCTGTTCATCATCATCCGCCATGGTTTGATTTGTTTTGAGAAACGCCGCCACGCTGTCAGTTGTCAACACACTAGGCTACGTCATAAATGTGTGCAGGCTGCGGCACGTTCTAAAAGGAACAGATCTATAAGCTACTATGCACCTCAGCGCAGTGTGCTGATAGCTTGTATATCTGTTCTATCTTTGCACGCAACAACCCCGGTACTATACATGAATTATACGTTTAACAGCCATTGTAACGGGTAACGAGGCCCTTATTTGGCGGAGTAACGAGGTATAATATTACTTTTTCGCAGAGTAGTCTCGTTATATTACTCGTTACTGGGTAAAGTAATTATATTACAGTAATATATTACTTAGTAACTCGTTACTGCCCAACACTGCTCGGGATACAAATTAAACGTACATAAAACCCAAACTCTTTCTTTCAATTACTCACCACAGGAGAATATACGTAAAAAGTACAATTTTAAATGGAATGCAGCTGTTATTAAATATCTAGGGGTTAATATACCAAAGAAACTAACTAACATTTATAATGTAAACTACAACCCCCTCACGAAGGAAATTAGAACAGATTTAGACAGATGGCTACCCTTAACGCTCAGTATGTATGATCGAATAGAGACTATAAAAATGAACATTCTGCCACGGTTGTTATTCTTTTTTCAATCTTTACCCCAAAGAAATCCCAAAGAAACAGTTCGATGATTGGAACCGAATGATCTCGAGGTTTGTGTGGAAAGGTCAGAAACCTAGGGTGCGATTCAACACCTTACAATTACCGAAAGAAAAGGGGGGTATGTCTCTCCCTTGCCTGGAGGATTATTATAAAGCAGCCCAACTAAGATACTTGGTATGCTGGTGTAATGATGATTACAACGCAAAATGGAAAGACATAGAACTGAGTCAACTGAATGTCCCCCTTCAATCCTTACTGGGTGATACAACTTCTAAGACTGTGTACTCAGATGAATTAAGTAGTTGGACGAAGGTTGCTCTCAATATTTGGTTCAAAGAATGTAAACACTCAAAACTTGAAAAAGACGCACAGCTGCTAAGATGGGTGGCATATAATAGAGATTTTAAACCAGGACAGCTGGACCCAAGATTTAAACAATGGACCAGGAAGGGAATTAGATATTGCCTAATTTCATCTAATACAGGCTTGAAGAGCTTTCAATATCTTATTGATAATCACAACCTAGAGAAACAAGATTTCTACAGGTATTTACAACTGAGGCATTACTTCGATAAGAATATAAAAAATAATTAGGTTTCTGAAATGAGTCTAGTCAACATTTGTATTGATGCGTATAAGGGCAACACCCACAAGAAACTGGTGTCAAGAATTTATCTGAGTATACAGTCCACCAAGAATCACTCCACCTTATATGTTAGGGATAGGTCGGTGGGAGAAGGAAGCAAACATAGTCCTAACTGAGGAAGAATGGTTGAACATGTGTAAAATACAATCCACCACCTCTAGCTCCGGACAATGGAGAGAATTTTCATGGAAGAACATTTTTAGGTTTTTTATTACCCCAAGAAGAAAATATTTACAGAATGGTACACCGGGAGCCAGGAATTGCTGGAGAGAGTGCAACAATTCAATGGCTGATTTCTATCACATTTTTTGGGAATGCCCAGCAATTCAATCATATTGGCTAGAGATAATTTCTGAAATAACTGTGATAATGGGAATGGAGATTGAATGTAGATTCGATATTGTATATTTGGGTAATATACCGACCACACTTAGTACTCAGGATAAGTACCTCCTTAAAATATTAATGGTAGCTAGCAAAAAAGCAATAACCAAGAAATGGTTGAATAAGAATCCTCCAACAAAAGGAGAATGGATAACAATAATACAGGGAATATTTGAGATGGAGAGTCTCACCTTCTCCTTGAGATTATGTGTTGATAAAATGTATAGGTATTGGTCGAAATGGATATTATACAGAGGGGTGGATGCTGCCTCCTCTTCCCCAACTTAGCTCTATATGGGGGGTTTGTGTGTTATCAAACGCAAATGGTCTCTGTATGTTTTTTCTTTTTATAATTTATCACAACCAATTTTACTTTTTTAAAATTCGATTGTCTCAATTCTTCTTGAGAAGAGAGATTGGATAAGGGCACACAAAGTTCCTGTACAACCTTACTGATTCCCTCTGAGGACAAGATGGACTGAGAGTGATACTGATATTCCCTGAATCTATTATGACTAATGGACAAAGTAACCTGTGACACAAAGCAAACTATTGAAGACATATGTAAGAATGCAATACCCACAATGACCTATCTGTTTTTTTGTTCTTTGTTATTCATGTAAAAAAAGAAAAAAAAAAAGTATTAAAAAAAAAAGGAGAGGCTATGTCTCATGTAGATTGTGTGCTAAGGACAGCTGGACGCAGGAGGAGATCAACTGTCCCCTTGACAAAATGGGGGGAAGAACAAGCGATCTCTGAGCCGTAGTCGATGTCTTCTAGCCCTGGCACCTGGTCGCCTAAACTGACCCGTTACCTGATCCAGGAAGCAGCTCTGCAGGTGGACGCCACCCTTACCGGGGTCGTTAAGAACATTGTTTGAGTTCAACCCTCTCCCGAGCCAGTCAGAGGTAGAGAGGCTTCTGGTGCGACGTCATCTTAGATGCTGGGAGCCATGGACCTGGGCTCTGACGAGGTGTATTTCATCTCTCGTCCATCAAAGTCCAAAAACCTAATCTCAGTCATCAACTCCCCCTCCAGACATTGTGAAGAGTGTAACTGGCGTCTCCCCTGTGAACTCAGAGCATTCTGGGTGGAAGGAGATCCAGCTGGCAGATGGCAGCTCCTGTAAAATCAGAACAATCTACAGGAGTGTCAGTGAACTTTCACTGCCAGAGGGAAGCTGTCGAGTAACTTTCAAGCCAACCAGAGATCGTGCACTAAAGATATATTAGCCAGATCGTGGTTACGGACGGAGGAACCCCAAGGAGCACCCTTGTGTGTTAGAGAGAGACTCTGACTCCCTAGCAGCTGACAGTTTGACTGACGGGGTCATTTTCACACTGTCGGACGTAGATGTTGCTAGCACCTGCTCACCGGCTCACAGCATGACAGCCTCACCAAGTCTGCCCTGTCAGCCCAAGTCTGCCCTGTCAGTCTCACCAAGTCTGTTTATCAGGCAGTAGGAGACTCTACAGGTTATCAGGCAGTAGGAGACTCTACAGTTGATCAGGCAGTAGGAGACTCTACAGTTGATCAGGCAGTAGGAGACTCTGCAGTTTATCAGGCACTAGGAGACTTTACAGTTGATCAGGCAGTAGGAGACTCTACAGGTTATCAGGCAGTAGGAGACTCTACAGGTTATCAGGCAGTAGGAGACTCTACAGGATATCAGGCAGTAGGAGACTCTACAGGTTATCAGGCAGTAGGAGACTCTACAGGTTATCAGGCAGTAGGAGACTCTACAGGTTATCAGGCAGTAGGAGACTCTACAGGTTATCAGGCAGTAGGAGACTCTACAGGTTATCAGGCAGTAGGAGACTCTACAGGTTATCAGGCAGTAGGAGACTCTACAGTTGATCAGGCAGTAGGAGACTCTACAGGATATCAGGCAGTAGGAGACTCTACAGTTTATCAGGCAGTAGGAGACTCTACAGCGTGGAATTCATGAAGAGCGGTGCCGGAGTGTTTTGCTCTCCACCAATGTTCTATTTTAAAAGAGAAGGAGGCCGGCCTAGAGAGGCTATCAAAACAAGACAGAGTTGAGACTCCCATTTTGACCAGCACCTCTGCACAAACCAGCATCAGACATCTGCCTTAGCCTACTAAGTCTGCATGCTCAATGCGACCACCATCCTCATGCTCAAAAGCTAGTCGTAAAGATTTTAACTTTGGAAGTTAAGCCAGGCACTCCTGATCTTCCAGAGATGCTTATGAATGACCCTGAACCCATTGTCAGGTATTCCGTGATTGACATGAGTGACGCTGAGGGAGAAATCCGGTGTCAAGAGTGTGACAATGTCAGGAAAACAATTTCCACCGTTGTTGACGTTGTAATGGATGACAGGAGGAGGCAGGTCAGGTGTTGTAGATCATTTCTGGGGGACACACCAACTATTTTTTCAGAGAGCTGACAGATCAGATCCACCAACTAATCCTGCTAATGGAGACAAACTCTCAACACCAAATGGTGCCAGGCCAGCTGGAAGCGGTTCGTCTTCCGCTCTTCAAAAATGTGGACGGAGGGGGAAAGTTAATTGAGAGGCCGACTGAATTCACCTTCGATCTGATCTACCTCTACTGTAGAAGAGATGGTCAACCACCTATTATGAGATCTGATCTACCTCTACTGTAGAAGAGATGGTCAACCACCTATTACCAGATCTGATCAGTCCAACTCATTCATCAGAGTCAGTTTCAGATTCTTTCTCTGATGAAACCCAGAGTGGAATTATTAACTTATTCAATAGAATAATGGTGAATCAGGTGATGAGAACTCATCTCATTGACATCTGATTGCTTGGTTCAAGAGGAAGTTATCAGTATCCAAAATGGAAATGCTGTTTCACCACCTGCTAATGTTAATCAAGGCCCTTCCTACACTTGAGGATGTCAAGAACACCCGGCGACGTGGTTTCCTGCCCAAGGTCCCCAAAGGGGTCTGTATTATGGCATTTAAGATTATGCGCAGCACACTAATATCATTTTGAACAATTCGATGACTTGATGTTTTCTCACCAGAGACTGTTGATAGATATATAGATATATGATAGATATTATGTTTCATTTGATCTCACATCTCAGCTTCCCAAGAGGAACAAAGCGAAGCAGAAAGTCCAACTAGGCCAGGACAACCAAGCTAATGACAGTGATATCCAGAGTAGGTTCATTCACTTTCACTTTCACTTTCACTTTCACTTTCACACACACACACACACACACACACACACACACACACACACACACACACACACACACACACACCAGTGGAGGCTCCTCCATAGAGGTGGAGGAGGCCTGGCCTCTCCAATAATTTGAGAGAAGAGAGAGAGATTTAAAAAAGCAATAATTATATTTATTTTATTTATTTATTTAACATATTATATTATATTAATATTATTTCCGTTTTGTTCATAAATCTGAATTTTTCCATGGCTAAAACCCAATATTGCAATTGTAAAGCACCTACAGGCCAGAATCCCTATCCGTTTCTATTGAAGGAGGCCAGGCCTCCTGTCGGAAAGTCCAGGCCTCCTGTTGGAAAGTCCAGGCCTCCTGTCGGAAAGTGGTTTCTCATAGAAGTCAATGTAATGCAATTTTTCTCATGGCAATATTTGATTGGCCAAATCACTGAAAATGGGTGGGTACAGGAGGCCTTGCCTCATCATGCATTGAGTCCAGGGCTGAAAGATTGACATTTTGTTCGTCCAATCACATGAACGCCAGTCACTTCAGTGCAGGACACGCTAGAACACCCATGGCTATTATCCCTGAAAATAATAGCTCATTTGGCCAAATACTTTTGCTTAAAATGACCTCGGAAGTCGGCGAGATTCTGGCGCGATTTATACATCGAATAGGTAGACAACATTTAGGATTTATTGAACAGTTTTATTTTTAATATTAATAATTGTATGTAGTATGTTGTGGTGAATGTTGTGAGCCTGAGCAGAAGGGACAATAGCTGCTGCAGGTGGACCAGAGATTCATGCCAATTGTTTTGTTTATTTGATGACCCATTGTGCAGGCAATAAAAGCTGCTTCATCCACCATCCTGAGAGTGTCCCAATCCCTTCAGTACCGCCAAACACAAATTAATAATTTTTAACAAAGACAGATAAGAAGAACAGGGAACATTCCATCGCGAGTGAAGCGAGCAAGCGGAAAATAATTTGGCCTCCTCAATTCTGGAAGTCACCAGCCTCCACTGACACACACACACACACACACACACACACACACACACACACACACACACATACACCTGCCCACCTCTATAGGAGTAAAGACCCCCCCCCCCACACACACACACACACACACACACATACACCTGCCCACCTCTATAGGAGTAAAGACCCCCCCCCACACACACACACACACACACACATACACACTTCGACACTCACACTACTTGACAATGATTGTATACCATGCGCTATGTTTGTAAGAGAAAGTGAGCATTAAAATATTCTCAGCAAATACAACATTGTCTTTGCTTTAATTTGGGGCTTTAATCACCCTCTGAAAGGGATTGTTGAATTGTATGCTCAGGATGATTTTTCGGCTCAGATGATAACCAAACAAGACTTGATGCATTTACAGGTCTTATTAGGTAGCTAGTTATCCATGATTATTTATACATAAAAAACAGGTCAGTGCAATAATGTAGCCAATCACTCATATCATATGTACACAGTTGTGAAGACAGAATTTCGACTGTCTTGCAAGTGTTGTTCACTGTCGTACACCACCACACACACACACACACACACACACACACACACACACACACACGCATCTCTCCAGCCTGAGCGTGGCAGCAGACAGCCACTTATTCAAACTGTCAGATATGAAGATGATGAATGACCTCAAGGCCCAGTGCCAACCCTGCCCCCTGCTGGCCCCTGCCGCCCCAGTGCAGCGGATAATCACTACTATTTATCAGAGCTGCGCAGAGGGCCTCGTACAGCAGAGAGCTGAGGGCCTCGTACAGCAGAGCTGAGGGCCTCGTACAGCAGAGAGTTGAGGGCCTCGTACAGCAGAGCTGAGGGCCTCGTACAGCAGAGAGCTGAGGGCCTCGTACAGCAGAGAGCTGAGGGCCTCGTACAGCAGAGCTGAGGGCCTCGTACAGCAGAGCTGAGGGCCTCGTACAGCAGAGAGCTGAGGGCCTCGTACAGCAGAGAGTTGAGGGCCTCGTACAGCAGAGAGCTGACGGCCTCGTACAGCAGAGTTGAGGGCCTCGTACAGCAGAGAGTTGAGGGCCTCGTACAGCAGAGCTGAGGGCCTCGTACAGCAGAGCTGAGGGCCTCGTACAGCAGAGCTGAGGGCCTCATACAGCAGAGCTGAGGGCCTCGTACAGCAGAGCTGAGGGCCTCATACAGCAGAGCTGAGGGCCTCGTACAGCAGAGCTGAGGGCCTCGTACAGCAGAGCTGAGGGCCTCGTACAGCAGAGAGCTGAGGGCCTCGTACAGCAGAGAGCTGAGGGCCTCATACAGCAGAGAGCTGAGGGCTTCGTACAGCAGAGCCATAACTGAAAGTTGTCAGGCCCCTGGGCCTCAGACACCCTCACCCACTGAGTCAGCACAGCCCCCTAGCCCTCTCCTCAGCCCCCTAGTCCTCTCCTCAGCCCCCTAGTCCTCTCCTCAGCTCCCTAGTCCTCTCCTCAGCCCCCTAGTCCTCTCCCCAGCCCCCTAGTCCTCTCCTCAGCCCCCTAGTCCTCTCCTGACAGCCCCCTAGTCCTCTCCTGACAGCCCCCTAGTCTCCTCCTGACAGCCCCCTAGTCCTCTCCTCAGCCCCCTAGTCCTCTCCTGACAGCCCCCTAGTCCTCTCCTGTGGCCTGTGTCAGCACAGAAAAACTGGCCCATCTGATGACCTAAACCTTTATCACTCTCTCCTCTCCAACTACGCCTCCTCTGCATCAGCTGCTAAAGCATCCTACTATCATTCCAAAATACATTCTTCTGCCTCTAATCCTAGAAAACTGTTCTCCACTTTCTCCACACCACTTAACCCACCTCCTCCCCCTCCCCCTCCTCCTTCCTCCCTGTCTGCCAATGACTTTGTCACCTACTTCGAAAAAAAGGTTGACGACATCAGCAGCACCTTTTCCCCTTCTCCTACCAACGCTGCTAACACCCCTTCCAAACTCTCTGCTCGACACTCGATCTCTGGATTATCATCTTTTTCCCCCCTCTCCCCTGATGAGATTCTCACACTGATCACATCCAAGCGGGCAACCACATGCCCTCTCGATCCCATCCCCTCCCCTCTTCTCCAATCCATTTCCTCCGATATCCTTCCTTACCTTACCACCGTAATCAACGCCTCCCTATCCACAGGATCTGTCCCGGCTGCCTTCAAAATAGCCCGAGTCAAGCCTCTCCTCAAGAAACCTACCGTTGACCCATCATCTGTCCACAACTACGGTATCCCTTCTCTCCTTCCCTTCCAAAACCCTTGAACGAGCTGCATCTAAACAACTGACTACTATCTCCAAAAGATGGATAATTTAGACCCCCACCAATCCGGCTTCAAGGCTGGGCACTCCATTGAGACTGCTCTCTTTGCTGTCACGGAGGCCCTCAACTCTGCTCTTGGAATGAGCTTCCCACGGCTGTCAGAACTGCTGAGTCAATACCCATCTTCCGTCGGAGACTGAAGACCCATCTCTTCAGGTTACACCTTAACTGCTCCTCCTGAGACTACTACCCCCAGCACTGCGTCTCCTGAGACACCCGCTTTTCCCCTTTACTGTGTCCCCCAAGACGTCTACTGCCCCCCCTGTACTGTCTCTCTGTTTCTCAAGTGTCTATAACAAAATACATTTAAAAAAAGTTTTTCCTTCTATCACAGAGACTGCCAATGGCCCCTGGCCTGAGCTAGATTACTCTTCCTGCTACGACTGGTGGATTGATGATTCACTTGCTTAGTCAAATGTATTGACTGTAAATTGCTTTGGAATAAGGCGTCTGCAAAATGCCAAAAATGTAATGTCAAATGCCCCCTAGTCTCCTCCTGTGGCTTGTTTACCAAGCTGGCTCTGAGGACTGCATACCACGAGTTACCAGTAACCCTTTGATAAAGTCCTCCACCCACGGTTTAGTATCCTTCCATGAATAATTGCGGGAGGCCATAGAGAGGGGGAGAATAGATTAGGAGATTAAATATTTACCAAGATTAAAGTTTAATGAGAACAGCGGTGTTTTACCGATACTTACAGTAGCCACTGTACTGTATTCTGTCGCACATTTAGGGGAAGTTCTTCTGTAGAGGGCTTTGGGGAAGTGAGATTTCAGCATGCATGACGTTCAGAATGCAAATAGGACGCTGTGCTACATACTGCCTGAGATCTCTGGTTCCCCTCTCAAAGTGTGGTGGGTGTAGGCTTAGTGCTGACTGCAGGAGGAAAACTGGCATGGTAGCGCAAAGCTGATCACAAAGGACTTTGGCTTCTAACAAAGAGTCGGAGTGACACTGGAGGGCTTCTACATCTAAATCATCTATTATTTATCTAGCATGAAGATGTTCTTCAAGCTACTCTACCTTTGTTTCATGTAAGGAACTCTCTTGGATACTCATCTCTCTGCCCAAAAAGAAAATCAAAGAATAAAGAATGTAAAGGGCAACTTCTTTTTATTTACGTTACATTTTCGACATTTAGCAGATGCTTTTATCTGAAGCGAAAGAAGAAATCTATGATAGGAAGACGTGCCCTCAAAATGCTAGAGAAAGGAAGGATTATTACTATTATTATTATTTATGTTTACTTTTTAAACAAATATTATTATTATTATTAATAATAATAATAATAATAATAATAATAATAATAATAATAATAATAATAATAAAAGTAGAGGAACTGTACAGAGGGGGGGAGAAAAGGTCTTTGGAGGAACAGTCAAGATATAGCCTGAAGAGATGGGTCTTCAGTCTATTTCTTCTACTGCTTTTCAAATGTCTATTATCATCATCATCATCATCAACATCATCATCATCATCATCATCATCACCACCAGTGTTACAACCATCAAATGCATTATGACAGTCGTTTTACCTAGTACCTACGAACTGCCAGTATTCATAGACTTCATTAAGACGTGAATACACACATTACCACAAATACAACATCTTGCTTCCTGTGGAAACACTGTTTCTATCTCAGAGAGTCTCTCAGGGGTCTAATGTGTTGCCATATGGAGAGACAGACCATAATGAGCACACACATCTGTTCTGGTCTGCTCTCAGCAGGACAAAGCTCCAGTTTAATAAGACATCAAACATCAGCGCTCCAATCGACAGGGACATGCGTTAAGATTTGCCTTTTGGGGGAAGTTAAGTGTATTTTTCTTTTTTGATTGAAAACTATCCAGGCATAATTGATCATGAACAGAGGTCATTGAGTCTCCTGGGATGTAGCTATTGTGGTGATGTACATTTCCTTTTTTTAGACCCCAACCCTGTACAACGTATTGAAGATGACAGATGTACTACAGAGAAAATGTGTTGCCATTGTTGGAGGGTATTTCCAGCAGCCAGACATTCACTGTTCTCCTATCTTAGTCTGCATAATTGACTGATCTCGCATGAATCCGGCTCATCGGTCTGCTTGTTTCAGCTCACCACTCAAAGCTGGAGGAAGTCTGGGGGGAGTGGGGAGTAGGGAGTTGGAGGGGGGGGAGGGGGGGTGCTACAGTATTCTGCAACATGACAGAAACACGGCAGCGATAATGCATTGGATTTGGAAGAGAAGAAAAAAAGAAATGGATTGAATATTGGATTCTGAATTTGGAATGGCTCGCTTGCTTTGCTGGCATTTCGTCATGGGACCTGTGAGAGGGATATTTATAAATCCAGGGGTTCAAAGCAGGCAGCCAAAGACAGAGCGCAGGTATGAGTTTCAGTGCGTAGGCCTCATTAGTCTCCACTGTTTTTCCATTACTGAGTGACAGGGACAAGAGCAGCAGAACCCATCACACTGTCCACTGTCCACTGTGCATAGCAGCTTCCTCGTTAAAGAAAAGGCTCCACACCAACTCACTGTTTCCACTACTCCCACAACTAATCATGCAAAGTTTCCATGAAAGGACTCTAATGAGTTCCCCAAACACAACAGAGATAAGAAATGCGTTTTTTAAAACTCCTCTAAGTGCCTGAAATGATCTACTAATGGAAGGCAACAGAGGGCCCTGTATTCACATACAGTGTACTCACATGCATGCAGGGTGCTGAGAAGAGGGGAAATGACGATTAGGCTTTTCATTTTAGCTGCTGTACAGTACATCCATGAGGTGAGCATAAACTCTGTGGGCCCTGTGCCGGTGTTCAGCATTGTTCTGGACCTTTGTTGAAGATATAGGCCATCATCTGAGTTTACGGATAAAGTCTGTCCTACATCCAATCATCTTGGAGCCACAGTATGTCCCGCTTCAAGATCTTACAACCACGCAGCGATCTTGACCCATGAGATCCCATGAGGTCCCCTGAGGCCCAACGCATAAGCAGTCTATGCGGTCGCTTCGAGCCACAACCATTAGAGGAGGCCACACTTAAAAAAAATATCTATATATATTTTGACTAATGTTGGATGGTGGTGAAATAATGGATAGCTTTAGTTTCTATAGTAGCCTGTTGTTTTGTTTTTGTAGTGTTGACTTTATTTATTTGGAATATTTTGCAATCTTATATTGATTGTTCATTGCCCCCCCTCGACTAAACACCCTCCCAGGGCTTGACATTAAGCTTTTTCAAGTACTTGTACTTCGGAGTGAACTTATCTTTTACTTGTCCGAGAGCTCAAGTTACTTGTTCAAATACAAAGGTTTTGAAAAAGCAATTTACACTCACCGGCCACTTCATTATGGTACTTCATGGTTAAGACTATCTGCTGAAGTTCAAACCAAGCATCAGAAAGGGAAAGAAAGGTGATGTAGTATATTTTACTTAAACAACACACATGCATGGACTGTATATGGTATGGGCCTGTTCTCCTGACAAGGGGGGTTTATGACACCTTGTAAACACATCCTTTGTCTCAAGGGCCATATGTTTTTGCCTCAGGAAGTGTTGTCCTTATATGGGCATTGTTAGGATGACTTCCTGTGAATCTGCCCTGAACTTTAACCTGGAATGACTTTTAGGCCAGGGTGACATCATCTTGGGGTCTCCTACTTTTCACACCTCAAGCATCTATACAGTAAAGGTGATAGGCAATTGTTTAGAACTGTATTTACATACTATAGTTTATAAATAAGGGTGTGGGCCCAGGGGGCTCTCTCTTCTCTTCTCTCAGACCACCAGCTCTCTCTCTCTCTCTCAATCATCTCAGCAGCCCACCAGACCTCCAGCCAACTCTCATATATTCTGTAACATGTGTACTTTCTTTAAATAAATAGTCTTAAACTCAGAATTGTTTTCGTGATCCATAACCAACAATATAATCTACGACAGTGATTTAAGTGTTTTTGAACGTGGCATGTTAGTGCCAGACGGGCTGTTTTGAGTATTTCTGAAAGTGCTGATCTACTGGGATTTTCCCGCACAACCATCTCTTGGGGTAACAGAGAATGGTCAGAAAAAGAGAAAATATCCAGTGAGCGGCGGTTCTCTGGTAGGAAATGGTGGTGGTGTAATGGTGTGGGGGATATTTTCTTGGCACAAATCTGCAGCAACTGCGTGATATTATAATGTCAATATGGACCAAAATCTCGGAGGAATGTTTCCAGCACCTTGTTGAATCTATGCCACGAAGAATTAAGTCAGGTCTGAAGGCAAAAGGGGGGGTCCAACCTGGTACTTGCAAGGTGTGCCTAATGAAGTGGGCGGTGAGTGTATGTTAGTGCAAATAACTAATTTGACTACTATTGATTTGATAATGATGTATCCTTTATTTTAAAATGTATTCATTAAACAATATTTTATAAAATAAAATGATTGGGGTCATTTCTTTTAGATTAAGATTGGCCACAAAAGGGATGAATATTTACGAATATTTACAAAAAATGTTTTGGGTAAGTACCCTGCCCCCCTCCACCCCTCCCTCTGCAATGGAAGCAATCTTATTTGCTAGCTTGTGGATAGTATCCTATAATCACATTGAGAAATCTTCCTCCAGCTCCTAAACTCCCCAGGTGGTCCTCCACCTCCAGGCTGCTGTTTCTGCCTCCAACTCAATAGAAACATTCTCCTCCTCGCTTCAAATAATGTCTTGTTTTCTGACTTCCCCTTCGTATTACTTGTATTACGTAGGATTATTGTGGATGTTATAGGTACATGGTTGTGGATGTTATAGGTACATGGTTGTGGATGTTATAGGTACATGGTTGTGGATGTTATAGTTGGTACATGGTTATACATGGTTGGTTATATTTCCATAAATTAGAAGTTCTCAGCTATTCATAACTGGTTGAATGACTGAGATAGCCCTTTATTTTAAAAAGTTATGAGCATTTTAATGTATCATGTCAAAAAAAGTGAAAGGTGAGAAATGCTGCCCCCATGCTGCCCCCGACTCCTTTCTCCTCCGGGTCGGGGGAGGAGCCTATGCAGATCGGCCGGTCTCGTTTGTCTGCTTGTGATGCGGTGTTAGTCTGCTCGCCTCGTCGGTAAAGTATAAGTACTTTCTCTTTTGTTTTCTTAAAATGTTTCTTCACCATAATGTAGTATGGAGTTCAAAGTACTAGAATACCACATAATATCAAAATCGCCAAAATCGCGATTTCCATCAATTTTTGCTCTTTGCCACAAACGAACGCCAGCGACATCCGACGGGTTTTCCCAGGCCACCACACATATACGATAGCATCGAACCACATGAAAATAAGTGATAGGCGACCACAATGTAGGCTACACTATGGCTGCGTTCGTAAACTCGCTCTGGAATCTGATCAGCACTGGAATGCCTCTTGTCCAATCAAATTACGTCCCTTTATGACGTTGAACGCAGTGTGCACTCTGGCGCTCTCAGAGCGAATTTACGAACTATGAATGAACGTCTACTCTATAACATCGATGATGATGAACTATGAGAGCACTTAAATAGCCTCAGCGAGAATGAGGCGTGGCATCGCTTGTAATACATGTTTTACTATTCAGATCGGAAGGAGGAATTCATTTTTTGCAGATATTAATATTGATTTTGTTTTTTGTTTTGACTCGTCCGTCGGACAACTGCAGGAGGAAGTCCACTTGTCCGAACATAAAATATACTTGTCCCGGACAAGCGGACAAGCCTTAATGTTGAGCCCTGCCACCAATCAAAAACTCCAACCCCCCGACAAAACATGTGTGTGGGCACATTCAAAATCTTGCTTAAGACCACAAAAGTCCTAGGGCCGGCCCTGGTGTACACCCACAGAGCAAACTCACAGGGTGAAGGTGTCTGAGCATCGCTAATAGGATCAAGGGAATGCTATTCTCTCTCACGTCCTGCCAGACTGTTATGTTTAAATCATAAAGGAATCACTTGCGTGCTATTCATACTAGGTATGGCGTAGATTTGAGTATGTAGTGCGTTCACACTGCATAGTATGTGAGAAATATTGTATGTACTGTATACTAGATTTCTGAGTATGCGGCATTCTTCCATTCTGAGTATGCGGCGTCAGGATTCATACTATTCATACTCAACTGCCCCAAAAGGCATTGCATCTTCAGTCTCATCAAACTGCATCATACAAACTCGTCATACAGCTGTTGTTTACATGTCAGATAGCCTGGAGAGACCGAAAGCTCACAATAAACAACGTGTTTTGTACAAATTTGAGTGTGCGGATGCTGCTTTTTTGCACTCTATTTGATACTCTTCAGCAGGCCCGTCACTATGGGCCTCAGGGGGCCGGGCCCGCCCACAGACGTGCCCCCCCAACTGGCAGCCAGATATACAATTAAAAATAAAGAAATATATTTATATTTTTAAAATTATTCATATTTTATGTTAAATGAAGACATTAAAATTGAGAAACAATAGTGTGTTTTTCATTTTGTTGGACGGGATTCTAGTTACAACCAATCATTTGAAAGTTGAAAGTTGCACGTTACGCACGCTGCTGCTCCCGCCATTTCAGTTGTGTGAGGCGAGCACTGAGCAGTTGAGTAAAATCTGCGCTTTTTGATGGATAAAGCTTTTTGAATAAAGATGGATATAAGAAAGTGGATTACCGGTAAATCCTCGAAAGGTGCAGCTGCACCCAACCCCGATGGACATAGCACCAGCATTAGCAACTGTGGGCAGCCTGACACTAGCACCCCGACGGCTACCACTAGCGAGGTGAGTTTTGCTACTAGCCCAACTGTTAGGGCTAGGGCTACTACTAGCCTTGCTAGCCCCCCGACGACTAGTGTTCATCTTGGTTCAGTGGAAGCGGAGGCGGAGCCATCGGATGACCTTGGAATGGACCAGCCTAAACAGCTTATTTTGACCAAATATCCAGTCCGGATGTTTGGTGCAAAAAAACGATAATTCGCTTCTAGCTGGTATAGGAACAGGGACTGGCTTGAATATTCTATGAAAAAGGACGCCGCGTTTTGCTACGCATGTATTTCATTTCATTTCATATATATATATATATATATTTTATATGCTTGAGTTTTTAGTGGTCAATCAGTTGCCCCTACGTGGAGATAATTGTGGTTTTGCCGGTGTGCTAGACGATGACCATGGTTCCGTTGGGCTGTTCTTGTCGCTGTTCGAGTACACCATGCGTAAAGATGCAGAACTGGCAAAGATCACACAAGCAATTCCACATAATGCACGCTACACCAGCCCAGTAATCTAAAACGAGATTATAGAAATGATGACAGAGGAGAAAGTGAGACAAGTAGGGGACAGCTGGTACACAATAAAAGTGGATGGGACACGGGATCCTACAGGCCAGGAAAACATATCGATAGTTGTGCGCTATGTTGATGATGAGAGTTACGGAGTCAGTGAGTGCCTATTGGTAATGTCCACGTCAGAGAAGGGGGATGCAGAGACACTAACAGGTGTTATCATTGATGAGCTCAAGAAAGCTGGACTGGGCCCTGACAAAATCCTGAGTCAGGTTTAAGATGGCGTGTGATGTCAGGGAGACATGGCGGTGTGCAGAAACTGCTACAGAACAAACTGGGTCGTGACATACCATATATTCATTGTTTTAATCACCAACTTCACTTAGTTGGGATTCATGCCATGTCCTGTGAAGAGGCTGTCCAGGAATTTTTCAGCGTATGCGATATGCTATATAAGTTCATCAGGAGGCCAACCGTCAACATTCAATACAAGGGCGAGACCTTGAAACGCCTCTTGGACCAGAGATGGACTGGCCATTTGGCAACAGTCAATGTGGTGCTGAAAGGTTTCCAGGATATATCCACGGTGTTGACCGAGGTGGAGAACGCGCGGGGCCATGCTGAGGCGCGTGTCGAGGCTACTGGGCTTCTTCGTGCCATATCACAACGCAGCTTTCTTTTTACTGCACAAGTTGTTCAGAAAGTTTTGTCACTTTTCGAGCCACCAAACAGACTGCTACAAAGCGAGAACATGGACCTGTTCACTGCGGTTACTCTTGTGAACAGTGCATCTGAATGCATAAAATCACTGCGCACAGAGGATGAGTTTACTGCGCTCTGGGACCTCTGCTCTCCTCCAGCCTCAGCCACTGACGAGGCTGGTCCCAGCTGTCCAACTAAGAGAAGACGCACAATTAACAAGAGCTTTGGTGCATTTGTAGTTGAAGGAACGGTTGGACAGTCACAGAGGGACACTGACGAAAAGACAGAGTTCCTGAGAGTGTTTTACAGTGTTATTGATGCTGTGCAAGGAGAGATGGATGCGCGTTATGGAGAGCGCAGCTGCGAGCTCATTGGTACGCTGGCTGCTTTAAACCCAGAGGCCGAGGATTTCATGGATCCATCGAAGGTCACTCCTCTCCTAAGATTAGCTCGAACTGAAGTGGTTGAATCTGAATATGCTGTGGCTCGTGGGTTCCTGGTAAAGAAGATGGAGGACACCTCGTTTCCCCCCAAAGATGGAAAATGGACAATAGCCAATATTCTCTGTACGTTCCACTCTGCACTCCAGGCCATGCCAACTGTCATCCAAGCTTATACACTCTACCGCGACTTGTGAAAACTCTTTTTCAACACTTAAAAATGTTTTCTCTGAGCATCGGCGCAGCATGTTGCACAAGTGCAAGGCTCAACTGATTCAGCTTGCCTTCGAAAAGGACCTCACCCACAAGTTCAAGGATGAGTGGAAGGACTTACTGATGAGGAGATTCAGCACTGAAAAACGCCGCCTCCTTCTTTTCTGAGCCGGGAAGAGACGAGAGAGCGAATTCAGGGTAAGTTAATATTGTGTGTGTGTGTGTGTGTGTGTGTGTGTGTGTGTGTGTGTGTGTGAGCACCCGCCGTGGTGATGTTTTGCTAGTTGTATTCTCGACAGCTTTTTCAACTGGAGAGATGAGCTGTTTGCACGGTTATGCTATATTTAATGTGCTTTGTGTATAACGTGTTCAATGATGAGGATCTGGCTGATCCTATTTGCTGTAGATGGGTGGTTTTAATGTGATGATCACACGATCGGTTGGTCATACTGTATCCCTTTTGGAAGTGCACTGATTGCGTGCCAGTCTCCTAATTTTAGTTACGTAGGCTATCCCTGGCATTTATTTAATTCTTGTTCTTGTAAGTGTGCCGGGTTGGTGCCAATTATTGACCTGTGCGCATTGTAATGCACAACTTGGCCTCTCCACGCTATAAAGTAACTTGCATTCAAATCATTTTAGCTTAGACCTACTCGGGTCGACAAGGCCTTGTAATAAACCAGCTTCGCCTGTGTTTATTGTTATGTTATTTGCTGCATTCTGATAATTTTAGGTCTAGTCTTCATCGGTATGTCACGCCCTCTACGTGTGTCACGCCCTCTACCTCTAGGTATTATATCATCGTTAGCCCTGCATAATGGAATGGAATGGAATGGACTTTATTGTCATTGCTACAGTACAGGTACCAAACAACGAAATTTAGGAGGGGTGGCTCCCCTGGTGTTAGGGAAAAAAAAAAAAAACTTTTAGAAAAAAAAAATCACAAGGGAAGGAGCTGGTTTACATAAATAAAGGCTATGTACACAATCCACTGTACTACGTATACTGTACAGATAGTCGACTAGGGTTGTCATATTGCACAATAGTATTTTTTTCACGTTATTTAAAGTGTCACAGTTTGCAGGCTTGAAATGTACATGTTTGTGCCTCAGCACTACACCTGATTTTTTCAGTCCAGCAGCTGCCATACAATCCGTCCAGACTGTCCAGGGCCCAGAACTTAGGTCTTTGCTGTGTTCAGGGCCTGGACGGCCCTGTGGTAGAAGCAGTTCTTCAGTCTGTTTGTCTTAGCGGCCAGGGTCCTGAAGACCCGGTCCAGCCTTCACTACTCTGCCAGATCGTAGCTTCAGCTAACCCGTAAAGACACGCTTCTAGCTCCCCTACCTGTTTACTACCCCGCCTGTACCTGCCTCCTACTTACCCCTTGTTTACCTTTACCCCCAGTACCCCTACCTGCCCTCCTGTCCTGCCTGCCCTCCTGCCTGCCTGCCGACTACCCCTCCTGCCTAACCGGTGCCTACCTGCCGACTACTTCTCCTGCCTAACCCCTGCCTGCCTGCCGACTACTTCTCCTGCCTAGCCCCTGCCTGCCTGCCGACTACTTCTCCTGCCTAGCCCCTGCCTGCCTGCCGACTACTTCTCCTGCCTAGCCCCTGCCTGCCTGCCGACTACTTCTCCTGCCTAGCCCCTGCCTGCCTGCCGACTACTTCTCCTGCCTAGCCCCTGCCTGCCTGCCGACTACTTCTCCTGCCTAGCCCCTGCCTGCCTGCCGACTACCCCTCCTGCCTAACCCCTGCCTGCCTGCCGACTACTTCTCCTGCCTGACCCCCCCGCCTGACCATCCTATCTGCCTACTCCCTTAAATAAATATACTTTCTTTTACTTTAATCTGTCTCTGGTCTGTGTCTGTGCTTGCGTTCCCTATCTGACCGTAACAATGTGTCCAATTTAGCTTCTCCAACCTACTATGCATGCATGTCAGTGTTGCATGACGAATACCATAGCATATCGGATTATAGTTACAGTGTTTCCTCTATATGCATTGATTCGTGGCGGGCCGCTCTCTGGTTCATGTTCTTATACCAGTGCTCAGTATAGAGTATTTTAAATGAACATTCGTAATGTATGTCTCTGATGTTCATGGTCAACTAAATCAGCCTATTTTGTGAAACAAATAATGTTCCCGCTAATGGGTTAACCGAGCAGCCTCGCACCTAACGCTAGTTTCGAACTATTCATAGCAATATGCGCGGGGCAAAAATAATCTATTGCCTCTAAAATCACCACGAACAGAACGGCGGAGGTACGGGTAAACAGGGCTCATGTCGGTGTCATCAAAGGTAAGAGTTGTTTTTCTTTAACTCAGCTGATGCATTACCTTGCTGTTGGTTGTTTACCGAATGCTCCATCTGACTGTCACACTGTGATTGAATGAATGAATGAATGGTCTTTATTGTCATTAATACAGTACAGGTACCATACAATGAAATTTAGGAGGGGGGGCTCCCCTGGTGCTTGGAAAAAAAAAAGAATTACTAAAAACAAGAGGGAAAAAGAGCTGGTTTACATAAATAAAGGCTATATCCACTATCCACTATACTATACTACTATACTATACAAATAAAACATTGTGCTGTACTCTATGCTATGCTATAAATATCCTAACATTTCCTATCTCTGAACCTTATGTACACAAGGGTTGTCATATTGCACATGGTATTATTGCACATTCATTTAAAGTGTCGCAGTTTGCAGGTTTGAAATGTTCACAGTTGTATTTCAATATTGCACTTATGATTACAATCTAGTAGCTGCCATGACATTTTCTAGATTGTCCAGGGCCTAGAACCTAGGTCTTTGCTCTGTTCAGGGCCTGAATGGCCCTAGGGTAGAAGCTGAGCTTCAGTCTATTTGTCCTTGCGGACATGGTCCTGAACCGTCTGCCTGAGGGCAGCCGAACAAAGTGTTCGTTCCCAGGGTGGGATGAATGAATGAATGAATGAATGAATGAATGAATGAATGAATGAATGAATGAATGAATGAATGAATGAATGGTCTATATTGTCATTGCTATAGTACAGGTACCAAACAACGAAATTTGGGAGGGGTGGCTCCCCTGGTGCTAGGAAAGAAAAAAAAACTAAAAAAACAAGAAGGGAAAGGAGCTGGTTTACATAAATAAAGGCTATGTACACTATCCACTATACTATACTGTACAGATAAAACGACTAGGGTTGTCATATTGCACATAGTGTTATTGCACATTCATTTAAAGTGTCGCAGTTTGCAGGCTTGAAATGTACACATTTGTGCCTCAGCACTACACCTGATTTTTCAATCCAGCAGCTGCCATCAATCCGTCCAGACTGTCCAGGGCCCAGAACCTAGGTCTTTGCTGTGTTCAGGGCCTGGATGGCCCTGGGGTAGAAGCTGAGCTTCAGTCTGTTTGTCCTTGCGGCCATGGTCCTGTACCGCCTTTTCGAGGGCAGCCGGGCAAAGTGTTCGTACCCAGGGTGGGATGGGTCTCTGGAGATCTTGGAGGCCTTCCTGAGGCAGCGTGTGTTGTACAGCTCTTCCAGAGAGGGGAGGGGGGCGCCGGTGATCTTCTGGGCTGTTCTCACGACTCTCTGTAGCGCATTTCTCTCTGCGGCTGTGCAGCTGGAGAACCAGTTGCAGATGCAGTAGGTGAGGATGCTCTCCACTGCGCAGCGGTAGAAGGCCACCAGTATCTCCTGCTTGTTGTGTTCCTTCCTGAGGACTCTCAGAAAGTAGAGCCGCTGTTGTGCCTTCTTGATGATGGCTGCTGTGTTGTTCTTCCAGGACAGGTCATCCTGTATGTGCACCCCCAGAAATCGGAGGGTTGAGACTCTCTCCACGCTCTCTCCGTCGATGAGCAGGGGCTGGACCTCAGATTTTTTCCTCCTGAAGTCCACGATGATTTCCTGGGTCTTTGACTGGTTCAGCAGCAGGTTGTTAACCTTGCACAGCTTGCTCAGCTGCTCTACCTCATCCCTGTACGCCGCCTCGTCCCCCCCCGAGATGCAGCCCACCACAGTGGTGTCATCTGCAAACTTTACGATGGAGTTGCTGGGGTGGACGGGGGTGAAGTCGTAGGTGTAGAGGTTGTAGAGGATGGGGTGGGTCCCTGGAGATCTTGGAGGCCTTCCTGAGGCAGCGTGTGTTGTACAGCTCTTCCAGAGAGGGGAGGGGGGCGCCGATGATCTTCTGGGCCGATCTCACGACTCTCTGTAGCGCTTTCCTCTCTGCGGCTGTGCAGCTGGAGAACCACACGCAGATGCAGTAGGTGAGGATGCTCTCCACTGTGCAGCGGTAGAAGGTCACAAGCAGCTCCTGTTTGAGGTGGTATTTCCTGAGGACTCTCAGGAAGTAGAGCCGCTGTTGTGCCTTCTTGATGATGGCTGCTGTGTTGGTCCTCCAGGACAGGTCCTCCTGTATGTGCACCCCCAGGAATCGGAGAGTTGAGACTCTCTCCACGCTCCCTCCATCGACGAGCAGGGGCTGGACCTCAGATGTTTTCCTCCTGAAGTCCACAATGATTTCCTGGGTCTTTGACTGGTTCAGCAGCAGGTTGTTAACCTTTCACAGCTTGCCCAGCTGCTCCACCTCATCCCTGTACGCCGCCTCGTCCCCCCCAAGATGCAGCCCACCACGGTGGTGTCGTCTGCAAACTTTATGATGGAGTTGCTGGGGTGGACGGGGGTGAAGTCGTAGGTGTAGAGGTTGTAGAGGATGGGGCTTAGCACGCAGCCCTGGGGGGACCCAGTGCTGAGTCTGAGGGCTGTGGAGGTGTGGGAGCCCACCCGCACCCTCTGGGGGCGGTCAGACAGGAAGTCCTTGATCCATGCACAGATAGAGTGTGATAGTCCCAGGTCTAGTAGTTTGGTCACTAGCCTGTCTGGAAGGATAGTGTTGAAAGCAGAGCTGAAGTCCACAAAGAGCAGTCTCGCGTAGCTGTTCCCCCTCCCCAGGTGGGATAGAGTGGAGTGGAGAGTCGTCGCGATGGCGTCCTCTGTGGACCTGTGGGCTCTGTAGGCGAACTAGTATGGATCCAGGTTGGGCGGGAGGCGTGTGACTATGTGGGCCCGGACCAGTTTCTCGAAGCACTTCATGATGATTGGTGTGAGTGCCACCGGGCGGTAGTCGTTTAGGCAGCTCACCGTGCTTTTCTTCGGGACTGGGATGATTGTTGAGGTTTTCAGGCAGGGTGGGATGGTGGCCTGGGACAGGGACTGGTTGAAGATGTTGGTGAAAACCCCGGCCAGCTGGTCGGCGCAGTCCCTCAGCACCCGTCCCAGGACGCCATCCGGCCCTGAGGCTTTTCTGGGGTCCACCGCCTTCAGCACGCGTCTCACTTCATGCTCTGTGAGGGTGAGGCTGCTGAGAGCTGGAGAGAGTGGAGAGAGTGGTGTTTGTGTTGTGGTTACCCCTCGTCGAACCGGGCGTAGAAGGAGTTCAGCTTTTCCGCCAGCAGGGGGTCGCCCTCAGCGGCTGTGAGCCTGTTGGCTTTGAAGTTTGTCATGTGCTGAACCCCCTGCCACACCCGCCTGGAGTCATTGCTCAGGAAGCATTCCTCAATCTTCTCTCTGTGGTCTGCCTTGGCCTCCCGGATGCCACGGTTTAGGTTAGCCCTGGTGGTGTTGTACAGCAGTTTGTCCTTCGCTGAGAAGGCGTTGTTCCTCTCCTTGAGCAGTTGTCGGACCTTCTCAGTCATCCATGGCTTCGTGTTGGGGTAGACCCGGACACGTTTGTCCACGGTGGCTGAGTTGGTGCAGTTCACTATTAGGGCTTACACACCGGCAGTTCCGAACGCCGGTTCGCGTTCGCGTGCCGAAACCTCCGAACGTTGGCGCTGTCTGGCGAATGATACACTGGTATGAACGCGGGCTCGTTCGCCAGACAGCGCCAACGTTCAGAGGTTTCGGCACGCGAACGCGAACCGGCATTCGGAACTGCCGGTGTGAAAGCCCTATATGTGGTTCAGAACCGACGACGTGAACTGTTCCAGGTCCTCATGCTCATATTCCTGCCATGAGGTGTCATTCAGGCAGATCTGCAGGGGAGCGGACCCTGCTGGCCAGGTTCTGACAGTCTTAGTGGTGATGGGAGCACTTTTCCTCATGGGAGTGTAGGCTGGGATCAGGAGGATGGACACGTGGTCAGACATGCCTAGATGAGCTAGCGGTCTGGCTTTGTAGGCAAGCTTGATATTGGTGTATACCTTGTCCAGTGTGTTATCTCCTCTTGTTGCACATTTAACATGCTGATAAAACTTGGGTAGTACTACCTTCAGGTCAGCATGATTGAAGTCCCCCGCGATTATATGCACTGCTTGAGGATCTGTACTCTGTCCCCCACTGATGACGTCATGTAGCCGGGCTAATGCTAAGCTAGCATCCGCGCTTGGTGCGATGTAAACAGCTGGTACACTGCGTTGAATTCCCTCGGGAGGTATGTGGGTCGGCATTTAACAGTCAAATATTCCAGGTCTGGGGAGCAGTGGCTACTCACAGTTTTTGTGTTTAAGCACCAGCTGTCCTTCGTAGATTTTACTTGTGTAAACAGTAACGTTAGCCGGTTTTGCGCGTGTACTCTCATGTAGGCCTACTTCGTATTGATGAGCTGATGATCTTTCATTGTGTGTGTGTGTGTGTGTGTGTGTGTGTGACTGTCAGTCACAAGTTTATATTCTACAGATGTTCAGTGCTGTATGCGCGTTCCCGGTTCCATGTGTAGCCTACTCTACTCTTGTGTACTTCATATTCGATGAGCTGATTATCTCTCGTGTACTTCATATTAATTTGAATTTGAATTTAATATTGAGCTGATGATATTTCTGTGTGTGTGTGTGTGTGTGTGTGTGTGTGTGTCATGCGCGTTCCCCATGTTCTGCTGCAGCTGTAGGATATGACTTATACTTTAATGACTTAACCGCTATTTTAAAAAAGTTTTTGGTGAAATTACATCTTTGTTTTGAGCGCCAGTGCGCGTTTTATGCGCGTGCGCGCGAAAACACACCACCCCCCCACTAATGTGAAAAATCCTAGAGGAAACACTGAATTAATAATAATTGTGCCCCCCCATGCAGTTCATTGGCCCACCCTAAGACTGGGCCCTGGTGACGGGTCTGCTCTTCAGCTGCAGCACCTCAGCTAAGTCTGATCACGGATGAGCAGTGATGTGAATAACGGCGTTAAAATAAACGGCGTTACTTTTTTCAGTAACGGGTAATCTAATTAATTACTATTTCCATCGTTATAACGCCGTTACCGTTACCGGTAATTCAATGCAGCGCGTTACTACTGAAGCTTCTCATTGTCATCCGACCTCAGTCACAGCTGAAAATGTGTTTTTTGTTTGTTTGTTGGGGAGGGGAGGGGCGAGACAACCGCTTAAGTGATCATGATTGGCTATGGTAGAGAACATTTCATGGTAAGCCAACCATAAGCCAACCATAGTTCAGTGTCAACACTTCATATTGGCTAGGATGGTTAGATGACTGGGTTGGCTGGATGAATGAATGCATGCATGGATGGATGAGTGTTAGGAAGGAGTGTACGGATAGATGAATGAATGAATTAATGTTTAGGAGCTAAAGTTGGATTTGTCCAAGAAATTCATGTCTTATTTTTTCAGTACTACTTTAAAAGCACTTCATATTGTTTAACTGTTTACTTTTGTTGTGTTGAAAATACTTGAAGTTACAGTCTGTCTACCAGTTGTCTGAAGTTGTGTGACAGTTTGATCTATTTAATTTACACTACAAAGATTTAAAAGCACTTCATATTGTTAAATGTTTACTTTAAAAAGTAACGCAATAGTTACTTTCCCTAGTAACTAGTTACTTTTATAATGAAGTAATTCAGTTACTAACTCAGTTACTTTTTGGGATAAGTAACTAGTAACTATAACTAATTACTTTTTTAAAGTAACGTGCCCAACACTGCGGATGAGCGATGGTATTTTCACTATTTGGGGAATTTACATGGTGAAATGCATTCTTAGACATGTCTACGTCGTCATGATTACAAATATGCCACTTGAAATGCATAAAATTCAAGTTTATTCGTGTCTTACACACACATTCGCCTAGTAGGCCTATTTGACTGCCTGTAGCCCAGTCACGAATGGTCCCAGTATTGTAGCTTCAGATGTAACAAGTTGGTTTATATATATATATATATATATATATATATATATATATATTAATCCTGTTCTTTTACCAACTTCTAAGACAACAATATAGTAAGCTAGTTACTTTAGCTAGCTAAAGATATTGGCCTCCAAATCATTTAAAAACTTGTTTAGCTATTATGTTCCAAAGTTTCTGTCGAACCCCGCAGTAAAGGTATCCAACTAATGTAGCGTAGCTAGCCATGGATAGAGAAGTGGAAAACAAATGTCAGATCAGATATATAAACTGGTTATTTTTGATAAACTGGCCACATTTTGGTAATATACATGGTTACTTTCTCGCCTGAAAACACATTCAAACTTAAAAATGTAACACTTGTAGAGCCAAAATTACAGCTTTTAGTGCTTGGACCAGTGGCGGCTGGCCAATAGAGGGCGCTAGGGCGCCGCCCCCACCTTCACTTCCTAGTTGCGACTTGTAAAAGTTAAAAAATAAATAAACATTGTTTATTCACAAAATGCGGCTGATATTCTGTCAGCGCCTATCAGCATTCATTAAAAATCCTCCAATACAATAAACATTTTATCTGTGTGTGTGTAAAATTCACTGAAAATACATAGGGGAGGAGTTGGGACGCCGGCCGAATGCAAGTCTATGGCACTGCAAATACTTTTGGCTTACACGTGAGCTGTAGCAGCGCTCCAATTGGCTGTCTCCTATTTCTCGGTCGGGGCGCAAAAAATGCGCCCCGAGCATGCGCAGATTATAGGCTTACCTAGGCTGCAGCCTAGGTCCACTACCACTAGGCAGGCACGCGGGAAGGTATTTTGACTGGGGGTGCTGAGGTGCTGTCTATATACGCTACAGGGAAAAAAATTGCCAGGGGAAAAAGTATAACGATTTCTCTCCCTCCCTCCCTCCCTCCCTCTCGCTGATTGCTCGTTCGCTCACACGCACACAGTGGCATAACGACGGGCCCCAATGCACGGGCAATAATAGTTAAGCACGCACGCACCCGCACACTACAAAGACGTAACGTTAAATATTTTACCAACAATGTGTTGGAATTTACAGTAATTTCCACTCAGCTCACAGTGTCCCACAATGTCCACAAACATGATGTTGACCATTATTACAGACAGCACTCCATGTCGATTGTTATTGCCTCTTAACGGAAGCCCTTCGCTGCTGAAGAATCGGATGGATCTGAATATCAGTTCTAATACGTTTCTGGCCGTCTGTTGCTCTTTCTCAACAACGTCCGACAGTAGAGCATTAATGGGAGTGTTGTTAAGCTCAGCATCTTCTTCCAACTCCACTTCAATTGTTCTGGCTGATTTAGCATTTTTGCTAAAGAACTCAGAGATTCCCTAGCAAGATATGACCATGTGATCACTAACATTAAAACGAACAAACACATTTTTACATTTATTACAAAAAACACATTTATTTTTATTCCCAAAAGCAACAATAGTTATTATATTGTTTTAAATTATTGTTTGAATAATATTTTTATTTTTTAAATTCAGGCAGGAGGAGCTCCTTCTGCCTGCCGCTAGGGGGTGCTGCAGCACCCTCAGCACCCCCCTTCCCGCGTCCCTGCCACTAGGGGTAGTAAAAAATAAATAAATCCCTGAATATCCCTGAATATCCGGTTGTTAAGTCTGACGTCAAACGTGACGTTTTGCAATTTCCGGGTCTAAACCAGAAATTCTCCGCACCAGAATACCAGTGTTCTACAGCGGTAGAATGACAGTTTAATCGTTTTTTAGACTGGGATCTATTCATACAACAAGGGACACAGCACTTTCCCGTTTTCCCCATATTGTCAGGGTATTTGAGCCTCGGAAAAGCGCTATATACAGTACAGGCCAAAAGTTTGGACACACCTTCTCATTCAATGTGTTTCCTTTATTTTCATGACTATTTACATTGTAGATTCTCACTGAAGGCATCAAAACTATGAATGAACACATGTGGAATGATATACTTAACAAAAAAGTGTGAAATAACTCTAAATATTACTTAGATTTTAGATTCCTCAAAGTAGCCACCCTTTGCTTTTTTGTTGTTAATAAAATAATGTTTTGTTGTTGTTAATAAAATATATAATAATAATATTACATATATATATAATAACATATTATTATTAACACATATTATATTTAATATTATTATAATATATTTTATTAACAACAAAAAAGCAAAGGGTGGCTACTTTCAGGAATCTAAAATATAAGACATATTTAGAGTTATTTCACACTTTATTGTTAAATACATAATTCCTATGTGTTCATTCATAGTTTTGATGCCTTCAGTGAGAATCTACAATGTACCAAATAGTCATGAAAATAAAGGAAACGCATTGAATGAGAAGGTGTGTCCAAACGTTTGGCCTGTACTGTAAATATAATTTATTATTATTATTATTGCGGCATTTCGAAGACAGCGCCTCAGCCAACTTTGGACCCGGAAACACGTCGCGACTTAACAATCGATATTCGGACAGACAACAGGAGAGGAGAGCAACAGACAGACAACAGGAGAGGAGAGCAACAGAGAGACAGAACTGAGGTGAGGTGAGCAACAGAGATAGTTCAGGATGATAACAAACAGTTCAGTATGACAGAGACAACTAATAGAAAGACAACTGTATGATTATAGAGTTTACATGTTCAAGGAAATAGTGTATGATAATAGAAAGGTACACTTTAATTTAATTAAAGAAGTAACAAAGAACACATTTATTATCACAATTGCATTGTGTTCCATGTCTTTCTCCATTTGAATAAATAATGCCTAGTTGAATGGCTAAACAAGACAACTGTCTGGACAGTACTACATATATTCTCATGCTAAAATCGACTGTAAATCCAGATTTTAAAGTTGATATTCTTCCCCTGTGGAGCATGCCCCCATAACCTGTGCCCCACCCAAAATGTTTAGCACCAGCCGCCACTGCCTTGGATGTTTTAAAATCCCAGCTACCGGCCAGTGCAAAATGCATTCTGGGATACTGAGATGCATTCTAGTTTGAACAGCCTGCTGGTAATGGCATACTTATGAATTTAGTAGGCAGTATGCAGTATTTTACTCATTGAGTATGTAGTATGTAGTATGCCATTTCGAACACAGCCTAAGAGATGTGCAGTGGTTCTTCATTCTTGGAATCCCTCAAGTCAGGATGACATCACACGCACACACGCACACAAAGACGCACACGCACTTTGTGTGAGAGCAAAATCAGTAGTCTATGAATCCCAAAGAGAATTAAATTCTTCCCTTTAAGATTCTGTGTTTGGAATATTGCTGTAGGCACTGAATGTCCTTCTAGAACGGATTCTTATTTTTCTTAGAAATTAATGTCACTGCTGTAATGTAAACTTCTCAATGCGTATGTGCGCATATGTATTCAAATTAATTTATATCTACACAAAAGGAAAGTTTTGTGTACTGTAGATATCTATCGGCCATCTAAATAAGCAGCTAATGCACCTCATTCTAAAATAAATTAATTCCCTCCAGTGACACTGCCCTGCAATTTCACAAAGAAAATTATCCTGGCCTGCTCTGCTCACTTGAATCAAGACAAAAGCTGCCTATATGCTCACACCTACAGTACATTGCGACCAAGGCAGACTAATGCTTTACCTTCATTTTGTTAATCATTTTTCATTTAAAGAGCCTTAAAACAATGGGGCGTGAAGGACAAGATCATTACGTTTTAATACCCCACCGCTCAGCTCTCTCTAGGGCGCACAGCGAAGTCACTGCTAACTTTAATTACAGCTTTCTTTTCTGTCTTTCTCCATACAGCTCACACCTCGACAGACCGGTGACGCTCTAAGCCTTTCGCTGTCAGTCCGATCTATCACCGACTACAACACATTCTATTCTAGTCTCTCTCTTCACTAATTCAATGCTGTGGATGATGTAGCCTGCTTCCAACTCTTTCTATCCACTTCTACTAAATATGGGTGATGGATATTGCGGCTATTGCATCGCATCCATCAATAGCTGTGTTTTACAGTATGCTATGCCTCAGGCCAGTCCTACAAGTTTAAACAGATTCCTGCTGTGACCACTTATCCAATATATCTAAGTATTTAAATTAGGTTCATGTCATCTTCTCTCACTGGGTTCCACTAGTATGTGTACACTTAACTATGCAGAGGTGGCCCCATTGCTTCATTCTTGAAGTAGAAATATGAATGAAAAAGAAGTCATATTGTACCCTCAGTGAATCGGTGAATCGGTACTTTCTAAAAGCAACTGTTGAAATGTCTTCATACAGCCTCCCATAACTCTTACTGGTCTGCTAGGGTAACTAGATAATAGTGCTATTTCTGCATGGGATTTTGCCAAGAGAATTCTGAAAAACACTGAGACTAGATGGGGCATTTACCAAACTGGTTTTTGGCTTTTTTCTTTCAATGAGAGAGCGCCTTTCTACACATGAATGACAAGCATAGACAAGGACATATTTGGGAGATGTGCCTGCAGCCCTGCACCCAATGGCAGAGATTGACACAATGATGGATAGCATGCAGCTTGTTTTGACATTAATAATGTATTCCTAGGACACATCTAAACTCATTATCCCTTTCTCAATATTTAGAAACTCGATTAATTGAATCCTCTCCTCACAATCTTTTCAAAAAGCATTGGAAGGAGACTATCTAAGGGGAAAAGTATGAGTCACTTTGGATAAAAGCATCAGCTAATTATATAGGCCTATACTAATAATTGGGCCATTGTCTTCGCAAGGTAAATGGGGTAGCCTATAAGGGTTGATGAGTGGGGGGTTTGGTGAAGATGTTGATTTATTTAGGTTAGTTTAGGAATTGTGTTGTAATCTTCAGGAATCAATGGCTATATAATTAATTTCAAAGTCCAAACATTGATTGACCAATTACAGATTACACCAAGTGTTTGATGGGTGGTTGCACAGCAGTAATGTTTAGATAAGGGTTATATATCTAAATGTAATTAATCCATGCCCAGATTGCCCACTCATCAGAGAGGCTGAGCTGCTGCAGCATGTACCTGATTACAGAGAGAAACGGCAGTCCGCGGCATGATCTGTGCCCTATCCCTTCTCTCCCCTATCCCTTCTCTCCCCTCTCCCAAACCGACGTGCTGCTCACCAGTCGAAAGAAGCAGTGTGGCTTCTTAGCGCGGCACGATCGAACTTGATAATGCGTGGACATTATTTGATAGGCTATTTCTCCATGGCATTCAGACATTTTTATCCGCAATGAAAACGAGAGGAAGAGGAATGCATTGAGGGGAAAACACACACAGTAGCAGTCCATAGAGCTGTGGGGGGTTATTCCAGGCGAAAAGGGTTTCGACAAAACAACTATTTCTTCAGTGGACGTGATGTAGACAAAAGAGGAAACTATCAACAACCTCGTCATGCTTTGATGCGGAAATCTGATGGCCTTCTCTCATCATCCCACTTGTAGATAACAATTGTTCCGATAGTTTTGCCGTTTGACGCGAATGTTAAGTGTGGAAGTCGTAGCCAGTACAGTTTGGTCACAGTACCCCGATCATTTGTATGTTTTTTTGATTTTGGACATTTCTGCAGCAGCAGGTGCATCAAAGTAGAACATTTGGGACCATTGCAGCCAGATAACAAGCGGGAAGCATCAGCTGATGGATGGTCGGGTAAGCAGCCCTCGATTGATCGATGCATATTTTTCAATCATTCCACATTTCCATGACATTTATGATAAGTTTTCTGTTGTTATCTCTGTACGTTACAAGGTAGCCCTACACTATTAAAGTTGAGTTGCTTTAAGATTTTCCTTATTGTTGGACAACAATATTGCCATGGTTGTCATGGATTCTTATCATGGATGCTCATGGTACAATGATCAATTATCAGCCTCATTAGACCACAATTGGCGTAATAAATAATGTGGTCATAGGCAAAGGGAGGTCCTAACCCTAACCCCCTTTTTCGGGGTTATTTTCCCCCCCTAACTATTAACGGGGACCCCTTTTGGCTCGAGATCACCCCCAGACGCAAATGTTCCATGGTGTAACTTTAACAAGAGTGTAGCTCTTGACTCATCTGAACAATGTTTATGTTCAGTCTAGTGCAGTTTTCTGATTGATTGGAAATGATACTGATGTTGAATGTTCAAATGGTCTTTGTGAGAACTAACAGAGACACAGAGTGTGAGTGTCACTGTAAGCTCAGCTCCCAACCAGCCAGTGATTAAGCTGACCACAAACAATTGCTGCCTTCTGCTTCAGCCTGTGTGCATTTTTTGTCCTGAGAAAAAGGTATAGCCAGGGATAGGGAGTAATACACTGGCACACGTATGTCACACCACCTAAACTGCAGGCATATAAGGTGCTAAGGAGTGGATACCTGGTCTATAACATTAGCAGGGTTAAAGGGGTCATATTATGCTCTTTTCCCACAAGTTAATGTAGTCTCTGGGGTCCCCATAACATGTCTTTTTTTTTTCCTTTTTTTTTTTGAAAATACCACTCAGATTGTAATCTAAAGGTATTCTAGCATGCCTCTAAACCACTCTGTTTCTCCATGGGCTGTTTTTTGTGTCATGCAAATGAGCTGTTTCTCTCCACGCCCCACTCCTGAGGTTCCTGAGCGAACGTCCTGTGATCCATGAGATGCATACTGGCTGGATGAGACCGCTAATGGTACCTAGCTAGCTAACCCAGTTTACTAGTGTTGCCTATTTGTAAGAGCAGAACTAATTAAACAAAAGACCAAACTGCTCTAAATCAATAGCGATGGGCAGCGCTATATCGATAGACATATAATGTACAGTAAATACATTAAACATTCAAACACTCCCCGGGAATATAATTAATTCAGAGACATTTTTTTTATAGCCTATGAGTGATACTAAGTGTAGTTAAATTCAACTGTTTACGAGACCTCAGGCTATACATTATTGCACATTTCCCTTGACAAGTTAACTTTAGAATGGCTGCTATTGAGAAACAATTCTTCGGTAGTATTTGCCTGCTGAAAGGAAAGGCATAGGCGTACATGAAAACAACTATTATATGCAACAAAAAACAACTTGGGTGTTGTTGGGAAAGGAAAACTACAGAATCTCGCGCTCCATGTTCGTGTCAAAGCAAAACGACCATTGGAATCAGGAACTAAAATGATTAGGCCTAAATGATGACATAAAATAGATATTTAACAATATACATAAGATATATATATAATAAAATGAAATAAAAATGATTATGTCTATTCACAGATGACTTGGATGAGACGTAGATGCCCGAGCTCTCTCTAAGATATTCGTCACAGTATGTTGATTATGGATAACTATGGAACAGTAAATGTCTTACCAGAATACCAGACAACCATTTTTTTATCAGCAATTGTCCCAGTTCTTGTTTATCTCTCCAACAAAACCTACTGATAGTACTGCCGTGGGCGGAGAGACTCAGATGGGGGCATCTTACGTAGGCGGGGGCAGCCAATCTGAATGGCTTGTTGAATTGCTATTGAATTTACGCTTTCGGAAATACATAGCCCACAAAGAACTGGCTGAATTGTTTTATTTCACAGTTTCTGTATTAGTAGGGTCGTCAGAGGCCCAGATGTACAGTATAGCACAAGCACTGAGAAGGTGAGTTGTTCATAATATGGGACCTTTAATGCTGCTTAATAAAAGGTATGTCTGAGATAATGAAATGTATAGAAAAGAGCGTTGGTCAGCACAGACAACAAAAGTCAGGGATGATTAACGTCCTGGAGCATATAAGGCACGATACAGAGGACATAGAATAGTCTAGTAGCACCCTCCCTAGACACCTCTGATTCACCTGACTGTTTTCTATGGGGACTGTTTTTTGTTCTTCAGCAGATTGATTCATCGCTGTTATTTTTGGATTGCAGAGTCATCAGACCGGCGCGCTGGTACAGTGTACTGAGGTCTGACAGCAGGAGGAACATGGCCCTTTGGATGGTTTTTCAGTCAGTATCTCTGGCTATGTCGTTGTGGACTTTGTTCTCTGACATCAAGTTCTTCTCATTCAGTATTTCTGTTTGTTTAAGTAGAAGGGTCATTTTTTTAGTAGGGTGCCTTTTCCGTCCCCAGTACAAATCATGTTGTATTTTGTCTAAATTTGGACAAATACTAATTCCATTAGTTTTTTCATGTATAGTCAATAGTTATTTATTATGAATACAATGATATGGGCTTCTAAGTTGTTGTTTTTTACATTTTAAAAGCTTTGGTTAAAGACATAAATGGGATTTTGCCATGTCCCCAGTGTTGTTCATTCAACTTCAATCTTTTTTTTCCAATTTTGTACAAAATATTAAGGTTGTATGTTTGTCCCTGTGGTCACTGTCCACCCTGTTGAGTTGTGTTAATGTCCCTTTAAAATATACATGTATATATATATTTCTCAATCACATCACTCTCATGAGGTGACATCACATCAGTGGAGGGAAATTCAAATGTGGTAAGCTGTGTGATTTTCTACCTCTTTTACCATCTGATTTTGATGTTTTTATCAAGTGAGTTTAATGTGGTTGACCGTAACGTGTCCACCCTGTTAGGCCTAAATATTGAGGAGATCAATCAAATTGAATCATTTAAAAAAAAAAAAAAAGTGTTTAGTGCAAATTAGATTCCTCATCAAGTATTCATGGTCATGCTAGGCATTGTGCTAACACAGGCAGGCTAAAGGCTAACTTTAACTCAAAATGTCCACCCTGTTAGTGTCCACTCTGTTAGCCCTATTCAACCAACAGAGTGTATTCTAAATAAAATACAACTTAGGTGCCTGAGCTTGACCACTATGTTTTTCAGCAAGTTAGATATGTCCTTTATATAATAGAACATTAAAATATAGGTAAATCAACTATTTATTTTTCACAAGTTATGAAGTCCAAATGGCATCCTATAAAAAAAAAAAAAAGAAGCATACATGTAGATGCAGGATGTAGCTGTAGACGTTCATCAATATACTGTCATATTTTGTGTCATATTTCCCCCAACAAATCCATTTACAAATATGATCTGTTTATCTAGAGTTGACTCACTCATAGGGCTTTCACACCGGCAAAGAACCGTGCCGGTTCGCATTCGCGTTCGGGAACCTCCGAACGTTGGTGCTGTCTGGCGAACGAGCCCGCGTTCATACCAGTGTAACCTGAACCATCCACGTCATCAACGCTGGGTGATGAAGGGGCGGGATAAACAAACATTTCACTGGAAAAGAGGATAATATCTTCCACTACAGTATCTGAAATAAACACAATTTTCTATGAAACAAAACAAAAGACACTTTCTACACGCATTATCTTACTAATCAGCTGCTCCATTACTGGAATAGAAATGGCTTATGAAATTCGCGTTCGCACATGTCCGCGCGCGTGTGTGTGTGTGTTTGCTGAGCATGTGAGGAAGATAGAGAGAATAACAGTGGCGGCTGGCCGATAGAGGGCGCTTTTAAATAAACATTGTTTATTCACAAAATGTGGCTGATATTCTGTCGGCGCCTATCAGCATTCATTAAAAATCCTCCAATACAATAAACATTTTTATCTGTGTGTGTGTGTGTGTGTGTGTGTAAAACTCACTATTAAAATACATAGGGGAGAACGCGGGGCGCCGGTCAATTGCAAGTCTATGCTAGGACGAATACTTTTCGCTTACACGTGAGCTGTAGCAGCGCTCCAATTGGCTGTCTCTATTTCTTGGCCAGGGCGCACAAATGTGCGTCCTCCTGAATCTCCGGTTGTATTGCAGACAATGCATTATGCTGAGGACTCCCGACTTCCGGTTTTCCGGACTTCGGGCTTCCGGAGTATTTTAAATGAACATTCGTAATGTCTGTCTCTGATGTTCATGGTCAATTAAATCAGCCTATTTTGTGCAACTAATAATGTTCCCGCTAATGGGTTAACCAAGCAGCCTCGCACCTAACGTGCAAGCACCTATCTTCGAACTATTCATAGCAATATGCGCGGGGCAAGGCGGAGGTACGGGTAAACACGGCTCATGTTCTGTCATCAAAGGTAAGAGTTGTTTTCTTTAACTCAGCTGATGCATTGTTGTGTTTCTGACATGGTCTGGTTGTGTTTCTGACATGGTCTGGTTGTGTTACAGACATGGTCTGGTTGTGTTTCTGACATGGTCTGGTTGTGTTACAGACATGGTCTGGTTGTGTTTCTGACATGGTCTGGTTGTGTTACAGACATGGTCTGGTTGTGTTTCTGACATGGTCTGGTTGTGTTTCTGACATGGTCTGGTTGTGTTTCTGACATGGTCTGGTTGTGTTACAGACATGGTCTGGTTGTGTTTCTGACATGGTCTGGTTGTGTTACAGACATGGTCTGGTTGTGTTTCTGACATGGTCTGGTTGTGATACAGACATGGTCTGGTTGTGTTTCTGACATGGTCTGGTTGTGTTTCTGACATGGTCTGGTTGTGTTTCTGACATGGTCTGGTTGTGTTTCTGACATGGTCTGGTTGTGATACATCATTGAATGTGTTGACCTGCTGTGATGTGTTGACCACCATCACTCTCCATCATCATCCATCATGTGTCTATGAAATAGATAGTACTGTACTACTGACTGCAGCATTCATCTCTGCTCATTGATGTAGCCATGTCACACAGACACATAGTACACATATTCATCTGCTACCTTTATTAACCTGAGTGTAGCTGTGAGGCCTGTACTAGCCTTGTTGACTAGACTTCCTCCTTGTCTGACACTGGGTATTGGACCGTACCGACGTCCATAGACCGGTCACTCTTCCACCTCAGTGTCTGTAGTTGACAGGGTAACTTCTCCATGGCCCACACGGTCATTTTAAGGGTGAAAGTTGAAATTATACAATGGTTGTAACGCCAGTGCGTGTTTTTTCGCGAAAAAAATTCGCGCGCGAAAGAGGAACCCCCCGCCACACTGCTGTGCCCCACCCAAAATGTTTAGCACCAGCCGCCACTGGAGAATAATGAAACTTTTGATATTGTTTTTGATCACTAATGATTAGATTTAGATTAGATTACATTTTGTCTACTTCCTCCTTGCTGGTCTCTGCAGCCTAGAATATGACACAGCCACTAACGACGTGACTGTTCTACGTTTTGGTTCGCGCTTGAGAACCACTATTTTCTGGTTCCCGCTGCGAACCAACTTTTCAGGCTCCGAACCAATTGAGTTTCGGTCTGAACGCGCCGGCCGGTTCCAGACTTGGTTCGCGAACGCGAACCGGCACGGTTCTTTGCCGGTGTGAACGCCCCCAAACAACTCTCAACCTGTTCTGTTAGTTTGGAAGCCTGAAAGAACTTTACAGTCTTTGTCTTTCCACAGGAGACAAACAGCTATCTTATTCATGTTCAAGTTGATTGACACTTTCAGTGATGTTGCCTGTGATAACAGACTTCCAATGAAGGAGGTTTTTCACCTTGGTTTTTAGGCTGAAGCTGTGCAAAGCTGTTTTTATCTCAAGTGGTAGGTTTACTGCTTTAAGTGGTGTGATTGTTGGCAGCGTTGGTTGTTTCTAGCATTGTCTATAGTGTTTCTAGCATTGTGACTGCCAATGGCAGCTGGTCCTAGCATACATGGTTGCGTATGATGACTGATGTATAGATGATTCACTTACTTTGGACAAATGTGTCACGGCTTGGTCTTGTGAAAAAATTAGCTTTCTGGTTTTTGGCATAGGACGAAAATTGAAACGATTAAGAACCCACTCGGGCTCCCACACCTCCACAGCCCTCAGACTCAGCACTGGGTCCCCCCAGGGCTGCGTGCTAAGCCCCATCCTCTACAACCTCTACACCTACGACTTCACCCCCGTCCACCCCAGCAACTCCATCGTAAAGTTTGCAGACGACACCACCGTGGTGGGCTGCATCTCGGGGGGGGACGAGGCGGCGTACAGGGATGAGGTAGAGCAGCTGAGCAAGGCTGTGCAAGGTTAACAACCTGCTGCTGAACAAGTCAAAGACCCAGGAAATCATCGTGGACTTCAGGAGGAAAAAGTCTGAGGTCCAGCCCCTGCTCATCGACGGAGAGAGCGTGGAGAGAGTCTCAGCCCTCCGATTCCTGGGGGTGCACATACAGGATGACCTGTCCTGGAAGAACAACACAGCAGCCACCATCAAGAAGGCACAACAGCGGCTCTACTTCCTGAGAGTCCTCAGGAAGGAACACATCAAGCAGGAGATAATGGTGGCCTTCTACCGCGGCGCAGTGGAGAGCATCCTCACCTACGGCATCTGCAACTGGTTCTCCAGCTGCACAACCGCGGAGAGAAATGCGCTACAGAGAGTCGTGAGAACAGCCCAGAAGATCACCGGCGCCCCCCTCCCCTCTCTGGAAGAGCTGTACAACACACGCTGTCTCAGGAAGGCCTCCAAGATCTCCAGAGACCCAACCCACCCTGGGTACGAACACTTTGCCCGGCTGCCCTCGAAAAGGCGGTACAGGGCCATGGCCGCAAGGACAAACAGACTGAAGCACAGCTTCTACCCCAGGGCCATCCAGGCCCTGAACACAGCAAAGACCTAGGTTCTGGGCCCTGGACAGTCTGGACGGATTGATGGCAGCTGCTGGATTGAAAAAATCAGGTGTAGTGCTGAGGCACAAATGTGTACATTTCAAGCCTGCAAACTGCGACACTTTAAATGAATGTGCAATAACACTATGTGCAATATGACAACCCTAGTCGTCTATCTGTACAGTATAGTATAGTGGATAGTGTACATAGCCTTTATTTATGTAAACCAGCTCCTTCCCTTCTTTATTTTTATTTTTATTTTTTTTTCTTTCTTTCCTAGCACCAGGGGAGCCACCCCTCCTAAATTTCGTTGTTTGGTACCTGTACTATAGCAATGACAATAAAGACCATTCATTCATTCATTCATTCATTCATTCATTCGATATCATAACCAACAGTTTTACATTCACTAAACACCTACACTTTGTTAGCAAACTTGGGTGGGGGGTAGTATTCTTATTTGTGTTGGGGCGTAATCACTTCTCTTTTGGCCACACCCTCATAAATAGCTGTGTGTGTGTGTGTGTGTGTGTGCGTCTGTTTGTTGACAAGAGAGGATGCTGCCATCAATGACTGTATCCACAGAGAAAGTTTCATCGATCAACATACTATTCACAGGACTGTGGTCTGTCTACACCTTGTGCTTTGTTTTTGGGTAAGTGATTGATGCTACTAAGCTGTGTGTATGTTCACTAGGCTAACCAAGTTTGCATGTTTGTTGCCGACACACGAAGAGTGAGTTACATGCCATAGCAAAACGTTAGTTTGTTAACTATGTGGTGAGTTACATGTGTGTTTTTGTTAGCTGACTTTGCGGTTTTGTTTGTTATGTAAGTTATGGTGTGTGTGTGTTTACTATGCTAGCCAAACAAGTGTTAGCTTGCTAGCTAGCTAGCTTTGTTAGAGATATAATAGATTCTAGAAAAGGTAAATGCTTTTGTAATGAACGATAATGTTGTGTGGAATAAAAAAAATGTGTGTGGAATAAAAATTGTGTGTGGAATAAAAAAAATGATTCATTGATTTGTAGATTTGCTGTAGAATAATATTATGGATTGAAATTATTTCACTAGCCTACATCTTACAGTACAGGATGACTTCAACAAGTACCATACACTATCGTTCATGAGAGTCTATGGAAAGCATGCAAGCCTACACTATAGTAGTGTCCACACCTCTGACCTGAAATTTGTGTTACAGAATGACGAGGTGAGAGGTTCTGAGAGATAAGACCTTGATGTGAGTCACCAGCACTTCAGGTATTTGTCATTGTCATTGTATTAGCAATTCTATTTTATCAACATAGTAGTATTTCGTAAAAATGGTGTGTTGGTAACAGTGGGCAATCAATTTAAATGTACTGTCTTCTTTTTTTATTACAGCTTTGATGCCTAGATGGGATGGGAAGGAACTACACTGAAGTCCCACTAGATGCTTTATGGACTATAATGATGAATGCATACACACGGACACAACATAAAACATTTTTACCATTCTATTATTGTATTGCTCAATTGCATCTTGCCTCATTTTTTCCATTGCCATTTTGTTTTCTTTTGCTGCTGCAATATCGACTGAAACTGAAGCCATAAGAATGTTACTCTCTTCCACTTGTATAATGGGATGTAATACACTTTTGGCACACATGGCAATAAAAAATCATAAAAATTATTTGATCATTCTAATTATTGTATTAATGATTATTTAACAATTTAAACATGTCAGCCCTGCAAGTTTGTTTCCTGAGGGTTAGCTGACAACCTCACTGACAGATGACAGGTAGATAATGACAGGTAGTGTAATAGGGGAGTGGTTGTCCTTGGGGAGTGGTTGGGGTGGACTTAACCAGCTATTGTTTCCACCCATTACCTACCTGTGATAAGTGGCTGTGAATACGTCGATTTGGGGGGTATCAACATTCAAATATGCATAACTTCTTCACATAACTGTTTCAGATTTCAATGTATGACATCATTTGAAAGCGTACAATATACCAAACAGAAAAATTACGTTGCCCTACTTGGGGACCTTTTCATCAGACCCTGTCACAAATGTACTTTAGATAAAAGCGTCTGAGCCCCGCGGTGGCGCAGCGGTCTAAGCATCAGCCTCTAGTGCAAGCTGCCCACCGGGGACTGGGATCGAATCCCGGTCTCGCCAGATCCGGATATGGCCGGGGCCCACAGGGAGCGGCATATTGAGCGGCCGCTCCCAAGGGGGGTATAGGACTATTTCCGGACAAGGATCCGTCGCGCAACACCGCCCCCGGGGTGCCGGAATAACGGTGTTGGGCTCGAGGAGCCAGACAGCTAGTCTGCCTGGCTATCTCCTCTGAGGCTGCCGGCCACGGGGTCGTGCGGCGGATCCTACGCAATAGGCAGGGGATAATTGGATACTAGGTTGGGTGCAATTGGATACCAAATTGGGTGAAAAAGGGATAAAATCTGAAAAACAAATTTATAAAAAGATAAAAGCGTCTGCTAAATGTAAAAAATGGAAATGGACATGTTTGTCTTCCAACAGCATTACCATTTTAGCAGTTACATGAGTGACTTCAGAGAAGGACACCTACTGCCATCATTACTGGCTGTAGAAAACTGGAAAATGTCCATTGGTGAATTAATCTGTATATTTTTGAATGGCCTTGTAACAACTCTGGAAAGACTTCATGCTGTTTGTACTTGTCCTTGTGTTTTGTAGCCGCAGGTCATGTTAGAGAGAATATTTAAAGCTCCCTAAAATTTCCCTTGTCCAATACTCTCTCAATATTCTCTCTCTCTCTCTCTCTCTCTCTCTCTCTCTCTCTCTCTCTCTCTCTCTCTCTCTCTCTCTCTCTCTCTCTCTCTCTCTCTCTCTCTCTCAGGGCACACAGGCCTTTTCACCTTTTCGGCAGCTCCATATACTCTGGTGCTTTGAACTCAATTAAAGCCTTGTTTCTTTGTTCACTCAGCACACTAACCCTGGCTAAAAATAAGGCTTAGGTTGTTGAAGTGGAGGTGCGAAAACAATCTTTGTGCGCCTGCAATGATGCTGACTTTACAACGCAATCTGATGCCGAGGGTAAAGCTGGCGTATCTCTCCGCCACTGAAGAAAAAACACTGGCCGATGTGAGGCACACTAATAGATTTACAGGAGGTTGGTTTCACACTACGAAACTTGGTTTCAAAACTATTTTATTCGGATAAAAAAAATATATATAATAGCCTGCTGGACTTAAATTAGTTTGAAAAAAATTACCCAACTTGAAGCGACATTTGCAGAAAAGCGAGTTGTTTGCGTTTCTGCTTCCTCTCTGGTATTCTGTATATAACGTAAGGTATTCTGTATAACGTAATGATAGTCTAGCAGAACGTGCTGCTGGGATGACTGAATTGCAACAATAAATGCAAGGACATATTTGGAAAATCTTCTCTGAGTGCGATTTCCTACAAAGACACTAGATTTAGATTTAGTAATCTAAAAATTAATTGACCCCTATACTTTCTTTTATTTATTTTTTGTTTCTTTTTATTATTACTACTCAATCTTTTCAGTTTGTAAAGCGTCTTTCAGTGTCTAGAAAAGCGCTATATAAGTCTAATGTATTATTATTATTATTATTATTATTATTATTCAGTGTGTGACTGTTTTTGGTGAACAACCATTGATATTTACAAGTAGACACCTTGTGTCCAGCCTGTACAGTATGATCCGATAATGACCACAGAAAGTCCCTGAAGACTTTTTGTTTTCATGTCGACGTCTGCAGGTCATCTGTTATATCGAGCACATTTCAAGAACCATTTCCCAGGAGTATATGATTAAACTTGACATTCACTAAACCATTTGTCTAACTTGCCCCAAGGGGTTCAATTTTTTACTTTTCTGTAACTGCTGCAAGTGTGGATAGAATGAGAAAATGGATTTGTCTGAGGGCTGGGGGGCTCGGGTTGGTGCTGAATGCCTTGCAGTTAATCTTATCACAGTACATCTTTGCTTTGAGTTAGTAACGTGAATTATCTCTCAAATCTCTCAGGAGTCAAAAAGAAGCTAAAATCTGCATGGTTCTTGCTTAAATCAAGTTGGACACACCTCTATATCCAGGCAAAACGTGTTACATGTATAGTTAAAACAGAACACTAACAAGAGGAATTTCCCCAGAAATAACAGCATTTTCACAGATCTCATCTCATGCCTTGTGCTATGGGGGAGCTGAACGGTGAGGATGTTCTGTTTGTGTGTGTGTGTGTGTGTGTGTGTGTGTGTGTGTGAGGATGTTCTGTTTGTGAACGGTGAGGATGTTCTGTTTGTGAACGGTGAGGATGTTCTGTTTGTGAACGGTGAGGATGTTCTGTTTGTGAACGGTGAGGATGTTCTGTTTGTGAACGGTGAGGATGTTCTGTTTGTGAACGGGGAGGGTGTTCTGTTTGTGAACGGTGAGGATGTTCTGTTTGTGAACGGTGAGGATGTTCTGTTTGTGAACGGTGAGGATGTTCTGTTTGTGAACGGTGAGGATGTTCTGTTTGTGAACGGTGAGGATGTTCTGTTTGTGAACGGGGAGGGTGTTCTGTTTGTGAACGGTGAGGATGTTCTGTTTGTGAACGGTGAGGATGTTCTGTTTGTGAATTACAACATGAAGGCAGAGGATTAAATCAGCTGGATTGAGACATTTGAATACGTCTACACAGTAGCCTGCCTTTTGAAACGTTGTGTCTATCTCGCCAGCTACTTTGTTGAAAGCACAGCTTATTCAAATGCCAAGCAGCACATAACTCAGCTGAAGAAGGGTATATTACCTAAATAAGAGAGGCATACATGTAATGCTGTTTGTCTGTAGAAGGCTCTTTATGGGTGATGAGATCTCATCCATCAGCCATGTGACTGACTTGTGTCAGGAAGCATAGTAGATGTGTCTACCATAGATGTGTCCACGTGAACTGGTGAAGGCGTTTGAAGTTCCCTCAACCAAGGAATGTGCAGCAGTGTACTGACGTAGACATCAAAGCTGGGTGTCAAGGTGTCGAGGCATGGCACACATGGAGAGATGACGGGTATAGGAAAGGACAGAACCCCAAAAATGTGAAGCCAGTAGTTGCTTTGCTATGCAGTGTGGGTCTACAGAATCTGCAAAATGGAGTCATGTTGACCCAAACATGAATATCAAACGCATAACATGCACAACCAATATTTAGCCCAAATGAAATTGTTTGAGATTGAAATGCACAATTGAATTGATTTGATTGAAATGAAGTGCACCTCTCTGCTTCAATATACAGTATGTTCAACTATACAGTATAGTTATTATTCAAAAGATTGTCTTCCTATCCACTTACTTCTTTGTAGTAAAGAACCATAGATGTCAACTGGATGTCAACTGGAATAATTGTGCTGGAGAAACTAATCAGGCTAAAAGCACTTTTTTGAGGGAAGGACAATATTGCAACACCACAGCATCTGTTATAAACGCTATATCCTAATTAGTCTGTGCAATGTAAAAAATATATATAATTTGGCTTCATAATTAACATAGTGCTGTGGAAGGAAATCTGCAATTAATTGTGACCAGAATTTCGTAACTTTCTCCTGGCTGGTTTAATTAAAAGTTGCCATTTGTGAATCAGCCTTCTTATCCCTGAATTGTCGGTGTATTAGAGGAATATACATGTGACCTTTAGAATCACCCTGATTAATTGTATTTCGTTATCTTTTGACTACTAATTCCTTGAATTGATGGAGGGATCTAGAATTCGAATGACTATGTATTTCAGACAGTGAACTCCAAATCCATCTATGCTAAACAGAACTTGTTGCTCGCTGTGGCACAAAACCTAGATTATTCATGCAGGGAAAACAAAAAAATCAATTCAATGTTTTATCAATCTCTATATTGCTGTTGGGATGAAAGCTAGAAGCTTTACAGCGGCTGTGATAATGCCCCTGCCATGCAGGGCCTATAATATTAATCGGCTTGGCCTGCCTATGCCCTGAAGCTTTCAGAGGATGACGCGGTTTGAGTGATCCACATTTCAGTCACGTTTCAGCTGCCAAAGAGAGTAGCACTGCCATTCTGTTCCCCAGCCTGCTCCAGAGCTCTAGCCTCACGCTTCTGCTACTCTGCTACTGTGGTACAGGCTTATCCCCCCAAGCCTCTCCAAAAACATATTCATCAATGCAAGTATGCAAGTACATAAAAGTCTTCCATTAAAGTCATGTACATTCCCAACCATTTTACTTATGTAAAAAAAAAAAATCTTTTGTAGTTTTATCTGGTTCATATTGCAGTGGGTAAACCTAGGTCACAAAATGGCATGGTTTGTGAGTTGTTATGATTAGATGATGACCAGTGCGCGCAGAAAGAGTAAAGGCTACATTGGACGAAGGCCAAAAATACTGGGAAGGGGAAACTGTCAAAGTAAACTCCTGTATGGCTGAATAATTGCTACAGTAGCTTAGAGAGAGAGAAGGCAGCATCCAGCCAGCTGCTTTGGTCTGATACTATCATGGTTCACCACCTGGAGGCCCAGCAGAGAGGAGAGTGCCCTCTGTACACAGCTGGATAATTGGACTAGAGGACTCTTTGGCAGCTTTCGTGCTCCAAACCTGCACCGTGACTGACATTTTTAATCAGACTACAATATTGACAATATGTATTCCCCTGATGGTCTGCCGGGATTTAAACTTTTCTCAAAAACTGTTGGCACCCGACAGGCGGTATTAGGTTGTCCATTAGTGACATTTCACTGCACAGGCCTGAGATCCAGGAGTCATCATATCCACCTGTTCCGCTTAATCCCGTTGTGAGTACCTCCACCTGTCCTGGGTTGTTTACGCTGTCTGCATTTTTAAAAAGGCGATTTTTCACACCAGTCCCCCTGGGGAGAGATGGGATGAGTTTTCAGAGATCTATCAGCTTTATCTGTCGCCTGCAGCCTGGTTGGGACGGGGTGTCTTCTCCTGTGGATATTGTTTAATATGCCGCTTCAATTGGGATCACGACCCGGGGATCACAGTGGACTATATATCGTCCTCTCTAGTGGAGAGCAGTCACAGGGCATATCACTTATTGCCCAGCAGCATATCATCCCAAAATCAGCTATTGTACTTGATCAAATTTGTGTAAATGAATACTGATGAGATGCTTGTGTGCTCCTATTTGATTTACAACCACAACGACTTTGCACAAAAGATTGCAAAAATGCAGTTAAAAAAAGACATCATTTCTAAATCGATCGAATCTCAGAGGCATGACCTCTTTTTTATTTCATGAAATAGCAGCCAGCCTTGTGGCCGTAATCTTCCCTAGCAAACGGTCCATCTGAAAGGAGCCAAATGAAGCTAAAACAGTTAAGCATAATGACATGCAGATTAAGGAGTCCAATTAAGGCTTATTTCAAATGGTCTCAGTTCATTCAGTAATGGAGAAGCTCCGTTGGGTTCCTCAGCTCTCAAGCTCTTTCCTTGGAAGTGTCAATGTCAACTTTCCATCTCCAAAACTTCATTAATTCCTGACAGTGTCCACTCAACAATGTCATTAATCTCTTGTGAGAGTATTCTCATGTTAGACACATCGGACCATGGCCCTGCATAACAATTCAGATGCATTGAACTTGTGTGAGAGAGGTTTCTGGTGAGAGAAGAAGGTGGGCCGGTTATACAAATGGCGATGATGTAATTGACATTGACATATTAGCTGAGGGCGCGTCTTACCATTAATGGAGCTGCAGTACACAAAAATTATTCCGAAATTGACTATACCGCACTGACTTGGTTGACTTGGCTGTTGAGGAGCAAGGACTTCTTCCATTCTCTTCTTCGATGCTGGATAGTGGAAAGCGGGATTCTGTAATTGCATTTCTGCACTGAGTCTATTTCAAGTTCCATCTTATTTGTTGTCTCACCACTGTAGGTGGCTGTAGGGCTTGTTACTAGTGACAGTAGAAGTCAAGAGCATGCTTTTTTTTATCTGGAAGCATAATACAGGTGCCCTTGAACGATGCTTAGAATTGTTTGTACCTCACATAATAGATGTTTTTCTTTTTTCTTCTCCTGATGACGCACAGTCTAGGTTTTTCCGACAAAATGAGCTGCTTACGAAGTATGTCGTATTCCAACTAATGGAAGCACACTGGTTGGGTAAACATTAATTTAACATTGTCAGATTACTTTGTAGTGTGCTTATTTCTTGTGTACCAGAATGCGAGACCACATCTCTCCCAGTCCTGGCATCTCTACACTGGCTCCCTGGTTCAGAGTGAAGTTTAAAACCCTCATGTTTGTTTTTAAAGCCCTAAATGGCCTCGCCCCACGCTACATCACAGAACTCTTGGACTATGCCTCCAGCGTAAGATCCCTCAGATCCGACGACAAGAGACTCTTGATGTTCCTCTGATCAAATCTGGCAACAAGGGGAGATCGGGCCTTTGCAGTGGCAGCTCCACGGCTGTGGAACAACCTCCCACTGTACATCAAGACCGCCCCCGATCTAGAGACTTTCAAGACTCTGCTTAAAACTCACTACTGTCGGAATCTAGGCTACTGAGATGTTCTGATGTGTTATATATAGTCTGTTTTTAGTGTTTTAATGTGTGCCGTTATGAATGTCGGATATCCTCCATGTTTATATTGTTGTCCTTACCCGTCTTGCTGTGAGATTCCATCATGTTTTTTTTCTTTGTTGTTTAGCCCAGGGCACCCTAAATCGGTGTAGTTTGGTGCGTGTTTAATTAAAATGTACTATGACTATGACTATGTTATAACCCTACACACTAATTATACCTTTCAACAGTGGTGGGCCGTCAGGGCCAGCAAGGCCTTCTCTGCTGGCCTAAACATCATCAGAATATACATTTTATTTTAATATATTTTTTCCACAAATATGTATTAATGATTCCCCATAGTCTATTCTCTTCATTTCATAGCTTTCCTCTTGGTTGCGCTGCTTCCAGTCTCCGATTGAGATTTGGAGGGCTGGCCTTTATGTTAGAGCTTTTATCCAATCAAAATGTGTTGCCAGGGGGCTCCAAAATCTGCCCGCCTGCACAATAAACCGTGCCGCGAATACGACCTGTAACTTAACGTTGAACGAGAAAACCTGTGGCGTACCCAGTGGAAACCTACGTAGATTTCGAGTTGGCGAGCAATAGCAACAACGGCGCCTGCTGTAAGGCTCAATGATGTCAGCACCCAGCACGTCTTTTGATTGGATACGCACTATTGAGATGCGTAACTATGCCGGTAGATGTGGGACTTTTGAACACCTTTGGGGACACCCGAGTGGATTTACAGCTCAACGAACAAGTGCGCAGGGAAACGGAGCTCCACAACGAAAGGGTGAGCAAAAATAGGGACATACTGAAAAGACTGATCGATTGTGTCCTGTTTTGGGGTAAACAATAACTTTCATTTAGGGGACACGATGAAAGCGCTGAGTCCACAAACAGAGGAAACTACGTTGAGCTTCTTTCTTTTCTTGCTGAAAACAACCCAGATTTACATTACCACCTGTCCACAAACAAAGTGTTTACTGGGACGTCAGGCAAAATACAAAACGACCAGATTTTTGCTATTGCTGAAGTGATGGGAGAAGAGATCAAAATGGAGATTAAAAAGGCACCCGTTGTCGCTATTATGGTGGACGAGACGACAGACGTGGGTAATGTAGCGATCTTAAAGATGTTAGTTTAACACTCTTCATTGTAAATGCGGATTTATTGATTAAAAATGCTTCGGAAATATTAATATAACTCTGTCTGACTATGTTAAGGTGATGCAACGCCCGGTTATACTGTGTTTCTGTCTAGTTTCTAGACTAGAGCCATGGCGTCATAACAATGGTATTAAGAGGTAGAATAATTCAGGTAGGAATGTGTCGGACATCACTGAAGGCCTAGGTGTGAAATGCACCGCCCGCCACTGCCTTTCAATGGGTACTTTACCCAATAATGCAGACAATGTTGTTAGGCTGGACTGAGAATCCATGTAAAACTATCCGAAGCTATGCTGACACTACTAGGCTGCTGTGGCAAGTAGAATATCAGTGCCTCACAGATGAGGTGTCACTGCTGGCCAACAGACAATATAAGATATGTGATAGTTCATCCATAAATCATAAATCATAATGTCTTAATCTATCCCTTTGAGGAGTTTTCCTGGTAGACCAATAGAATACAGTACAGTAGGTGTAGTTCCTGCATAGATGGGATACCGATCCTTGTTGACCGAATACGTCCACTCAGGATAAGTAGCTGCACATGAGACATTGAATGCTCCAATGCTGATCTGTAAGTAATTGTGTATGGGAGAATTGATCGAGCTCTGTGAATGTTTGCTTAATTGCCACTTCCCTGCTCTGATAAATGAATTAGCAGCACATTAGTGGCAGACTGCCAGCGTCCAGTAATACAAACCCCAATAAAAGGCAGAGCATATTTTATTATGATACGTTTTTGAATGACTCACCATTCTTAATGCGTGTGCATTAATTTGACAAAAGAGCAGGCTATTTAGTGATGATGGCAGAACATGATTGCACATTGATTTTATGCACAGCTGCTGTAGCTACGGTAACAACCTGACAATGATCAACGTGGTGTTCTCTGTGCTGTTCTATGCTTCCTTGTTCCTGCCCAGGGACATATGCAATATATATATATATATATGTTACGGTACATGTGGGAAGACGGTACATGTGGGAAAACTAGGGTTAGGGTTAGGTGCTAGGGTTAGGGTTAGGGTTAGGGGTAGGGTTAGGGTTAGGGATAGGATTAGGGTTAGGGTTAGACATGCCAGCATGTACCAAGTCGACGTAGCACCTAACCCTAACCCTAGTTTTCCCACATGTACCGTAACATATACATATGCTAGGGACATATGCTAGCTATATATATATATATATATATATATATATATATATACATATGCTAGGGACTTATGCTAGCTAGCATATGTGACACGGTCTGGTGAAAGGGCTAACAAGTCGGAAAGCAATCAAAATGTTGAAACACGGAAATACATGTCAAAGTTGTTGAAAATCACAACACTCGCTCACTAGTCAACCCAAAATACTGCAATGCAATGGATTCATTGAGAAATCCCCACTGCCACCTAGTTCACTATAACCAGGGGTGCACATAACTTTTTGGGGCCAGTGCTCAGAGGAGCACCTAGGGATGCTGCTTGGTGCTCCCCGAGCTCGCGAGTCATGACCCGTCCCACAGGATGGATAAAAAAGGGATACATGGATAACTTATATTAGCAAAACGACATTTATTCATAAATAAAGATGAACGAACAAATGATTGTGTGCAAAACAAAAGAAACAAATGCAAAATCAAATGACTGCTCTTTAAGCATGAAAGTCTGTCAGACTCCTTTAAACACAATGAAATCAACTGACAACTCTTTAAGCACTAACTGAATGTCTGTTCTGTAAACACTGAAATCAACTTTTCAACAAAAAGTTACAGCCTAAGCATTTATTTATGCTACAAGCTTAATCATAATCATCACTGCTCTCTTGACTGCTGTAAGTTATCACTGTCCTCAATTTCAACCATGGTAGAGGATGTTGTAGGCTATCACTTTAAATAGCTCATTATTTTGATTGTGCAACAAAGTCTTTTTTTTTCCCCTAATAGAATTCCCAACCATATTCCCTGGGTCAGGGGTCTAGGTGCGATAATGAAGCTGTAAAACAAACGTCTGAACGTTTGAAAGCTTCAGAGAAAAGAAACGTGAAGTCCCTTGGTGTTGTTTTTCCTTTTAGCGACGAGTCGTTCGGGACTGAATTTTCACGTGTCGGCGTGATAACCGTGCGATACGCGATACGCGGAATGAAAGTACAAGTTACGATACTTTCCGAATGTTTTCGTGAGGGGAGTCGCCGTGGTCGTTGTGATGGCGTTACGGGGCTTGCAGTGATGCAGCAGTCAGCAGTCAGCAGGTGGATTTTGAGGAAGTAAATTCCTCTCCCAGCGCTTGCAGGTGTTGGTGCGCAAGAGCGCGTTCATGCCGCTGATCTTCCGCGCAGCATGCATTTTGGCGACGCATGCACACTGGCGCACCAGTTATGTGCACCCCTGACTATAACATTACTTTACATTGTTAGCAGGCTCACAAAACAAGCTGTGTTAGTTGACAAGCGAGTGTGTCATTGATTTTCAACAACGCTGAAATGTATTTTCATTTTTCTAAATAAAAATTATTTACAACATTAAATCGGCTGCCGACTTGTTGCCCCTTTCACCAGACCGTGTCACATATGCTAGCTAGCAGCGAGATGGGTATCTCTGGTAGGGTTGCCACCCGTCCCTTAAAATACGGAATCGTTCCGTATCTGACAGTTAAAAGATGCGTCCCGTTTTTAACCAGTACGGAACGCTGTTTGTTCCGTATTTTCAATCCACCAGCATTGCGTGATTCCTCCAATATATCATAAAGAGTTGCCAAGTCTTTTATTTTTGAAATTCCTTTAAATAAAGCTACCGGACACGAGTTTCGTGGCATCTTTCTGCACGCGCGTTAACTTGAGTCTGCAATCGAAGCGGGAGGCGCGCGCTGCTGGAAGAACCTGTGTTCACGCGAGCTGCACGTAAGTCTTAGAACGTAGCAAGCAGTGTTGCCAGATTGGGCTACTTTTGGTCACACTGGACGGGTGGATTCGGCAGCTTTTAGACTGTTTGGGCTGGAAATGGTCAATTCCGTCTGGCAACCCTGGTAGCAAAATATGTGCATGTATACGTATCTGGTAGCCTGGTACTTTCAAATCGCAAGTTGTTTCATCCTCTGTTATCTTTTTCGGGGTGATGGAGGAGAGATTGGCAGTGAAATATCCATGATGGGACTTTGCTCATCATCCTCCGTCCTCACACTCATGTTTTCCCCCTCCATTAATCTTCTGTTATTCAACACGAGTGTGAAAACGGATTGTATCCTTTATCTCAAAGACACTATGGCATACCGTTTCTAAAATTCACTTAATATTCACTTAATTTGGGTGAGATGATAGGCCTACTTTGCAACTTTACAGTTTTGGTAACTGTTTTTTGTTTCTCTACTGTCCCAAACAACTATTTTTCTAACGATTAATCTAGCGATTATTTTTTCGATTAGTCGATTAGTCTAACGACTAAGTTAACGATAATTGTTTTACTGTTCGAAAAAAAAAATAATATAATAATAATATTATCATGTGTAGGCCCCTTAATTTCCACCTCACTGCTATGTTTAGCCAACTTGAATGCCAACATGGCCATTTAGAAGTCTGTCCATCACCACAACACATAGCTAGCTAGTAGCTACATAGCTAGCTAACGTTACTCTCGCTGCTATGTTATGATTAGCTAAATTGATGCTAACGTAGCATGCGAGCTACGAGCTAGATAACGTACAGTAGGTGCGAGCACCACAATGACAATAGGCTACCGTAGCTAGCCAGCTACATAGCTAACGTTACTAACACCAGAAGACAAGACATACAAACTGTGGTGAGCTACATTGCTTGTGTAACATTAGCTAGTAGCTATCCATTTTTCACTCATACACGGCTGGAAAAGTGAACGGAAATACAACGGTGACTTACGGTGGTGCTATCTTGCGGCTGTCTTCACAAAGAGCTCCAGGATGCTTTCGCTTGAGGTGCTCGTTCATTGCAGACGTACTGCTGTGATAGGCCATTTCATTTTTGCTTATTTTTTTTTTGCTTATTTTTTTGCTTATTTCTAAAAATAAAATAAAAAACGGCGCACATTACGCAAGTCGACGTATTGACGTAGTCGATTACGCCGACGACGTCGACGAATCGTAACAGCCCTAAATAATATAACATTGTTATTATTATTATTATTATTAAATACAATGTACAATACAAATACAACAATTGGGGGTCCCTAAAAAAAATGCCGCACTGCACGCGCACAACATCAATTCCAAAGGCCTCATTCGTCCTGTATAACATGATAGCCATCTATGAGCAATGCACTGTATATAAGATGTGGACCAAGGGTCTTTCTGCTGCTGACCAAGGGGCTGAGTCCTGTTGATGGGGCCCAATTTTCTTTTAGACTCTGTAGGCTACTGTATTTGTTTATTGAGACTTAAGATATGATATATTGTCTGAATTTGTCTTGTTTTATCAAATGTTACAATTATTTTTATTTCTTGTGCTGGTTTATTATGAACAACATGTAAAATTGCAGGAAACTAGCACAAATAATTGTGTGGGAGAGAGGGGCCGCCGCTGCCAAAACGTGCACAGTTTTGGGTCGCTCCACCGCCAAAAAATCTCACTCCAAACTTTTGGTGAAACTTGGCAGCCCTTAAGGCTTTATTGAAACGATGTTTAAACAAAGAGAAGCACAGAGCACTATTCCAGCCATTAGGTGGGGCGATGGGCATCTTCTTTATGACCCCAAAGAAATAAATGGTGCATTCCGAGACTTCTATGTAAACCTTTACACTTCTGAGTCAAAGGTGAACAAAACAGACATCACTTATTTTTTATCAACTCTCAATCATCCGTCGTTATCTGAGGACCAGCTCGAGATTCTTGACTCACTACTATTGAGGAGATAGTTGACGTGATTAAGCACCTACCTTCAAGTAAAGCGCCAGGTGTAGATGGCTTCACGGCCGAGTTCTACAAGGCCTACTCCAAAGAACTTGCTCCATTACTACTAAACACCTATAATGAAGCCCTGGAAAATGGAAAACTTCCTCCTACTCTATCGGAGGCCATTATTACCCTTATTTTGAAGGAAGGGAAGGACCCTTGGTCACCAACCTTTTTAAGCCCAAGATCCCTGACCTCGGCCTTGGTGAAGGCAAGATCTACCTATTGAAGCGTTGAGAAAAAGACAGCCAAGATAGTACTTTAAACTTAATGACGTTTATTTGCCTGTATTTTAATTAGATGCAATGCATTGGTCCAACATTAAAATTGATGCAACAACAAAAAAAAAGACTGTATCAAGCATATCAGGCAGCTGTCTTGCTTTAAGAATTGTACATAACTGAAATTCAATTCAAAGTTTGATTATGTCAGTTCATTACAACACAAAAAAATAAAGGCATGGAATGATGGAATGGAGGAATGTATGATAAAATAATTTTGTTCATAGTAACGTTAGCTGACATTCTTGACATTTTGACACTTGACTGACTTAATTATTATTCTTACTTATTAACATTGACAAACATATTTACAATTAGCATTTTATAAAGTAGAACTGTAATGTGTACTTTCTCAGTCAGTGCTAAGTGCAGTCATCTTATGCAGCATCACTTTTCACATCAAAACAAAAGTAAAACTAATGTGTACTTTCTCATATTATTAACATTGACAAACATATTTACAAGTATAGCATTTTATAAAGTAGAACTGTAATGTGTACTTGTGTCTCAGTCAATGCTAAGTGCAGTCATCTTATGCAGCATTACTTTTCACATCGAAACAGTCATGTTACTCACTCAAGTCAGTGTGATGGTTGTGACTGGATACTGTCTACAAGTGCTTTGTAGTTTGGCTCATAGCTACTGACTGCCAGTCTGAGACAGTCTGTGAGGTGTCTGTCAGTAAGGCGGCTCCTGTACTTTGATTTGATTATTTTCAGCTGTGAAAATGACATTTCACTGAGATATGTGGATCCAAAGTAGGCACTCACTCTTAGTGCACATGCAGTGAGAAGAGGAAACTTCTCTCTGCTGACAAGTCCCCAAAAGTCACTGTCCCTTGACCTGGCTTTCAGCTCTGTCATTTTGTAAATCAACCATCTCCATGTCAACTCCACTTGGCAAAGTAAATACTTGCTGGAATTTGGCTGCTACCTGCTCTATATCAATGGGCACAAATGGGTTTGAGACAAATGCAGCAATATCTCCCATGACATCTAACTCACCAAAACGCCGATTGAACTCTGTTGCCAGTTTGTCCAGGGGAGCACAGTACTGCTCAGGGTGAAAAGCATCATTGTCTTCCAAGGCCTGTGCCATTTTCTCCAGGTTGGGAAAGTGTGTCAGCCTCCCATTCTTTAGGTGTGTGTGGTCCAAACACCGAGCTTGGCCTTGAACCCATTTACTGTGCTTATCATGTGGGGAAGGTGTCGGTCTTTTCCCTGCAGCTCGTAGTTGAGTGCGTTCAGTTTTGCGGTTATGTCTGTCAGGAACCCCAGGTCCAGTAGCCACGCATCGTCTGCCAGTTCCTTGTGCTCCTCGTTCCTTGTAAGTAAGTAGGCCTAAGTAAGTAAAGCTTTATTTATATAGCACCTTTCATACAAGAAATGCAGCTCAAAGTGCTTTACAACAGGAATAAGAACATAAAGTGAATAAAAACATATATAAAAACATATACATGCATAGAATGAATATAAAAGCAGGGGGAAACAGTAAAAAGAAAAGGTAAAGATCTGACTTTCCACACCAATTTAAGTCCTTTGCCTATGAAAATATTTACTACCACTTGCCTTGTCGACAGGAACGTCTTGATCTCGGGCAGCAAGTCGACAAATCGCTGCAGCACTTTGCCGCGACTCAACCACCGCACATCAGCATGGAGAAGCAGGTCTCCGTAAGCAGCGTCGAGCTCGTCCAATAACGCTTTGAATAAGCGGTGCTGAAGCGCTTTTGCTCGAATCGAGTTGACTAGTTTCACCACCAGTGTCATTACATGGGAAAAGTCCAACACCTTACCAGCCAAGGCCTGCTGATGGATCACACAGTGATAATTGACGAAGGAGGGAAAATCAGGGTCATTACGACACAGTCCAATAAATCCATTGCGCGCACCGCGCATTGCTGGGGCCCCGTCAGTAGTAATCGCCACTAGTTTATGAATGGGTATGTCATTTTCACTGACATTATTTTTTTAACTCATTGTAAATATCCCCACCCCTCGTTTTCTCCTTTAAGTGCAAAAGAGTGAAGAAATCCACCTTTGTTGGAGAATCCTGGAAAACCATTTTGACAAATGTTTTTTTTGCGAGTCACGTAGCAGTACTATTCTCTTATCTGATTAAAATTTATTAACTTTTTATTTTTTATTTTTTTTATTTTTATCAATCAAAGATCTACAGGGAAAGTCTCAAAGATCTACCAGTCGATCGCGATCGACGGGTTGGTGACCTGTAAGAATTTCAGACCTATCAGTTTAACCTCCTGCGATAGTAAGATATTATCAAAAATTCTGGCTAACCGCCTTGACAAGGTGATAACCTCTCTGATTCACCCCGACCAGGTCGGTTTTATACGCTCCCGTTCCTCTGCAGACAATGTTAGGAGATTTGTTGATATTATGTGGGCCACTCGGGACAATGCCTCTCCCATGGCCGCCATCTCGTTGGACGCTGAGAAGGCGTTCGACAGGGTGGAGTGGCAATACTTGCTCTCCGCCCTGGAATGCTTTGGTTTCAGCAAGATGTTTATAGAGTGGATTAGTCTTATATATACTAACCCTACGGCATCAGTGCTTACCAATGGCATTATGTCATCTCCCTTTGAGCTGGGTAGGGGTACGAGACAGGGGGACCCCCTCTCCCCCCTGCTCTTCGCTGTTGCTCTCGAACCGTTAGCAATGGCTATCCGGAGAGAACCCACGTTTCCAGGTATTCAAATCGGTGATAGATGTCATAAACTGATGCTATATGCGGATGACATTCTTTTATTTGTCTCAGATCCAGAACGCTCTCTTTCCTCCCTATTTAGAATCATTGACAAGCTTTCATCTATTTCAGGTTATAAAGTGAACTGGACAAAGTCGGAGGCTCTTCCTCTCTCGCCATATTGTCCCAAATCCCTCTTTCAAGCAGGCACATTTTCTTGGCCTAAGAAAGGCATTAGATATCTTGGCCTAACATTCCCCCCCTTACTGGCTGATTTAGTTAAAATAAACTTTGTTCCCCTATTGGATAAACTGCGGGCAGATGTGGAGCGGTGGTCTCCACTATTTCTCTCCATGTGGGGCAAAGTAAATATAATAAAGATGACCTGTGTTCCTAAATGTAACTACCTGTTACAAGCTCTCCCAGTCCGAATCCCACTACACTATTTTAAACAATTTGATCAAATTTGTAATAAATTCTTATGGAACAACAAACGTCCTAGAATGAGCCTGCGGAAACTGCAGAGGCCTGTAGACCAAGGAGGTCTTGGTGTTCCTAACCTGTTATATTACCATTATGCTTTCACTATCAGGCACATGGCACACTGGACTCTGCCTCCAGAGAGAGCCCCCCCGTGGTTCCATATTGAAAGTGCTATCTGCACCCCTCTGGCACTCAGGTGCTGTATTACGGCCAGACTAGCCCAAGAGAATCGATCGCACCCTATTTTTTCCCATATACAATGGGTTTGGAAGAGAGTTGCTTACATCTTTAAATTTGACCCCTATCTTCACCAGTCTGCTGGGATCTGGCTGAACCCCAAGCTGTGTATAGATAAATCGCCCTTCTTTTGGAAGCCCTGGTTTCAAAAAGGTATCGAAGTTCTAGGAGACCTATATCAGGATGGAACGCTAAAATCTTTTGAGGCTCTTAGAAGGGAATTTGATTTACCATCCAATCAATTTTGGAAGTATTTACAGCTAAGACACGTAGGGCCAGTTTCACAGACAAGGCTTAAGCCTAATCCTGGACTAAAAAGCATCTTCAATGGAGATTTTACATTGAAAGTGTGATTTAGTCCAGGACTAGGCGTAAGCCTTGTCTGTGAAACCGGCCCCTAATGGTGCAAACATTTGGCTCCCCCACAAGTGCCCCACCTAGTGGTGATACACTTGAATGGTTTCTGAACATTTTTGGACTAGGTCATGAAGCCTCTGCTTACTATTCGAGGATCCTAGTGGCCTCAGACCCAAGCATATGGTCCCTTAAACTAACATGGGAAACAGATTTAAATGTATCATTTACAGAGGCAGAATGGGGAAGAATTCTCAAGAATGGGAAAAAAATGTCAAGGGAACTCCGAACGAGATTGATCCAATTCAAGATTATTAACAGAATCTACTGGACACCATCCAGGCTACATAGAGTGGGTCTGGTTGACAGTTCGGAGTGCTGGAGGTGTAGTGACAGGAATGGTACTCTAGTGCATATGCTTTGGGGATGTCCAAAAACCCAGGAGTTTTGGCTAGCCATACATGGTTTTCTGGAAAAAAATTGTCGGCCTTGACATTCCGTTCGTCTCCAGTCTTTTTATTTTGGGTGACCCCACAGCATTAAGTGAGGTGACTCCACCACTCGCCAATTGGATCCAGACTGCGTTAATGCTAGGACGGAAACTATTAGTTAAAGAGTGGAAGGCCTCATCAGCACCAGCACCGTCTCTGTGGCACATTTCTCTTGGCCAGCTGGCAGCCCTAGAACAATTATCATATAGGCTGCTAGATAAGGTGGAGGAATACAGCTTGAAATGGGGGCAGTATCACTCATATATTGAGAAATAATGGCAACTCCAGCTCATGTAATTAGCAATATTTTTATTTTGTATTTACTTTATTTATTTATAAATAGCAATATCCCAAATGTAAAACGTGAAAGTAAACTGCTATAAGTATGATTGTTAGACAATGCTGTAGATTTACATTGCTGTACATCACCTTTATGTTTTGTTGTGTCTATTTTTTGTCTTTTTAATTTATTGTCCAATGTCAATTGTTACTTGTGATGGATGTCTGTTCATTGTCTGTTTATTGAAAATAATAAAAACTATTAATCCTAAAAAAAACAAATGAATATTTCAAGTCATAAAATGGTGTTGGTCCTCTTGTTTTATAATTTAAGTATCTTTGACAACACTCATCGCTTTGCCTGTACGTCAATGTAAATCAGTAAAAAATAACACTGGAAATGGGTAGGCTATTACAAGAATATTTGGGTGGTGTGATAGGCGTAAAACGTCATTCACCACATAAAAAGACTAAATTAACAAAGTACCTACCCCAAATGGACCATAATAACCACAGCATCGGCCTATGTTGCAACAGAATGTGACGAAAGAAAGCGCGCCTCCTGGGATGTCTCAGTCGCTGAGCTGAAGGCATTTATTGCTCTGCTATATGTGAGGGGTGCATACTGCCGGAAAAAAACATTGAAATTGAAAGTTTCTGGTCGGAGAAATGGGGAAATGCCTTTTTCAACTCCACATTATCTCAGAACCGGTTTTGGGAGATGATGCGCTTTCTGCGCTTTGACAGGAAGGAGACCCGACGCTCCCGGTTGACCACCGACAGGTTTGCGCTCATGGCTGAAGTGTGGGAGAGATTCAGGCAAAACTGCATCTCATGCTAGACGCCAGGGCAGGACATCACCGTGGATGAACAGCTGTTCCCGACGAAAACAAGGTGCCGGTTCACGCAATATATGCCCAACAAGCATTTGGAATTAAGTTTTGGCTGGCAGCAGATGTTGAGAGCAAATACCTGCTGAATGGCTTCCCATACCTGGGTAAGGATACAAGCAGACCAACCACGCAGTCCCTCGGAGTGAATGAGTAGACTTTGAATCATATCATTGTAATTGCTAGGCAACGACATAAACAATGCAATGCCGCGTAGAGGGACTATTGTTTGTGCCGTTTCCTATAGCGGTTATAATGCATTTTTATATGTGGGTCGATTTGACGCCGTGGCGGTTATAGGTATAAATACCTGTATTTTTTATTTAGATGTATCTATACCATATTTAACAATAGGAAGTGCAACACAACACCATTTTAGGAAAAGTCAAAGACGGGGGGACTTCAATATTTTATTAAAACGTAGTTATGTACAATTGAAAAACCTACTTGGGTCAAATTGACGTCATGACGGTTCTAGTGTTAAAAGAAGATTCAGTCAATGAATTCATAAATGGGTGCTTAATTGTGTAATCAGATATCCTGTTTTTATTTCTAAACTCAGCTAAATGTGTAATTTCCTTTTGCGCTGAAAGTACTCAGTAAGCCATGTCAATCATTGGGGAGAAAATCCTAATTGGTAATTTCCCGAATTCCGAATGTTCAGGAAAGTTTAGAAATGAACTGGACATATTCTCTCACTTTACAAGTCTAATTGTGAAGCTTTAAAGGGATAGTTTACCCCCATTACAAAATCACATAATTTGGGTACCCTGAAAGGACAGATTTCAATCCACATACAAGATGCTTATTTTGGCACTGTACTGCTAACAGTTAGTCAATGTATGTCATGTAAGTCAATGGTACCTTAATTGTCAGGATTGAAATGTCATGCCCAAATCATCCCAAAATCTTTGAAAAGACTCAACGACTTTGATTTAAACTACTTAAATTACTTGCACATGGCATGGCATTTCAAACTGTTAGTTAGTGACAGTGCTCAGATAATAACCACAACCAGAGTGTGGATTGAAGTCTGTCCTTGTCCATAGACTCCTTTCATGGCAAGGAACCGAATACGGTATGAGACTGAGGTGAACCATCCCTTCAACTCTGGTGTTTGTACTGAATGTTTTTTGGTTGCTTGTGTGTGTGCAGGTGGCTGTGAGCGGGGCACCCCAAGGTAAGCCCCATGAGGAGTTATAGAAGATGCACCTGGTGTGGGCCGCTCTGCTGCTCTTAGCCAAGAGCATATCCAGCAATCCATTCACCCTGAGACTTGGTGAGTAACACTCTACTATATCCCCTGCCGGCACAATTTCACTCTTCCGCCTACTGTCCTGTCAAGGTGTTGGCATCGGGTTAGGATGGAATATAAATGGGTATAAATGCTAAGCAGAGTTTCTCAAACCATTCCTCTGAGAACCCCCACGATGTGCTCATGTCCCTTCCAGCCCTGCACTAACACGCCTGATCTGACTATCCACTGGCTTGGTGATACGTTGATTATTTGAGTTTTTTTTTCTGTTTTAAATCTGTTGTGTAGTTGTGAAGCTAGCGATCCAGTTCTTGTCGTTGACTGTATTTCCCATTGCACTTTATTGTGGTTAAACGAGCGTTTCACTTGTAGCAGTATACTACAGCTATTCCCTTCAGTTGACATTAGCAGTCTTACCTTGAACGGCTGTCAGTTTGCTGCACGCTCCAGTGGACTAAATGCATCTGTGAAGCAGAAAATTGCATTTTATCTTAAATGAAAAAAACAGGCCGGCTTCTGACCCTGCATAACATGTTTGCTTAACAGCCGCTTTTACAAAGACCTTAGATGTCCTCCCGCAAGGGGTCCTTCTGAAGCCAAAACCTTCCCATCAAAGGTGAATGAAAGATAACCCAGAGGTGGTGTACTGCCCTAATCCCCACTCCCTGGCAGCCATCCAAGCATTGGCTTTCGTTGTAAAAGTCAACAGAGTCTCACTGTCGAGGTCAAATAAAGGCTTAACATGATTGTAGAGCAGTGAAGCCGTGGCAGTATGGTGAACTCCCTCAGACAGGCGGGCGTTTTATCCCTCTCCAAATCCCTCTGTGGTCCGAAGTCTCTGTTAACAAGGAAGGGACGTGTTACATCACGTCCACTCCATGACATTTGTGGAGAGACAAGGCGAATAGTCAGGGGAAGCAAGGAAAAAAACAGATGACATTTAATATAAAATATTTATTATCACAGACAAAGGCAGTCTGGATCTTGTCTTTGTTCGAGCTCTGCCTCGCAGGACAACGGAATGTAAGAGGAGAGAAAAGCAAAGAATCAGTGGACATCACAATCAGTTTGGGGTTTTCAGATGAATTGAAATTCCAAAGAAATAATTCCAAAGTGGTATTTATTTCCAATGAGGATTTTGTAACATTGGTAATTGGTATTGACGTATTTATAATGGAAATGGGATTTATCCTTGGGTGGACATTCACTTTGGTTTCATTGCTGTTAAAAACAGGATGAGGGTTCACTTAACTGATGAAGCCTGCGTTAGTTCAGGCTAGACGCTTTTAAGTCCAAGGACGTAGTCAGGTGACAGATAGCAGATTTACACGTTTGCAAAACGTCATCACATGTTTATAAACAGGCTGAAACATCATCACATGTTCATGGACAGGCTGAAACATCATCACATGTTCATGGACAGGCTGAAACATCATCACTTGTTCATGGACAGGCTGAAACATCATCACATGTTTATGGACATGCTGAAACATCATCACATGTTTATGAACATGCTGAAACATCATCACATGTTTATGGACAGGCGTAAAGCAGCCAGGTATGCAGCCCTCCATCATGGTTAAACAGTGCGATGGTAATAAGGGGCTATGAGAGAAGTACTATTGGTTGTCCCACCCATCTCCCCAGCCTCCATTCTAGCCTCCACCTGCTCGGTCAAGTATCTGACCTACCTACGGGGGGGGGGGGGGGGGGGGTTTGACAGTTATGGGCTCTCTGCCTATGTTAAGTTGTGTTTCGTGTTGTTAAACTTCAGGCAGGGAGCTATACAGAGCGGAGCCATTCAATTACGCCACACTTAAGTGTATCGGCATTTTCATTAAACAGTGATTAAACCGACCTAAGTGTCCTCACTGAACTATGGTGTGATGTATTGCTCAAAATAGCCTAACCATTAAGCTATCCTGTCCTCTCTTAGCTGCCAATTAAAAAACTTTGATGAAGGCTGCAGGCCCAAACACGTTGGTTTTAACAATAATGATGCATTTTTATTCTCCAAGAGTTGCTGAGTTTCTTCTTCATCTCTATTAAGCTGCAGTTCTTGAGGACCCAATGAAGTGCAGTCGTGGAGCGCGCCTGGCTATCACTCTGGCCAAAGAAGGCATTAACCACATGCATTTTTTATTCTCAAAGAGTTGCTGAGTTTCCTCTTCATCTCTTATTAGCTGCAGTTCTTGATGACCCAATGGAATGCAGTCGTGGAGAGCGCCTGGCTATCACTCTGGCCAAAGAAGGAATTAACCGCGTCAGTAACCTGTCTCTGCTGGCCAAGGTGGAGGTGGACATCTTTGAGCTCCTGAGAGACAGCGAGTACGAGACCGGGGACACCAGTGAGTGATTATTCTAACCATGATAAGGGATGGGGGAGTGGGGCTCACAAAGTGTTTCAAAGCTCTTTACATTCGAAAGGGGAGATCTTATCTCGACTGCCGTAAATGTTAAGCACCCGTTGTTGCAGTGATGGATGGGTAGAGAGATGGGGTTTGGTTTGGCCCCGTGTATAGGAGTGTCAACGACAGAGGATAACATTAATTAATTCAAACATTCACCTTATTCGTCACCTAATGAAAAGGGGGTTGTTATGAATTCACTTTCGATTGCACCCAAGACCAGAGGCGACTGAGACAGAGTTAGCGGGCGGCACTAGAGAAGAAGTGAAATGAAAAATGAAAAATCCAATTTTAATCTGAAGCCCCGGGGGAATCCATTTGTAGCCCAGCAGCAAGGGAAATGATAAATACTTCTCCCCCTGCCCTGAGAAACGCCCGGGCCGGTTTCCTGCTCTCCATGGCTGGTTGGCTGTGGAAATGAACACAGTACCTCCCGCCACAGCATTAGACTGGGACCAGTGCGGACTCATTGCAGGAAATGTCAAGCCCTCCACCAAACACACCAACACACACCCCATGCTTTACACATTTCACTGACAGTTCCTTCTCTCTCTCTCTCCGACCGCGTCTCCTCCAGTGTTGGTGTCACATTACGTCAATGTCGTTAGCCATGCCGGAACCAGACGATGGCGTCCCCAGGGCATGAAATAGTGCTGTTTTGATAAAGGCGCTGAAAACCCTAGACATGGTTGTCAGCTCCGTATGCTAATTGTGATTTCGTCTCTTCAGAAGATATGTATTTCGTTTTGTCACGGTGTTGTTGTGCTGTGGCGTGCTGCCACCACTGCTGCTAACACTATGTTTAGGCTAAAGGCTACAGTTTGGGTCTGGTGTGCCGTCAATGGAAACCACAGAGCTTTCATTGGTCACACTGGTAATAGAGTCTGTCTCTTATTCTAAGACCCCATGTTGGTTTCACTACTACTATTGCCTAGACGACTATGATCTCATCCGACTCCCTCTCCCTCTCCTCCCTCCTCTGTCCTTTGACAGTGTGCCAGATCATCTCCAAGGGAGTTGTGGCAGTCCTTGGACCCTCTGCCAGCCCTGCCTCCGATTCCATCATCAGCAATATCTGTGGAGAGAAAGAGGTGAGTGTGTGTTGTCTGTGTGCGTGCGTCTGTGTGCGTGTGTGTGTGCGTGCGTCTGTGTGCGCGTGTGTGTGTGTGTGTGTGCGTGCGTCTGTATGTGTGTATTATTCAGGACACTGAGTGAGTATCAGGTGACAAATAGCAAAGACGAACATTGGGTGACATTGTCTCCTGCTTTCTCTGAATTTCATTAGTAGAGAGTGCTACGGGCCTGTTCTCTCAAGACACTCTTTTCTTTAGGCATCGGGAACTATATCTATTCATTCACACAGGCGTTTTAGATTGGCTTGTTTGAATGAGATTCAATGTGCTTCTAATGATGGCTGTGTTTGCAGACAATTCCCCATTAGCCACATTCACCTTGGGTCCCCTTCTGCTGACGGTGTGTGATGTCTGATGTTCTTTTGGATTGGAGTATTGTGTCCTGCTGGCGCAGAGACTAGACCAGAACAGAACAGATGTGTGTGTGTGTGTGTGTGTGTGTGTGTGTGAGTGCTCATTGCGTTTTGTCTCTCCATTATGTCAACACATTTCCATGGCACCCCCTGAGAGCCTACGGGGGCGAGGTACACAGGAGTCTGGCCAAGTCTCTGCTTCTCATTATGCCATTATGATGGGGTGGAACTGACCAGTGTTGTTGATAATAATAATAATAATAATAATATTAATACATTAGACTTATATAGCGCTTTTCTAGACACTCAAAGACGCTTTACAAACTGAAAAGATTGAGTAGTAAAAATAAAAATAAACAAAATAATAAATAAAAGAAAGTATAGGGGTCTAATTCATTTTCATATTACTAAATCTAAATCTAAGTGTCTTTGTAGGACAATCTACTCTGTATACTGCAAGTATTTCTAGATTTCGGGCGGAGAAGCGGCGAAAACAAGGAACACCAGCGTCCTCTCTCGACCTGCGTTGTTTGAAAAGTGAAAAGTCTTACGAGTATGATCAATGTCATGTTAGCTAGTTACCTCTAAACATGGATTTGGCTGGGCGTAAATGAATTAATTTGAGGTGGTAGACACAGTCTTGATGCGCTACACTTCAAGGTTTAGGATGCTGGGCACAATCAGTTCCACTGGCTGTAGTCGTTATTGGCAACTGTCATTTTACCCATGACTCTATAGACTATTCTATCCAAGCGAGTGTGCTATATAGATACTCTACTGACATTGCCTTTCTGGTTGTCGAAATGTGATGTACTCATTTACATTTTTACATGTACTGTATGCTGATCAAATGCATTGTGATGTATGGCTACGTCTAGCTTGTCCTCTGACAGTGCTGTCTTAATTGGACCTTAATACGGAGGTTGATAAAGTAATGTTGAATAAAATAAAATAAATGAGTTGTCTGTTGTCTCAAAACAACCCTTCTACGTATATATCCATATTGGATAGGTCCTCCAGATATCGCTTTATACTGTAGGATATCAATGGCTTTATCTCATCTCCACCACACCCCACACGTATCCACTCATCCACTCACATATCTATCAGATGTAAAAACAGATAGACATAGACAAAGGCATTTGTTGATGTAGCAGTTTCTTAGAGACCAGTGATTTCAAGGTATTATATGAATATACTGAATATACTGGAGGTTGGGCAGGGGGGGGTGGGCTGGGAAGGTCAGTTGAGCAGTCTAATGGTCTGTGGGTAGAAACTGTTCCGGAGCCTGTTGGACCGGGTCTGGATGCTCCGGTACCTTTTGCCAGAAGGGCAGGAGAGAGAAAAGGGAGTGACTGGGGGGTCCTTGATGATCTTCCCAGCCTTCCTCTTGCACCTCCCAAAATCCATTGTTTATCAATATGTGCATTTTCTGTTGATATTCAAAGATTATTAAAGTGAAGCATTTGAGCGACCGTTGCGACATCACCGGTATTCTATAGCTTTGTACTGTAGAGGTTAATAAGTTACCCTATATCGATCAAGGATGAATCTGGTTTTGACTGATTTATGGTAGGCTAATAATGTTTATATATGTTGGTGGATATTTATTCTCAGTACGGTATATTCAGCTCTGACATATACATACATATACATTATCTCAGGCTTGAGCAGGACCAGTGGTGATCAAACAGAATAACCACATTTCTCCAACAATAGCCTGTGTCCGGTGCGCTCTGTGGTTAACACTAGAACACCTGTGCCTTTTTACCTACTAAAAGAGGTACTCAAATGACCCTCTCTCTTCAATGCTCAACCTGCTATTTACACACAATGACCACTAATTGGCCGCTTGTAAATTAGCCTGCTTCCTACACAGAAAAACGGCAAAATAGCTTCATACTAGCCAGGGCTGGACTGGGACAACAATTAGGCCCTGGCATTTTTGGCCCAGACAGGCCCACCCCAATCGGTCGGACCACACCCACCAGCACAAAAATACTTGCCTTATATACTCGTCTTATATACTGTGTGCTGTACAGTCATATGACAAACTGTAGTATTCCCCCAAACCACTACAAAGACGACTACATACAGACAGTAAGCAATGGTACCAGTGCAAGTAGACCAGTGTACTCAGTGATCAGATTCCAGAGCGAATTTCCGAACGCAGCCTTGTTGTTCTAGATTTATCAACCTATCATTGCGCTTTAGAGTAAAACAAAGCACGCAACTGTCGCGTCTATCTTTTCATGGCAACTCTACATTGTGATTTACAAGGGATATTAACTAATATTAAGTAATATTATTACTTGGTTACATTTTGCAATTGATCCGCAGTACACATGCGTGCCGAACCGTGGGGGGCGATCCGTTACACCCCTAACAGCTACCTATATTTTCCTTACCGGGTCAACGGTTACAGGCTGACTCGGCCCCGCTTCTTCTGTATCCTCTCTATCCTCTGTATCTGTACCCTGCACCCGCTCCTCCCTGCCAGCCTCCTCTTCAACCTGTTGCTGTTGCTGCTGTGGTAAACTTGAGGGTGCAGCAAACATGTCCCTAATGTTTACACATTTGGCAGCATCTGCCTCGAGTTTCTTTTAGTTTTTCTCCCTACGTTTTTCCCAGCCTCCCTTCCGTTTTAGTGTGCTTTTGCACTCCATCTCTCTTAGTATCTATCTAGTAACTATCCAGGCTAACTACATTTATTTTGCCTGCCGGCTCGGCCCAAAACTACCGCGAAACTGAGACGGAGGTCTGGTGCTGCGTGCGTGACCCCTGACCCCCCCCCCCCTTCTCTCTGTTGATTGGGCCAGCCCAGTGTCTGTATAGAAAATTGCCCAATGGGCCGCTGCCCCTGATTTATGGGCCGTTCAATGGTAGCTTTCGATTTATGGGCCGTTCGATGGTAGCTTTCTGCCGGGCCGGCTGTAAAAAAAAAAAAAAAAAAAAAACTTTATTTTTATTTTTTTATTTTGCCGGTCGGCTCGGCCCAAAACTACCGCGGCCCACCGGGCAAATGCCCGGTATGCCAGATGGCCAGTCCAGCCCTGATACTAGCTTATCCTGACGCTTTTGAGTGCAATACATTTTTGAATATACAGTGGCAAGAAAAAGTAAGTGAACCCTTTGGAATTCCCTGCATTTATGTATCAATGTGTCTATGGTCTGATCTTCATCTAAGTTACAATAATGAAAAACCACAATCTGTTCTAACTAATAACATACAGTGTTGGGCAGTAACGAGTTACTAAGTAATATATTACTGTAATATTATTACTTTACCCAGTAACGAGTAATATAACGAGACTACTCTGCGAAAAAGTAATATTATACCTCGTTACTCCGCCAAATAAGGGCCTCGTTACCCGTTACAATGGCTGTTAAACGTATAATTCATGTATAGTACCGGGGTTGTTGCGTGCAAAGATAGAACAGATATACAAGCTATCAGCACACTGCGCGGAGGTGCATAGTAGCTTATAGATCTGTTCCTTTTAGAACGTGCCGCAGCCTGCACACATTTATGACGTAGCCTAGTGTGTTGACAACTGACAGCGTGGCGGCGTTTCTCAAAACAAATCAAACCATGGCGGATGATGATGAACAGCGTTTTACTTTCCACGGCTGGAAGTATCGACACTATTTTGACTTTGTGTCTGTCAAGGATGACAAAAATATTAATCTCCGTTGCAAACTTTGTGCGGGAAGAAAACTACTGTCTTCCGCGAAAAATACTACATCCAACCTGTTGAAGCACCTGGAAAAGGCCCACGACAAAGTTAAACTGGTTGCGAAAGCCCCTGCCGATAACACGGAGGCCACGCCAGCAAAACAACAGAAACTGGATTTCAAGAAAGATGCCGCATTTAGTGGAGACGATCTGAAAAACCTTGTCGCTGAGTATGTAGTAGTAGATTGTGTTGTTGTACATATTTTTGCGGGTGGAAAGGGGGAAAGTAATATGTAATATAAAAGTAAAGTAATATTATTACTCTTGATTCCAAGTAATAAGTAATATAAGGATATTACTTTCCTAAGGAGTAATATGTAATAACTAATATATTACTCTACTAAGTAATATTGCCCAACACTGATAACATATAAATGATTGTATTGTTCTTGTCCATATTGAATACATCATTCAAATATTCACAGTGTAGGTTGGAAAAAGTATGTGAACACCTAGGCTAATAACTTCTACAAAAGCTAATTGGAGGCAGGAGTTAGCAAACCTGGAGTCCAATCAATGAAACAAGATTGGAGGTGTGGGTTAGAGATACTTTGCCTTATAAAAAACACTCAAACGTTTTGAGTTTGCTATTCACAACACAAGAAGCATCTGCTAATGTGAGCCACGCCTTGCAAAAAAGAGATCTCAGAAGACCTACGATCCAGCATTGTTGAATTGCATGAAGCTGGAAAAGGTTACAAAGTAATCTCAAAGAGTTTAGATATTCATCAGTCCACGGTTTTGTCAAATTGTCTATAAATTGAGAAAATGTAGTACTGTGGCTACTCTCCCTAGAGAAGTGGGCGCCCAGCCAAGATGACTCAGAGAACAGAGAATGCTCAATGAGGTAACAAAGAACCTTTGTAACAGCTACGCAGGGCTTCTCAACGGCTTCTCAACGGTCATTAAGGCCAATGCACACGGCGTGCGATTTTGTCGCACGACAACATTCGATTCTCAATTCACCCCATCGATGGAGAATCGAATGTTGTCGTGCGCCAAATTCGCATTGCACGCCGTGTGCATTGCAATGTGATATTGTCGCACGCCAACATTCGATTCTCCATTCACACCCACACACTTCGGTGGTGTGAATTGAGAATCGAATGTTGTCGTGCAACAAAATCGCACGCCGTGTGCATTGGGCTTTAGACGCCGACTCTACCTCCTGCGCCACAGCCGCCCCCGAGATTATTACAGTGCTCCTGTCCCCACATGAATGTGGTTTTAATGTGGCTTATTTCCCTATCGTTGACATCGTTGTCATGGTGACCGTTAACTGCTGGAGAAAGTGTTGTATGTTGTTGCTGCCGAGTTCACGCATTAAGGTCACACCGGGGAGTTTGCTATCAGCTCCTAAATCTCAGATACAGAATGTGTCTCGTTTTCTCTAGCACACAATTTCTACAACGAGTGTAAATGCAGTTGTAAAAACATGTCTGAGACAGAAATAAATATGGATTAACTGTCTGTGTCGCGTTTGTGTCACAAATCAGATATTTATATGTAACTGCCCACTTACGTAAGTGTGTTATTTTTGGGTTCATATTTCTTTTATTGAATTTCACATAAAGTCATGTACACACAGGACATCAGAACAGCTAGTGTCCATGGGGAAGGTTATTGTCCCAGATAAGAGTAGAAAACTAGTTTTGCACTTCCCTATATGCAGTACATTGTCCATAAACAATAACAGAGCATGTTCGTTTTAAAACAAAATAAACAAACAAAAAACACAAAGAAAAGAAAAGAAAAGAAAAAACAGGGGAGGGGAGGCATGTCACATATCAGAAATAAACAGAAAAGAAAATGACACAACAAATGCCATAGATACCCTAATATATGGGGGGATCACCCCCATCGGAGACAACATCTCAAGTCTTACAATCCTAAACACAGCGGCAGCACAAACACCAACACAGCAAATCATATACATTGTGACCCATACATTACAGATCTGTTACACATTAGTCTTGTGTATTTTCCTGAGTGTAATCCACCAAACCCTTCATTATAATGGCTGCCAGTCTGGTACCAATATAATCTAAGAACGGAGACCAAATCTTATAGAATACTGTAACCTTACATTTAGACCTATATGTCAAATATTCCATAGGAATCATATCAAAAATGAACTTAAGTGTGTTATTTTTATATGTATGCTATTTATCTTGCATGTTTACAGACTCTGTAACAGATCCCCGTATTATGAAAAGGCTTGAAACTTACTGCTGTAATTTACTTGTTTCTTTATTTCTTCTTGCAATCATTCAACCGTGAAAGTCCACATATAATATATTCAAACTAATAAATTGCACTGTAAGAATTTATGGCCTCATACGGGTCCATTAAACTTTCTTCCTTTACGTTATCCTTTTGTGATCAGAGCTAATAATAAACTTGTAGAGAGCTTCATCATTATCATACCTGAAAACCTCAACTATCATCTCAGTCCCGAAGAAAAGCACGGTGAGCTGCCTAAACGACTACCGCCCGGTGGCACTCACACCAATCATCATGAAGTGCTTCGAGAAACTAGTCCGGGCCCACATACTCACACGCCTCCCGCCCAACCTGGATCCATACCAGTTCGCCTACAGAGCCCACAGGTCCACAGAGGACGCCATCGCGACAACTCTCCACGCCACTCTATCCCACCTGGAGAGGGGAAACAGCTACGCGAGACTGCTCTTCGTGGACTTCAGCTCGCCTTCAACACCATCCTTCCAGACAGGCTAGTGACCAAACTACTAGACTTGGGTCTATCACACTCTATATGTGCGTGGATCAAGGACTTCCTGACCGACCGCCCCCAGAGGGTGCGGGTGGGCCCCCACACCTCCACAGCCCTCAGACTCAGCACTGGGTCCCCCCAGGGCTGCGTGCTAAGCCCCATCCTCTACAACCTCTACACCTTCGACTTCACCCCCGTCCACCCCAGCAACTCCATCGTAAAGTTTGCAGACGACACCACCGTGGTGGGATGCATCTCGGGGGGGGACGAGGCGGCGTACAGGGATGAGGTAGAGCAACTGAGCAAGCTGTGCAAGGTTAACAACCTGCTGCTGAACAAGTCAAAGACCCAGGAAATCATCGTAGACTTCAGGAGGAAAAAGTCCGAGATCCAGCCCCTGCTCATCGACGGAGAGAGCGTGGAGAGAGTCTCAACCCTCCGATTCCTGGGGATGCACATGCGGGATGACCTGACCTGGAAGGACAACACAAAAGCCACCATCAAGAGGGCACAACAGCGGCTATACACCCTGAGAGTCCTCAGGAAGGAACACAGCAAGCAGGAGATACTGGTGACCTTCTACCGCGGCACAGTGGAGACTATCCTCACCTACGGCATCTGCAACTGGTTCTCCAGCTGCACAACAGCGGAGAGAAATGCGCTACAGAGAGTCGTGAGAACAGCACAGAAGATCACCGGCGCCCCCCTCCCCTCTCTGGAAGAGCTGTACAACACACGCTGTCTCAGGAAGGCCTCCAAGATCTCCAGGGACCCGACCCACCCTGGGTACGAACACTTTACCAGGCTGCCCTCGAAAAGGCGGTTCAGGACCCTGGCCGCAAGGACAAACAGACTGAAGAACAGCTTCTACCACAGGGCCGTCCAGGCCCTGAACACAGCAAAGACCTAAGTTCTGGGCCCTGGACAGTCTGGACGGATTGATGGCAGCTGCTGGACTGAAAAAAATCAGGTGTAGTGCTGAGGCACAAACATGTACATTTCAAGCCTGCAAACTGTGACACTTTAAATAAATGTGAAATAATACTATTGTGCAATATGACAACCCTAGTCGTCTATCTGTACAGTATAGTACAGTGGATAGTGTACATAGCCTTTATTTATGTAAACCAGCTCCTTCCCTTCTTGTGATTTTTTTAAACGTTTTTTTTTTTTTTTTTTCTTTCCTAACACCAGGGGAGCCACCCCTCCTAAATTTCGTTGTTTGGTACCTGTACTGTAGCAATGACAATAAAGTCCATTCATTCATTCATTCATTCATTCATTACGGAAGCCGAATAAAACTTTAGGTTATTTACATAACCCCGGTTCTCTGAGTAGTATTCGTGAGTATCTCACTATGGGAACGCCCCCTGCGTGAACTCATCAGAAACTGAATTACACTGCGCCAGCCCATTGGCTGGCCCAGGCGACGCTTGTGTCACGAGGGACGGGACCCTCCGCCTATATAAAGCGTACACACAGCGTCTGTCGTCATTCAAAACAAGCAACCTCTTTCTCGCTTCTAAAGCAAGGAGGGTGGTCCGGTGAGATACTCACGAATACTACTCAGAGAACCGGGGTTATGTAAATAACCTAAAGTTCTCTTTCATAGTATTCGTTTCGTATCTCACTATGGGAATATACTTACTCCCGTATTGCCAGACCTGCCTGTAAAACGACAACTGTCCCAGAATGGACCCTCACACTCTAGGAACTACGTCCTAAGAGGACCCCAAACTGAGGACTGAGTGTGATAGCGTTGGAGCCGTAACATCCAACCTATAAAATCTAGCGAACGTGTGGGGCGAAGCCCAGCACGCCGCCGCACACACCTCCTGAATAGACACCCCTTTAAAGAGTGCCCAGGAGGTCGCCAAACCTCTAGTAGAGTGCGCACGTAAGCCCGCGGGGGGCTGTAGACCCTTACTAGAGTAAGCCAAGGCAATAGCACTACCAAGGCACTACCCAATGGGAAAGGCGTTGTTTCGACACTGGCTTTCCCGTGTGTGGATTCGCCCAGGATACAAACAACTGGTCACCTTTCCTGCAACCCTGAGTCCTGTCTATGTAAACACGCAGCGCGCGGACAGGACATAAAGTATGCAACCGCCTGTGCTCTTCCGAGGCAAAAGGCGGGGGATAGAAGGCAGCCAACTCTATAGGAGTGCAAGAGCCTATAACCTTAGGAATAAAGGCTGGGTTAGGCATCAGACTGACCCTAGAGTCCCCTGGGGAGAACTTTGTACACTCTCGGTGCACCGAGAGCGCATGGACTTCACCTATGCGCTTAGCCGAAGCCAAAGCAAGCAATAGGACCGTCTTTATGAAGGAGCTAACGGTCATGAAAAAATGGGCCCCTGGGCCTGGACGTGTAGAAAGGCCCCCCCCCTCCCCAGCGCAAACACTTTTTTTTTTTAGAGCGCAAGTTAACACAATGCCAACAGTATATAAGACATAGCCTACGTTTACCTGCATCTCAACAGGTTTTACAGCGGAGGAACACTCAAAGCCAACAGCACAATAACTAGAAAAAATTCACCTGTATTTCAACGACACAGGATTTACAACACAGGCATGCCACACTCAATTGAAGCCAACAACAGTACATGTACAGTAACAAAATACACCGCTTTCAACCAAAAACAATTGGCAACACTATGGTGTCATATATAGCAACCACAGGATGGCTTTATAAGACTAAATTAATCATAAAATAGTCTTACCTTATGCATGCATTTTTTCCTGGCTCTCTTTCGTGCAAAATCATCCACGATATCATTAAAGTCCAGTGATTTGGTCAGTTCGCTCTCAATTGCCATGAGAGAAAGAGCCTTGAGACGGTGTTGCGTCATTTTAGTCCGCAATTCGTTTTTAATCCTGGACAGCACAGAGAATGACCGCTCCCCTTCGCAATTGGTTACAGGCAGAGTCAAAAATAGCCGCAGCGCAACATAGACATTTGGAAACATAGATTGCAGGCCACAATCGATAATTACGCGGAGTAGTCCTTGTGGGCTTTTATCATCTTCAGCCTTAATAAAAGATCTGTAAAAGACCTGCACCAGTGTGACCTCGTGACCTGTCCCCAGTACACAAACTTTAATGGCGCCCTCTAGTGTCTAGTTTCTATAGCCTACTCATTAATCTAATGGGAATGTAGCCTGTATTCGCATTAGAATCTGAGTAGGCTATAGAAACTATGTAGCCCACACAAGCTTCTCTTTTTTTTTGCAAGACGTGGGCCCCTATAAAATTGTTAAAAATAGTATATTCAAAAGTATATTCAAAATAGTTTTTTTACGTTCATATAAGGAATCTCATTTGTCCCAGTTACAGTAGGACATTTTCTACCGGCATCCCTGCGACAAGAAATGCAAAGGGCCCCCTGATCTCTGGGGCCCCTGGGCCTGGGCCCGGTAGGCCCGTTCAGTAATATGTCTTTGGTCCCTGCGCAGCGGTAGTTGCCATGGCGGACCGGATAGGAGATGAAAAATCTCCGCCAACCAGTGCTTTCCCGGCCAACGCGGGGCTATCAGCACCATGGACAGATCTCCTTCCCTCACTCTGGCCAGAGTCGGGGGAATGAGTGCCACCGGTGGGAACGCATACAGGAGGGTCCTCGGCCACTCGTGCGCTAATGCGTCCACTCCCAGCGGGGCTCCCCGATCGCGCAGAGAGAAGAACAGGGGACACTGGGCGTTCTCTGCCGTAGCATAAACGTCTACGGTCGCTTGACCGAATCGTGACCAAATCTGTTTCACTACTTCGGGGTGAAGCCTCCAGTCTGCGTACAGTGGGTTGCCCCTGGACAACAAATCTGCTCCGTAGTTCAGAATGCCCGGTACATGGGTTGCTCTCAGCGACCGCATGTGTGCACTGCTCCATGCTATCAGTCTGTGTGCCATGGTGTGTAACTGGTGGGACCTCAGTCCCCCCTGTCTGTTTACATAGGCAACGACCGTGGAGTTGTCTGTCCTCACCAAAACATGATGTCCTCTCAACCACGGGAGGAAATGTTTCAGAGCCAAGTGAACAGCTAGCAGTTCCAGGCCGTTTATATGGGTAGAACGTAAGTGCGGGTCCCAACCCCCGTTTATCGTTCTCCCTTCGAAAGTGGCACCCCAGCCTCTCAGAGAGGCGTCCGTGGTGATTACTTTTCTGTTCAGGCCAGGTCCCATAGAAACACCCTGTGTTATGAAACCTGGGTCCTTCCACTGGTGCAGAGCCAGTGAGCAATCCCTGGAGACCCTCACACGACGGTGACCGTCGCGGTGGGGGTCCAGGCCCAGAGAGGCCACCCAGCGCTGGATGCCTCTCATGTACAGGCGCCCCAGGGGTATGACCACCACAGCGGAGGCCATCAAGCCTAACAACCTCTGGCATTGTTTGAGGGTAACTAAGTTGCCCCTGCGAAACAGCGCTATAGTCGCGCGCATCGTCTCCACTCTTTCTGGAGACAAAAACGCCTTGGCTCGGATAGAGTCCAGTGTGAGCCCTATAAACGCGATGCTCTTTTCCATGTTTATTCGGAACCCCAGATTCGTTAGGTGTTTCGAAATGACCGCTGTGTGACGCGCCGCCTCCTCGCGGTTGGTGGCTGCCACTAACCAGTCGTCGATATATGTGGCCACTCTGATACCCCTCTGTCTGAGAGGGGCCACTGCTGCCTCTGTGCATTTTACAAACACCCTTGGGCTTAGTGACAGGCCAAAGGGAAGGACCACATATTCGTACGCTATCCCTTGGAAAGCGAATCTCAGATATTTCCTGTGTGGAGGATATATCGGAATGTGGAAATAAGCGTCCTTCAGGTCGATTGATGTGAACCAATCCCCTGCTCGTATGAAACTTAGCAGGGAAGAGTGTGTCAACATCCTGAATTTTATTTTCTGAGATGCTGATTCAAGACACGGAGGTCTAGAATAGCCCTCATGCCCCCCCCTTTCTTTGGGACCAGAAAATACTTCGAGTAGAAACCTCTGTGGGTCTCCTCGAGAAGTACAACTGTTATAGCTCCTTTCTCCCTTAGAATGGAGATTTCCTCCTGGAGAATATTGGCTCGTTCGCCCTGAGCTCGAGAGTACAGTATTTCTCTGAATGGGGGTGGAGCGACACAGAATTGGAGCCTGTAGCCCCTTCGTAGTGTCCTCAACACCCAGTCTGACTGTGTGCAGTCTGTCCATTCCCGTTGATGCGTGCAAAGCGGGCTGACTGGCCAAACCGTCACCTGCGAGTTGTTGGCGCCCCCTTGTGGCCGGGGCGCGCAACAGCCGCCTAGCGTGCCTTCCCGCGCTGTGCGCGGTCGGGCCGCTTTCTGCATCACAGCCGCGGGACGGGCTAGTCCCACGGTCTGCGTTATGGCAGAGAAAGATTTGTTTTTCAACATCTCTTTTATTTTTATGCTTTTCAACATTGTTAACAACGCCCTTGGCACTCTGCCTGGATGCGCTTGTCGGGACATTTTTAATACATTGTGCATTAACGTGCTTGAGTGACAAACAACTTTGTAGTATGAACAGTCTCTCAGCTTTCCCCCGGAAGGCGTGTGAACACGGACGCCGACCGTGGTCTTGCACTTTGTATGGAACATGTCGTACCGAACTTGCTCTGGAACGGAGCTGGGAGGGTACAGGGCGGTCAGCGAGGGGGGCCGACTGGACTCGCTCTCCTCCCGAGGAGAGGCTGTCAGATCACCCGCTTCTTCTTCCTCGCCGACGCGGCGGCCAGGGGGAGGGGGCGGGGACGCCTGAGGTCTGTCCCGGGGAGCCTGTTTTCTGGCCCATGGTTTCTTGGGACCTCTGGGTGCCTGGGCGCTGCCTGCTGTCTAGCCGCTCTGGGGATCTTGAAGGCAGGGGCCGGGCGAGAGATAGCCTGCGCATATGACTGCCGTGGCTGGGTCACGGGCGCTGCGGGCTGTGCTCTTCTCGGAAGGCACAGCTCCATAGCTTCATCCTCTCTCTTTTTCTCCTCACATCTCTTCTGCATTGAGGTGACTGCTGCACCGAAGAGACCCTGTGGTACGATAGGGGTGTCGAGAATTTCTTCTCTCTCCTTCGCCGACAGGTTGGTGAGACCGAGCCAACGCGCCCTCTCCTGCAGTACCATGAGAGCCATGGATTTACCCGTGGCTTGAATGGCCGTCTTGTGGAGACGGAGGATGTGATCCGTTATAACGCAGATTTCCTCCCATAGGGTAGGCATATTGTCTGGGTTAGCGGTCATATCCTCCTCCAGCTCAGCCTGGTAGGCTGATAGGAGTGCGGAGGCATTGAGAGCCCTCGCTGTCAGTGCCGCTGCTTTGTAGCACTAGGCTAGCCTGGAAGCGGTCCGACTTGGAGGGTAGGGACGGGGCAGCCGAAGATACGGGGGTCTTCGGGTGCAGGTGGCGCGCCACCACCGGCTCGACCGGTGGGATGTGGCGGAGGCCGAGGGAGTCCATCCCCTCACAATCCAGTCGAGAACCCCCGATTATTGGGTGTTTCTCGCTGAATGGCCGTTCTTTCCACGTAACTGCTATCTCATCGAGTAGCTCGGGGAAGAACGGCATAACTTGTTTCCCCGTCTTAGCCGCCGTCTGCAGTCTTTTGCCGTCAAAGCGTGACATAGCAGTTTCGGTTTGGGCGACGGGCCAGGGGATATTCAGCCTCTCCGCTGCTCGCTTGCACATGTCCTGCATGTCGCAGTAGATGGGAGACGGGGCGGAGGGTTGGTTACCTCCGTCAGGCGTTGGTTACCTCTCTCGTAGCGAGCAGCGGTAAAGCTGTCCATCCCCTTGTCATCCAGTACCGGGAAACCGATGTCAGGGCTATGTGGCACTAAGTCCGCCCAGCATGGTGTCGGTAAACCTGGAGACATGTCCGCGTTAGACTGTGATGGCAGCGTTTCGGCTGCCTTACACAGAAGCGGATCTTCTCCCGACAGGCTAGCCATGCGACTTAGCCGTCGGCGGAGAGATTTCTTGGGGAACACTGCATAGTGGATACACTCATCGGTAGAGATAACAGCGGCCCGGGCGTGGATTAATCCCAGACACACTGCACACTTAGAGTGAGTGTCCCAGCTAGCCATTGACTTGCCGCACGGGCAGGTCTTCCGGCTAGTCTCGGCTGTGCTAGGTCCGCTAGCCTCAACGTTAGCCATTTCTGGCTAAGGGTTGTAGGCTAGCTGCTAGCACGCCTCGCTACTTCACCCGTTAGCTTGTCAGCTATCAAGGGAAAACAGAGGGGCCAGGGGAGGGATATTACTATCTACCCGCTAGCAGTGCGTTATAGAGATAAAGTTATTTCTACTTTTGTCTCTCACACTGGGTATTGCTACCCGTAACCGTTCGGAGTATTCCTACTCGCAGAACAGGGAGTATTGCTACACGCGTCGTTCAGAACGAGGAGTATCGCTACTATTTTCGTTCCGAGCAAGGCGAGTGTTGCAACTCGAATCGTAACACGGGGTATCGCTACCCCGAGTCAGAGTATTCCTACTCTTCAACAGAAGTATTTCAACTCCTGTGAACGTCAACGAAAGTGCAGTTTAGCAGCAGAGCGCCCGTCGGCACGAGTTTGGTTGCTCGTATCTGTGGACTGTTTAGCTCTAGCCACCCGCACAGTTGTTGTCAGCTCCAGTGAGAAGCGAGAAAAGGTTTTTGAATGACGACAGACGCTGTGTGTACGCTTTATATAGGCGGAGGGTCCCGTCCCTCGTGACACAAGCGTCGCCTGGGCCAGCCAATGGGCTGGCGCAGTGTAATTCAGTTTCTGATGAGGTCACGCAGGTTCCCATAGTGAGATACGAAACGAATACTATGAAAGAGAACAAAACACGTAGGCCTACATTTCGCCCAAAGCTCTTCGAAATAAAAGTCACTGATATCCTATTCAAACAACATATAAATCACATAACAAACCAGTCCTGCAATAAGTAAGCTAGAAATGTACAAATGTACGGCAGGTTAATTAACATAAAATAATCACTTTTCATGGGGTTATTTACAGACACCCCCCCATTAAATTTAAAGTATTTCTATTTTGACTATAATATATTTGTATATTTATATTTTATTTGTATATATATCTATATTTGAGTAAACCAAAAGGCATTAGATCACCTGTGGTCATCTGTGAGCTTGCGCTGTGTTCTTCAGTTGGCAGTTAACACCTGAAACAAGGAAGCTGAGGACCACTACTGGGTTTTCCATTTAGTCTTTCAGGTGGGTAAATGTCACATAAGTATGTATACAGTACAGTGTGTCAGTAATCTAGGTTTTCTATTAAGTGTTCCGTTATGCATTGTAGCATATCATTGTAGGACTCATACATACATGGACATGCACCCCCCCTCCCCACAGTGGCAGCACTGTGCGCTGATTAGATAGCAGATGTTCTACAGAGGGTGATGTAACCCCTCCCTTCCCCCACCCCTCCCCTGCTGTTGTGTCTCGTTTCCCCTCTCCCCCCCCCTTCTTGTAATCTTTGGTTGTATATGTTCTATTGTAAAGTGCTTTGAGTTGCATTTCATGTACGAAAGGCGCTATATAAATAAAGCTTTACTTACATGTCGTTAGCCTCATAGCATAATTGCCTAAGTCATACTTCACTTGTGGTCAGCTGAGCCATCTTTGTATGTAGTGTCTCTTTTCAAGATAAAACATTTTAGAGTGGCCTTTTATTGTGACCAGACTAAGGCACACCTGTGCAATAATCACACTGTCTAATCAGCATCTGGATATGCTACACTTGCTACAAGTGCTCACTATCGGGGAGAAGTGCTCACTAACACAGATTTAAACAAAACATTTTGAGCAAAAACAAAAGTGTTGCGTTTATATTTTTGTTCAGTGTATAACAGCCTACTTTATGTTTACTGTGATTCTGATTAGCTTATTGATTTTAAATGGAAATACCTAGTGAATGCATGGTTATTACAGACTTTTTTAATATTGAGATTTTTATTTAATACTGTGATTTTGATGTTCACAGAACATTCCGTCGCAAATGAGGTGTTGGGCAAGAACAAAAAGCCCTTCTCTGATGCAGAGGTATTGTGTGAGGTATTGTGGGAGTGTTTGGATGGGATAGTTGAGGCTATGTTTGAGGGAAAGGAGAAACAGGAGATGTCAGAGAAACTCAAGAAAGACCATTATCCAACACTCAGCAAATACCATTATCCAACTGCACTTCCACCAGGAGAACAGTTACTGGCGGACGACCTAGTAAATCAGATAACTGATCAAGAATGCACAGTGCATTTCACCTGCTGTGGATGAGTCAACAGACAGCACTGTGGATGAGTCAACAGACAGCACTGTGGATGAGTCAACAGACAGCACTGTGGAGGAGTCAACAGACAGCACTGTGGAGGAGTCAACAGACAGCACTGTGGATGAGTCAACAGACAGCAGTATTAGTGGAACCGATCACTAACTCACGGATCGGAAAGTGTCGCGGTTTCTGAGTCACGGATCGGATAATTTTTCGGATCAACAAAACATTTTTTTTCGTAAAACCACAACTTTTATTGTGTGAGACAAAAAAAATACATTCAAGATGTCAAAACTGGTCAAATATATATCTAACATATTCTACACTCAAACATTACATATTATACTGAAATACACATTCAACTTAAATTATAGTGCAATAGGAGAGAGGGAGGAGGCGCCTGGTTGCAGCAGTGAATCACTGGGCTCTTTAAAGCAGACAAATAAACATGTTTCATGCCACTTTTAACTAAATAATAAAGTGAAACCATCCTTTAAACATGGTATGAAAAAAATGCCTACATTATCAGAAGTTGTCAAGCTGCCTTTTTCGTGCCTCCTGTCAACACACCAGGGTGATGTCGCGTCAAATGTGTGGCCATGCTCGTACGACTTTCTTGTTGCACAGTGCTTACACACCGTATCTTTTTTATAGACCACCCTTCTTCCATCATTGTTATAATTCACAGAGAAGCCAAAGTGCTCCCATACATGAGTGCTCCCATAAATAACGAGGGAGGCCTTTCAAGTTCTTCTCCGCTGCCAACGTTACTAGCGCTCACCATGATACACTTGTTGCTGTGAATTGCCAGCTTCACGTGTAGTGAGTAAACAACAGTTGTTGTTTTTTGCGCATTATCAACCTATCATTGCGCTTTAGAGTAAGACAAAGCACGCAACTGTCGCGTCTATCTTTTCATGAGAACTCTACATTGTGATTTACAAGAGATATTAACTAATATTAAGTAATATTATTACTTGTTTAAATGTTGCAATTGATCCGCAGTACACATGCGTGCCGAACCGTGGGGGGGCAATCCGTACGGATCACGGATCAGCGTGATCTGTTACACCCCTAGACAGCACTGAGAAATCCCAGTTATAGTGTTATAGTGTCTTTGTCAGGCCTATTTCAGCAAGGTCAAGGGGGAATTCTGTGAAGACATACTGGGACTGACCCACTCCATGGGCACACTAGAGGAGAGGACATTCATGAAGCCATCATGATCTTCTGGACAAAGATGGTTACAGCAGCAGATTCTCAGCAGCTTGAACAATGAACATCTCTGTCTGGCCATCACACCTTTTGTGCCTACGTTCAAGCAACTGATTGCAGGCAAACAATTCCATTTCTCCCACTAGGCTTGAAGGTATGTTGACTATCTTGACTGTCTTGAACTTGAGTGTGTGTTGAACTTGAGTGTGTGTTGAACTTGAGTGCATGTTGCTTAAAAGTTGTAAGTAAGCTTAAAGATTAAATGTTATTTTGTTATCACCAATCGGACCTCTGACCTTGAATAACAATCTGATGCAGACCTTTGAGTAATACGTTTGAGAACCCCTGAGCTAAAGGCTTGTAGGAATCATTGGAACTGGCTAACATCTCTGTTCATGAGTCCACCATATGTAAAACATTGAACAAGCATGGTGTCAATGGCAGGACACCATGGAGGAAGCTGCTGCTCTCCCAAAGGTTTGCCAAAGAGCACCACAACGTTACTGGGAAGATAGACTGATGAAACTAAGGTTGAATTGCTCGGGAAGAACACATAGCACTATGTATGGCATAAAAAGGGCACCGCATACCAACATGAAAACATCATCCCAACAGTGAAGTACAGTGGAGGGAGCATAATAGGATGACGTCAGGGTGGCTGTCTGCCAGCTGAAGCTCAGTAGAAGTCGGGTGATGCAGCAGGACAATGACCGTAAACATAAAAGTAAATCAACTACAGAATGGCTACAAAAAAAGAAAATCCGCCTTTTGGAGTGGTCCAGTCAGAGCCCAGACCTTAACCCAATAGAGATGCTGTTTAATGACCTCAAGAGAGCTGTTTACTACGACATCCTAAGAATATGGCTGAGCTGAAGCAGTTCTGTAAGGAAGAATGGTCCAAAATTCTTTGCAAACCTCCTGAACATGGTGCAAGTCTGATCTGCAGCTACCGGAAGCGCTTGCTTGAGGTTATTGCTGCCAAAGGAGGTTCGACCAGTTATTACATCCAAGGTTTCACTTACTATTTCTACTAGGACTGTGAATGTTAATTGGGTGTGTTCAATAAAGACATTAACGATTATAATTGTTTGTGTGTTATTAGCTTAAGCATATTGTATTTGTCTATACTTATATGAAGATTAGTTCACATTTTCTGACCAGGTAATTCCAAAGGGTTCATATCGTTTTTTGCCACTGTATATGGTCCCTGCAGCAATCTAACCCACAACCTAAGCGTTGTTAGTGCCATGCTCTACCAACTGAGCCACAGAGGACCACTGTAGCTGTATGAAATGTGACAGGGTCGGCTGTCGCTTGGCAGAGAAGGAATAATACAACGACTCATGCAGTATGGGTTAGCTATAATCTGTATGCTGCACAGTGCAATATGCGCTTCATATTGCCCTTCAAACGATCCACACATTTCCCTGCTTATATATCTATATCAAATCATGATACAGGTGATGGTACTCCTGCTGGGCATTGCTGCCTGACGCACCTCCAACAGTGCCTTTAGAACAGGTGTGCTGTGACACCTCACTGAACACCTATGTGGGCCTAACTGGGTCATCAGCTGGGGACCACCAGTCATTGACGTTTCGCTCCTTTAACCCCAGTACATCTCCTGGTGGCGGAGCGATGGCAGGGATCTCTCCCTGCCACCCCCTGCTGATGCCTTAGGTGTTGTTCGCCCCCCAACCCTTATGCTTCCTTCTTAGCCACAGCCAGAAGCGGCCTTTCTCCGCCTCCTCAGCCAGCTCTTTCATGACTTTCCGATGCCTTGCTCCTGTGCATCCTATGTCACGGAGTAGGCGAGCAGCTGAGGAACCTACGAAGCCCCTACACCCCACTTCCACAGGGCACGTAACGGCTTTCCAGCCAGCCTCCCTGCACTCCGCCGCCAGATCTGCATACTTGGCTCGCTTCCGCTCGTTGGCTGCCTCCAAACCACCCTCCCAAGGGACAGTGAGTTCGACCAGAAGGACTGTCTTGCAAGCCTCTGACCACATGACCAGGTCTGGTCGGAGCGATGTTTCCACGATCTCCCTGGGGAACTGGAGCTGTCTCCCCAGGTCGACCCTCATGGTCCACTCACTACCCGGTGCGAGGAGTCTTGCTGTATCTCTCTGACGGGAGGGTTTGACTCTCTCTCCAGCCCTTGCAAACTGGATGGGATGTCTGTCTGGAGCGGAAGGTCTGCTGTTTGCCTCCTGTCTGCATGACTCTGCCACCTCTGCCAGCTTTTTCAGCACCAGGTCGTGTCGCCATGTGTAGCGGCCTTGGGACAGCGCTGTCTTGCAGCCTGTCAGGATGTGCTGGAGGCTCGCATTGATGGTGTTGCAAAGGGGGCAGGTCTCTTCGGCAGAAAACCATTGGTGGAGGTTTCGGGGACAAGGCAAGGTGTCATATGTTGCTCTGATCAGGAAGCTGAGCCTAGCTTGGGGGATCTTCCACAGGTCAGACCATGACATGGGCCTGTTTGTGAGACCTTCCCATGACGTCCAGCGTCCTTGCTGGCCCTGGGACACCGCCTTTATGTGGGCGTTCCTGCTCAGTTCTTGCCACTTCTGCCACCACCATGGCTCTTCAATCTTCTTTGGAAGCCTTAGAGGTTCCCAGCAACAGTCAGAAGAAGATCGGGAGCGCAGCCTTTGCCAACTATGCCCCAAAGCTTTGGAACACATTACCTTTAGAGATCAGGGAAGCCAGCTCACTAAATATTTTTAAAGAAAGCTAAAAACGCACTTCTTCAATATAGCCTTCAACTAGCTTATCTGCACCTGCCCACTGCTCATTTGCCAGCTATTGCACTCCTTAAACTAGCTCATCTGCACCTGCCTACTGCTCATTTGCCAGCTGCTGCACTTTAAATGTTTTATCTATTTATTTCTTATATTTCTACACAGTAATGCACATGGTCTTTAACTCCACAGACTGTGGGGGGATAACATTGGTACCACAAAGCCAAGTTGGGCTACAGATCCAGTTGACTGGGATTTTACGCTGCTGTGTCTAGAGACAGACGACAGTTAGGCTACAAATCCAGTTGGTTAAAATACTGTGATCTGACACTGCCGGATCGATGAGAAAGAGGTGATTGTACGTTGTCAGAAGGTTTGAGTAAGTGCAAAAGAAAGAAACTGCAATGTTGATACTGAATTTTGGTGCAAGGTCAGCCATGTTTGAACTTGAAAGCCAGTGAGAAGTACAGAAAGACTGTGTAAGGTAGGGAAATGAGAGGGATAGGGAAAGGTATTCTGCTGATGAGAAGATGGATAGCGGTTACTAAGTGTTAAGGCAGAGGTTGTATTTTGTTTCTCTTTTTCTCTTTTTTTATTTATTGTATTTTATCTTTACCTTTTCTTTTACTGTTTTCCCCTGCTTTTATATTAATTCTATGCTATGTTTTATTATATTCACTTCATGTTCTTAGTCCTGTTGTAAAGCACTTTGAGCTGCATTTCTTGTATGAAAGGTGCTATATAAATAAAGCTTTACTTACTTACTTACTTACTTACTTTGACCAGAACAAGGGAGTCTCGCCCCTTCCAAGGCCTGCTCTACCCTCCTGGACTCTGCCGACCACCTCGCGGTGCTTCAGCTGGCCGATTGCCAAATCAACCTCCTCTTGGGCTTTCCACTTCCTTCCAGTTCTTATCTGGGTGCCCGCTGCTCTCACCAGCTGGTCAGTGGATTCCCTCAGCTCTAGCACCAATCGAGCCTTCTCTTGCTTGTATCCAGAGCTGATGGATCGCAGTGGCAGTTGAAGCGTGTTCCTACCAAAGAGGCCCACGTCTGAGAGGCATCTTGGCAGTCCCAGCCACTTCTTGATGAACGAGTTTGCCAGCCCGTCCATCTTGCTTACCACTGAGGAGGGGATTTCGCTCATCTTCAGAGGCCACATCACCCTTTGGTACAGTATGACCTGGTAACACCATACTTTGTACTTTCCGGGGAGCTGGCTCTGGTTGATCCTGGCCAGGCCATCTGCGAGCTGCTTCCTCACCGTCTCCCCCATCTGCCTGTCAGAAAGCTCTGCTGTGTAGGTTCGACCCAGGCTGCGGACGGGTTGATTTGCCAGCAATGGGATGTCCTCACCACCTGCGACAAAGATGGTGTTGTCGCTTCTGACTCCTTTCCTGATAGACTGCGTGATTTGGGGGGGTTGATCTTCATCCTCGCCCAGCTCACAAGCTCGTCTATCCTCTTCAGCAGTCTTGTTGTACACGCTGCTGTCTGGAGAATGGTGGTGATGTCGTCCATATAGCCTCTCACCGCTGGTAGCCTTTCACCTGAGGGCAGTTTCACTCCTCCGACCATCTTCCTGGCCCCTATGAGGATGATCTCGAAGGCTGCAACAAACAGGATGGGAGAGATTGAGCATCCCATGGCAATGCCTACTTCCAACTGTTGCCAGCCTGTTGTGAAGTCCTGATGGGTGCAGCACATCTGGAGGTCTTCAAAGTACTTGGCTACCAGGGCTTTAATGCAGACTGGGATGTAGAAGAAATCCAAGGCAAACTCAATGAGTTGGTGGGGGACAGACCCGTATGCGTTGGCGAGGTCCAGCCACACGACATGCAGGTCACCTCTCTCTCTTTTCGCCCTTTGGATCTGCTCCTATATTACTGCAGAGTGTTCCACACACCCTGGGAAGCCTGGCACACCCGCCTTCTGGCAGCTGGTGTCGATGTACCCGTTACTTGTGAGGTAGCTGGTCAACCTCTTAGCCAAGATGGAAAAGAAGATCTTCCCTTCAACATTGAGGAGAGCGATACTCCTAAACTGGCTGATGGTAGTGGAGTTCTGCTCCTTCAGGATGAAAACTGTGACAGCTCTTTGCCACTCTGAAGGGATGACTTGGTTCTTCCAAGCCACTCTCAACAGGTTCCACAGGTGTCTCAGGACTCCTGGGCAGTACTTGTACAGCTTGTATGGTATCCCGTTGGGGCCTGGGGCTGAGGCTGCTCTTGCCTTCCGGACCACGTCTGCTACTTCACTGAGTTTGGGGAGAGCAGCATTAAACAGGAACGCTGGGGGAGCTGGGCGGGGAACATATCCCGGGGATCCCAGCGGAGTTGACTTTGCTGGGTTACTGTATTGCTCCCTGATGTGATTCTCTAGCTCCGGTCTAGTAATCTCCAGCTTCCCGCTTCTCTTGTCCTCTAGCAGCTGTCTCGCATGCTTGAAGGGATTTTTGAAGAAGTTACTCCTCTCTTTCTCCTTCCGCCTTCTGCGTTTGCGAATGCGCTCCGCCCTTCGCAGGCTGGCAAGGTTTACCTTCACCTCCTCCCACAGTGGCTTCAGGCCCTCCTTCTCCTCTCTACTTGCCTTCCTCCACTGCTTTCGGAGTTGACGCCGCCTCTTCACCAACTGCTCAATCTCTCTCTCCCTTCTCCCCTTCTGCATTGGGCCTGATCTCCGCTTTTCAGCCATCACTCCAAATCTGCCTCTGCATTCATCATACATGATGTCTCCAATGCAGTTCAGCTTGGTTTCCACCTGGCCACGCAGTGAATGATCCAGGATGAGACTGAGGTCCTTGTCCAGCTTCTGCCAGACTGCAACCTCGTTTGCCTTTGGCCATTTGACCAGCTGCCTCCTTCCAGGTTCTCTCCTCTCTGTTCTCCGGCTTTGCCCCTGGCTGTTGGGGTTGCTTTGTGTTCTGTGTGTGTCTTCAGCGGTGCCCCCCTCAGAGGCATTGGTGTCCACCGAGGGCCCTCCTGTGTCCTCCGCCTGCCTTTCCTCAGCAGCGTTGGATCCCTCAGCACTGTGGTTTGCCACCTGGCTTTGGGTTCCTCTTGTCTGACCTGCGGTTGCAGTGCAATGTTGCTGCTGATGGCCTCCCTCTTCACACTTTTTCCTTCCCTGGTGGATCCGTAGACCTCGGAAGGTGGTCACCTTTTCCCACCCACACCTGCATCTTCTCATAATCCAAGAATCTTTGTCTATGTCCGTTCCAGTCGTTACCGAGAAATCCGTTTGAATTGGCCCTTCTTCCATCCCGCCTCTCGGAGGGCCATCGGGTTGTTTTTTCTTATTTGTCTTCGTAGTCAGTTTTAGGGTGTCCCTTTATGGGACAAGTGGGTGAGGTAACTAGCCGTCCACTCCCGGTGCAGACTTTCCTGCGGTCATCCAGTCTCTCCTGGCTGTCTTCCAGTCTTCCCTGGATGCCAACTGCCCTTTCACAGTAGTCACTGGATGCTTCCAGGTGAACAAATCATGATACAGGTGATGGTACTCCTGCTGGGCATTGCTGCCTGACGCACCTCCAACAGTGCCTTTAGAACAGGTGTGCTGTGACCTCATATATCTATGTACAACTATGTCGACCTGATTATATTTGTGTTGTTGTCGTCGTATTGTATTTTATAGTTTTTTATACTGATATGGACCTATGTGTCTGAAATAAAGTTAAAGATTGAGAGCTTATATCAACACCTTCATCTTCTTTTAAAAACTCATTACTAGATATAGTCTCTAATCACTGCACCTGCTTTTAAAATAACTTCCCCTGGTCCCTGCTGTTTTATTTACTGTAGCCTCTGTTTGCCTCTTGGCCAGGTCGTCATTGCAAATGAGAATTGGTTCTCAATTGGCATTCTGAGCGTTCCGGGGCTCTCTATTTATAAGCATACTTACAAGTAGCAATGTTGACATTTTTTTCGACATTTTACCATCACTACCATTTTTTATTATTATTAATTAGCTTACTTCAGTATTCACATCGTCTCTGTCAACATCTGTAAATGTGAAATTACGAACGGACGGCACAGCCTGCTCCAGGGGCCTCATTAATTTTTTTAAAATCTTTAACTTGCACGTAAGCAAATTTTTCTAAATGGACGTAAGCATACGTACTTCCGTCTATAAATACCAAATATACTTGAAATTGAACGCAGGTGAACAAGCTTTGTATTTACGCCCTGTGATAGCGGCTGAATTAAGCCAAGTGCTATAGGGTAGGCGTTCGTCTGGAAGCGGGAGAGGGCAGAGAAGGGTGGCTTCTCGGTAAGTTGCATTTGTAACGTTTGATCATGACAACTAACCAGGCAAATGCTTATACTGTAATAATATAATGGTCTTATTCTTATCAGGTGACACTGAAAACATGGCTGCTCACTCCCTCAATCCCCAGACACCGGAGCAAGGTCCGTTGTGGAACGCACTATAGCCTAGGCATGTTGAAGGGGAGATGGCGTTGCCTTGACAGCTCCGGAGGGATATAAAGGAAGACTGAAATACAATCATAAACATCAGTTCCCTTTAAATCTTGGATTAAACTAATTTTCTCGGCTGATAACAACATCGTTAATTTTATTACGAGCCACTTTCACTTTGCATGAATTATAGTAGGCAGTGCGGCTCACATGCCTGTAATAACTCCGCATAACCAGTAGGTAATGTGCGTACGTCAAGTAGAGCTACGATCGTTTCCAAGGTCAAATTGACTCACGTTTAAATTTTATGAATCACTACTTTGACATGGTCTTCTACGTACAACACGGGTAAGATCAAATTTGATCCAAAGTACTTTCTAGAAATGAGGCCCCAGGCGGGTTTCGAACCCCAGTCTCCTACACACTAAGTTGCCGCACTGACCACATCACCATGGACTGGCACTGTATAGATCACCATGGACTGGCACTGTATAGATCACCATGGACTGGCACTGTATAGATCACCATGGACTGGCACTGTATAGATCACCATGGACTGGCACTGACCACATCACCATGGACTGGCACTGTATAGGCTTGCTGTTCGGTCCAGACTTTGAGAAGCACTGCTGTACTGTCATTTCATAAGTATTTACTAACTGTCTGTCACATTGTTGTCATGGCAAGATAAACTGGCGTAATAGGCATTAATAGGCATGCCCTTTGTTTGTTGATCGGAAACGATCCAGCAAATTCATCACTGTGATGAATGCAATGAGTTGCAAAAGACACTAGACAGTACTGTCATTTCATTCATTTCATGTTGTATCAGCTTTGTATACTCCGAGCTGCATATTCACACAGATTATATAAAAACTGAAAAAACGATATAAACATTTGTATTTGTTTATAAAAACTATTTAAAAAATGATATGAAGAACATGATATAAAAAATGTGATATAAGAACGTGACAATGATAGTGAATAGCCTATGATGCCGGTAATAGAAATGTTGAATCCAAAATATCCACAATGATGAAAGAAGCAACTGACAATGCAATCTATATTAACTCTACATAATGATTGACTCTACTGTCCCTTTCACCAACCCAATAATTTTACTCTGTGTACCCGGACATTGATGTAATAATGCAATCAACTTTAGCAACACAAAAATAACAAATGTATGTAGGTGGGCAATTACAGCAGACAGCACTGGGGGTGTAGCTGTGTTCTCTGAACGACAGTGCTGCACAATGCAATATGTGCTTCATAGTTACTGAGCATATTTGCATGTGCCAACGACACGTCATTTTTACACGACTTTGATCGCAACATAAGCTACATGGAAATGTATCTGACACATGACTGTCATGTCATGTCATGTTGGAGTGGGGAGGTAGTGGGGAAATGTTTGCATCGTTTGAAACCTATGTCAGACACACACACACACACACACACACCGGTTGATGAATACATTATGGTACATTATCATGATAAATACATTATAAATAAATAGATAGATAGATAGATAGACTTTATTTGTCATTGCTACAGTACAGGTACCAAACAACGAAATTTAGGAGGGGAGGCTCCCCTGGTGTTTGGGAAAGGAAAAAGAAACACATTTTGGAAAAAGCATAGATGCATAAAAACACAAGAAGGTAAGGATCTGGTTTACATCAATAGAGGCTATGTACACAATCCACTGTACTATACTGCACAGATAGTCAACTAGGGTTGTCATATTTCACAAGAAAGTATTTTTTCACATTATTTTAAAGTGTCACAGTTTGCAGGCTTGAAAATTTACATGTTTGTGCCTCGGCACTAGCTGCCATACAATCCGTCCGGACTGTCCTGGGCCCAGAACTTAGGCCTTTTCTGTGTTCAGGGCCTTGACGGCCCTGTGGTAGAAGCTGTCCTTCAGTCTGTTTGTCTTAGCGGCCGGGGTCCTGTACCTCCTGTTCGAGGGCAGCTTGACAAAGTGTTCGTGCCCAGGGTGGGTCGGGTCCTTGGAGATCTTGGAGGCCCTCCTGAGACAGCGTGTTTTGTAATACATTATCAAGCAGTGAAAATACAATTGATTACATTATATAATTTGTAATTGATTTGTTCCATGTTGCATGAAAAGTCGTTGATGATTACAGACATAATCAAATGTAGGCTACTGCAATTACTTTGCAATTTACTTGTACATATCTTAATATCCTATCACTATAGCCTATATATGAACACATTATGTTACAAATATCAATCTTATTCACTGAATCACATTCAGCACATGTAGGCTATATATATATATATATATATATATATATATATATATATATATAGCCTACATGTGCTGAATGTGATTCAGTGAATAAGATTGATATTTGTAGCATTAACAAATCTTATTCATTTATTAGTGTCCCCCTGCAACCTCTGCTGATATTGAAGAGTTGCAGCCTTGGAAAAAAAAGAGGCTGGCCAATGCTAGCTCAAACACACACAAATACTGCAAAATAGCTTTAGAAAATGTAAGAATACTGGGTGGTAGAACGCACATATCTAGGAAAAGTCATGAAAGTGCAAAGATGGATTTTTTTTTCACTCCCAGGGGTCACCGTGACGACCCCTCTGTGGCTCCTCTAGTGTTAACGAAAGTAAAGCTCCGGGAAACGATTTGACGATTATGACCTCATCTCTGTTCTCTTGATGATGACAGGTGCCCTACGTGAGGGTGGCTCCAGAGGACCTGTTGGCGGCCCAGTTCCCCCGGTTCTCCCCCTTGGACCTGCGGCCCACCAACCCCCACGTCAGCCTGGCCGTGGCCGCCCTGCTCTCCTTCTTCAACAGCTCCAGCGCCTGCCTGCTCTGCACCCGGGCCGACTGTGAGTGGTACAAATGATTAACTGTCCTTATGGATCAACGCATGGTGTGGGAGTTTATCTTTCTTCCGTTCTACAAATTCTGAGGAGATCAGGCACGTTTGTAAAAAAAGTGTCTGAAATGAATAAATTGGGCAAACCTCTCAAGCACCCGCAGCTGGCTGTTATTTTTCTAATTTACATATAAAATAGCTAACACTCTTAGCATCTATTAAAATAGCTAACACTCTTAGCATCTATTAAAATAGCTAACACTCTCAGCATCTATTAAACATAGTGGGTCATCTCAGCATCATAGATGCAGTAGATAGTACTTCTGACCTGTGTTGCTTCTGGGTTCTGTGGATTTCTCTTGTGGTCAAACATTATTTCAAGTTGTAACTATCCGATGCAGCTTAGCCCCACACACTACCCATTCATCCATTCACAATTACTTTTGAAATATACTGTATTACACTATTATTACACATAATAATTATCCTACACCCCTTAACCTAGCCCCACACCACTACCCCACGTATTCACAAACCCTTTATTAGTTTGCAATTATAATATGTACACTATCCTATACCCCTCAGTTCCACACATACTCACCATTCATCTCCCTCTAGAGCAGTGGTCTTCAACCGGGGGTCCGTGACCCCTAGGGGATCCGCAGAGGTACTGCAGGGGGTCCGCCAATTTTCACCAAAATAATCAGTGAGAATTAAAAAATATAACAAAAATGATATTGAGTAAAGTACAAGCATTAATAGGCAATAATAAGCTACTTTTGACCAAAACTATTTACAAAATAAATGATGCCCATGATTCTAGTCTCACATAACGTCAGCTGAAAAAACAACAACACCTGTCTAGCAAGCTAGGTGTTGGCTAAAACGCTGCAGTTCGGTCTCCATTGCGAAATTAACGTTAATTAATAACTAGCATAACGTTACTAATTTAGTTAGTTTGATAATAACAAACCCGCCTCTTTGCTTCTCTATGCGCCGCTATAACGCGCTCCTTTACCATGCCGAGGTCAGATGGCTTTCCCGTGGATCAGTATTGGCGCGCGTCTTTGAATTACGCACAGCTATCCACGAGATTCTGCTACCGCGCGGAGCTGGCTGCGCATTTCAATGCATTTCCGCGGATTCCGCGGTGCCCTCGCCTGACGTGAAATGCGCAATTGTTGATAACTTGGAGGCACTCGAAAGTCAATTTGAGAAGTACTTTTCTGAGACTGAGTCTTGGAGAAAGCACAAGACATGGATACGGTTTCCATGCAAAGACAATGCATCCGACGCCTAAACCTGACAGCCGCTGAGGAAGATCAGCTGATCGACCTAACCACAGACAGTACACACAATAATGTGTACGAGTCACAGCCTCTCACCCAGTTCTCGATGAGCCTCTTGCCTTTTGCAAAATCTTTGTGAAAGTGGATTCTCCTCCCTCACCTACCTGAAGAGCAAATACCGTTCCAGACAGCAGTCTGAGGATGACATGATGCTCTGCCTGACAACCTCCATCTCCCCCAGAATAGACAAGCTGTGTACCACCAACGAGGGCCAGTCATCTCACTGAGGTAGGCATACCTGGCTTCCTGAAGCTAAAAGTTTCATTGTTGAAAAATAATAATAATAGAAAATATAAGCCTCATCAACAAACAACAACAACAATAATAATAACCAATCATAATTATGCATGAACGTTTTATCAATCATAAACACATATAGGCTAATAACCCAGTATATAAATAGGTTAATACGGTGAAAGAAAAGGTGAATGAAGTAAATATAAAAGTTATTATAGGCTTTAAAATGTGAGACATTTAAAAATATATATTACATGTGGGGGTCCCTGTTCTGTTTGTCTCTCGTCCAAGGGGTCCTTGGGTTGAAAAAGGTTGAAGACCCCTGCTCTAGAGGTTTCTACCCCCTTTTCCCTCTAGAGGTTTCTACCCCCTTCTCCCTCTAGGTTTCTACCCCCTTTTCCCTCTAGAGGTTTCTACCCCCTTTTCCCTCTAGAGGTTTCTACCCCCTTTTCCCTCTAGAGGTTTTTCTGTGTCTAGCTGGGCCGCGGTTGCAAAAATAATTTGTTAATAAAAAATACAAAAGTAAAAAAAAAAAGGACTTTAGGTCATAGAGAGCTTAAGGTGACCATCCTACAGTAGTAGGTGTGAGTCAGGCCTGGCCATGTGGATACAGGAGGTAATCAGGAGGAGTTTATTATGCCTGGCCCTGCGGTGTGACCCTGCTAGCACGGATCAGCTCAGCCCCCGCTGATGACTCTGCTGAACCCTGCTGACGCCAAGGCTCTGCTCTCATTAATCACGTGTGTGTGTGTGTGTGTGTGTGTGCGCGTGCGCGTGCGTGGTTGTTTGCGTCTGTGTGTGTGTGAGTGACAGGCCCATGGAGCCAGGCCACTACAGGGATATGGCCCAGAGACGGGGGTAGGTGTGGAGAGCACACAGCGCTTGCATAGAAACGGGCCAAAATAATCAAAACATTGAGTCTTCCAATCTAGGTCAAACATTTTATTTTCTGGCTGACGTTTCCACTCTAACCAAATGTATTTCAAAGCAGCAGGCCGCTGCCAGTGTTCTGCCAGGCTTCCTGATTGGGTGATTTTGTCAGTTTTATGTCATATTTGCTTTTTTCTTTTTGTCATTTTTTACATTTTCTATTATGTTCTCATAAATTCCTAATAATGCATCAGCATCACTCATTTATTTGACTGCCCTTATGATTGATTTGCAACGTAAAAAGTCATACAAGGACGTGCTTATGGAGTAATGCAAATTGCAAATGTATATTGTGAAAGAGGTACTTAGCCTTTTTCATTTAGAGGTCTGACTCACTTAAATAGAACAATATTATTCAAAGAACACTAATTCTATGATTCATCCCACTCTACTGCCTAAAAGAAAAGAACAGTTGTATCAAAAAACCTCAATAGGATTCACCACACATTGAATATCTCACAATAATTGACTAATTTGGACTAATTTACGACCATACTGGTATTATATTGCATTTCATATCATCGAATCTGCGAAATAGGGATGCACCAAAAGTTCGGCCGAATGTGTGAAAAGACAGAATGTTTACCGAATACAAGATGTTTTTTTGATGACGTGATCAAACAGGGCAAGCAACATCAAACATTACTGTTCTGTGAATGAGACAAGCATTGAGTGTTGACTGCATACTGCCAGGTCATATAATTACAGCAAACATGTCGCCAGTTTGTCAATATTTTGGCTTGACTAGCAAGTGTGTGTTGTGATTTTCAACAACGTTGAATATTTCCATTGAGTATTTCCATTTTTTCTAAATAAAAAAGTCCACAAAAGTCTTTAACCAGCCGCTGTCACACTGTTTTGAACAATTTATTGATTTTATGTTTACAACATTAACATAGGTAAATTGTAAACCTTTTTTATCCCCCCCCAATTCCCTCCCTCACAACACAAAGGACAACTACAGACAAATAATTTAGATACCCCTGCTTAAAAAAAAATCTGAAAAAATAAATAAATAAGTGAAATAAAAAATGACACAGGTGAAAACCCAGAAAATTAGGACGAAAAAATAAAAAGGTTAGGTAAAAGTTATTCTCTTCTCTGTTCCTACCCTCCCTCAGCACTCAGGCCTAAGCATTTCCCATATCCTTAACTTCTTATAACACTCCAGACATATATATTTCCAAAAATAGACTTTAATTTCTTCAGATTACATCATAAGCTCATCTTTGAACAAATCCCCAACCTTACTCAACCATTACTGCATCAGCTCTCCCCGGTATAAAATAGTCATACAGATAGGGCTGTAGTGGGGAAAATTATGTTTTTCTCCTAATATTTCCCGCGTCTTGTACCAGACATTAATCATGTTTAAAACAATGGGATTCCTAGTTTGTTTCCCAGAGCTGTTTAAGGTTTGCTGAGAAAATATACAATCCAAGTGGGAGTTTAGGGGTAAGTGTAAATGTTTCTATATCCACCCATGTAGGAAGCGATTCTGAGGAGAAGTAGAACATCATTGTTCGTAATTATGCCGCCCAATAATACCATTGAAAGTTTGGGGACTTAAGTCCCCCTGTCATATGGCAGGTACAATAAGGTTAATCTGAGCCTGTGGCTATTATTCCAGATAAAATGTGTACACATTTTCTGTAGTTTCATTAAAAGTGATGGAGGTAAAGGGATATTTTGAAATACATGTCGTAGTAGTTTGGGAAGGATGTTCATCTTCATTATATTGATTCGACCAATTGTAGAAATAGGCAAATTTGACCATCTGTCTATTGATTTAGTAATTGATTGTAGGATGGGGTCGTAGTTGGTCTCGACAATTGTATCAATCTCGGGTATGATTCGAATGCCAAGGTATGTGAAGCAGTCTGTTGGGTTGAATGCAGATATGTGACATGATATGGTGAAATGTAGGCAAAGTCATTTTTCAGTTTTTTACATATGCTTAAACTACAGATTGTAAGCTTTCAAATTATGCGTCATACATTGAAATCGGGAAGAAATTGAAGACGACATGAGTATCTGAAATCACTATCCTGAGAAAATGCCCTTCAAAGTTTTCTTACTTTTTCACACCTACACACAGGCAAGTAATGGGCGGTAACAATAGCTGGTTAACCCCACCCCCAACCACTCCCCCTCTAGATTGACAGCTGTCAATATCTGTCAGTGTTCGTCACTGGGTCAGATAGACTTTTCAAAGAGAAGTTTATAGTACATAGCTAGCTATTGCTAACATTATCACCTAGCAATGTTATTACTGTAGCTAATTAGCCAGCTTATTATTATGGAGGCATTAAGGTAGTTGCAACTGTTATTATTTTAATGATCCAAACAAATCATCAATCAGAATAAGAATAACTAAGAGTAATTTGCTGATGTCTTGTGCTGGAAATAGTGTAGTGCTCAGTAGTCAATGTCCAGCCTTATAGTTCAGTTTCAAGTTTTATTTGCCATGCAACAAGTACAAGTATAGTTGGAACTGAGGGCAACAACTGAGAACAGACTAAACACAGTTCAGCATGCAAGGTCTGTGAATTGACTATCAATAGCTAATAAACCATGACACAGTTCAAAATGCTCTATCTATGCCCAACTGTTCTTGTTATTCAACAAAATATTGCCAGAGTGTGTGGTGTACTTCAATGAGCACTCGGCTCTGAGTTAGACAGTCATGTTCTGAGCTGCTGTGTCTGGTGGGGTGGGGGGCATCAAAGCTGCAACAGAAGGAAGATAGTACATGAAAATATTGCCTACAGTTACTGGCACCCCATATTCATAAAATACTACCATACCATGTTCATAAAATAGCTAGCCTAATACATGACAATGATAATTACCATAAGTGCTGGTAACTAAGTATGTTTGTCCAACTCCATAGTTCCTCCAGGTCCAGGTAGTAGATGAGGGTCAGTGGGGAAGTGGACCTAAGGGAGAAGGTAATAATAGAAAAAAAGAGGAAGAGAAGAAAAATATTAGATGTATTGAAAATCATCAGAGTAGTGCGTTTGGCGTTAGCCAACTAGCGGCTAGCTCGTTCATAACAAAGGAAGCAACACATGTTTTTAAACTTTTAACATTTCTGTAATCTATTACACTTGACATGTTACAGTATTCCAGTATTACACACTGAACATGAGTCTTACACACAACTTTTACAATGTAGACATACTAACCGTACTTACTACGTAGACAGACTACCGAGCTACAACAATGCTAGCATGCTAACAAACAACGGTGGCCAGCTTAGTGCAGACCGAACAATGTGGTTTCAGTTAGTTGCTAGTGGGTAATAATAAAGAAATGTCTAAATACACGAACACACTGGTTTCAACTAGTAACTAACAACTAACTTAACTAACAAAAGCGCTATGTACATACATAGAAGATCTTACCTTACGAGTCTGGTCAAACAAATTCTGTAGTAAACAAATAGCGCGCTGCTTCCTGCCTCCTCCCCCGTAGCCACGTCGATCGACCAATGAAAAAAACCTGGATCCCCTCCCACAACAGAGAATTTCCCGGGAGAAATCAGGCAAAAAATAAGCTTATTTTGCTGATTAAGTACACGTATTTAACTATCGTAAAACTGTTCGAAAAAATAACGAGTGGGTAGTTCAAAACTTCAAGTTGCGTCTGATGATAAAAAAAGGAAATCAGATTTTTTGCTCAGAACAACTTTGAACGCCTTTGCCGTTTGCGAGTTCTTTGCAACTCGACCATATCATATGATGACACATATAAGGGTCGAAGCTCTGATCCTTTCAGTCTCATTAAGCAGCATCAATGAGGATTTGGAACTATTTATTTTATATCCTGAAAAGCTTCCATAGGTATTAATGTCCTACGGCAGAGCTGGGATAGACTTTCATAGGGCTGACAGAAAAAGGATAACATTGTTGGCGTAAAGAGCTACTCGATTGTCTAAATGGCCTAATTTGATGCCAGAAATGTCACCATGTAACCTGACGGCCATGGCAAATGGCTCTATGGCCAGAGTGAATATATAATTTTTTTGCCATTTAGCAGACGCTTTTATCCAAAGCGACTTACAATTACGAATTACAGGGACATTCCCCCTGGAGTAACTGAGGGCTAAGTGCCTTACCCAAGGGCACACTAGTAGTGGTGTGGCTTCAGGCGGGATTTGAACTCACAACCTTCCGATCACAAGTCCAACTCACTATCCACTAGACCACCACTACGAATATGAGTGGTGACAGATGACAGCCTTGACGAGGACCACGCAAAATATTGAATGGTTTGGAGATAATACTGTTGGTGAGAATTTCAGCTGTAGGTTGTGTGTAAAGAAGCTTAATCCATTTTCTGAAAATTTCCCCAGAGCCAAAACGGGTCAAAACCTCATATGTAAGGCCACTCCACCCTGTCAAAAGCCTTTTCGGCATCCAATGACAGAATGCCTGTGTCTGGTGAGCCCCTCCTTTCATGTAGGATATTTAATAATCTTCTGAAATTATAGAATCCTTGATGTCCTTTAACAAATCAGTTTTGGTCTAGCGCTATTATAGATGGACACTCCTCCAATCTCCAAGCAAGTGCCTTACAAAGGATTTTTGTATCCGAATTTATGAGGGAAATGGGCTGAAACAACATATGCCCTGTAGCTTGCCTGGTTTTAGAATAGTCAGGGCTCCCCTCAACAATGGGGGGAGTAGACCCTTCTCAAATGATTCCGAGAATATTTCTAAAAGTGGAGCATGTAGTTTGTGTTTAAACGTTTTGTAAATATCTATAGGCAGCCCTTCTGCCCCAGCTATTTGTCTTCATAGCATCAATTGCCTCCAATATTTCATCTGCTGTCAAAATAGCATCAAGGCTAGTCCTATAGTCCTTCGAGATATGAGGAAACTCAAGATTGTCGAGAAAATTAGCCTGGGCATCTCCATTAATGGGATATTCAGAGCTATACAGAGTTTCGTAGTACTGTTTGAAAATGTAATTTATCTCTAGGGGGTCTACAGTCTCTTCACCTTTAGCATCTTCAATTGAGTTAATGGCTCTTTCTGATTGGATTTGCTTGATAGGCCAAGCCAGAAGCCTTCCGGGTTTCTCCCCTTGGTCGTAAAACATGTGTCTAAGTTTCAACAAGCTATCCGCAGTCTGTCCTGCGGTCCGTTCATTGTACTGGGCTCTAAGTAGAAGTAAGTCTTGATGTGAGTCTTGATGTGAGTTAGTGGATTTCTTGATAAAGACCTCTCTCTCAAGGGTTTTAATTTTTGAGTAGAGCAGGTAAATTTTTTATTGTGAACACTTTGATTTGGTGCTAGTAAAGCTTAGAATTTGCCTCCTTAGGAAAGCCTTAAACGCCTCCCATCTTAAAGAGGCTGAAGTCTGTGAAGTTTTGAATAAAAAAAAGATATCAATTTGAGTACTAATATAAGTGCTTATAAATGCTGGGTCTCGCAGCCAACTCGAGTGGAAGCGCCACCGAGGTGGACTGTTAACACTAGAAGAGCGGTCACGGTGACCCCTGTGAGTAAAAAAAAAAATCTACCTTTGCACTCGATCAAATTTCAGGACCCTCCTTTCATGACTTTTCCTAGATATGTGCGTTCTACCACCCAGTATCCTTACATTTTCAAAATCACTTCAGGATAAGCTAGTATAAAGCTGTTTTGCAGTTTTTCTGTGTAGGAGGCAGGCTAAAAAAGAAGCACCCTCTAGTGATCTCTGTGTGTAAATAGCAGATTTACATTCTAAAAAGGGGGTCTATTTGACCCCCAAGGCGGCTCCACTAGTAGATAAAATAGGCACGGCTGTTGTAGTGTTAACCAGCTTCATATCCCAATAGGTCAATGATATCGGAGCGTGATCTGAGATCACTATACTATCATAACAACAGTCCTCAATTTTATGAATAAGTGTCACGAAATTTTAAAAAAGTAGTCTATATGTGAGTAGGACTGGTGTGTGCCAGAATAGCAGGAGTATACTGTATCATTTGGCTTCAAATCCCTCCAAAGCCAGATTTAAATCCCCAATAAATAATAATAAAGTGCTTAATGGACTTTCTTGCTCGAGTATGGGATTGATCAGAACCAGAGGACCTATCCCTCGCCTGGTCTAAAGTCACATTAAAGTCACCTGAGTCACCTCTTATGAGGTATTGACCCGTGAGTGATGAGAGTGTTAGAAACAAAAAATGCAGGGTCCTCCTCATTGGTACCATATACACTGACTAGGTTTAGTCTAACAAATAGTAACGTACCCTGTACAATGATATATCTGCCCGTGGGGTCCCTGGTAGTTCTAAGAACTTGGAAAGGAATAGAATCATGGATAAGGATCAGAACTCCCCATGCATGAGAATTAAAGGTTGCTGAGAGCACCTGCCCTTTCCATCTCTTAGTAATCATAGATATATTACTGGATAGAAGATGAGACTCCATGCATTTGTTTCAATCTTGCCAAGACCTGCTTCACTTCCTTTAATTTGTTTAACCCACTACAATTCCAATAAGTAATTTTAACCTCCTTACTTTGGGGTCTGGCCTAATATTTTCACTTTTCTTATCCATGATGGGTTTGAGTGAGAGTACCCCTGAACAGGAGACGGCTGTAGTAATGAAGAGAGAAAGATACACAAAAGAAAAAACAACATACATCCAGACAAATCACAAACTGGAACCCCTAAACTAGTTAACCCCAAAACCCCTTTAAGGGGTCCCCTTATTGAAACTCCAATCTATGACTACCTCTACAGATCCATAGAAACGTCAGTATATATATATTCCACTCATACCTTCCTGTAACATTGTAAACTAATAGAAAGCTGTTTCAGCGCCTTTATGCACCCGCAATTATGGCACTGAAGATTTAACTACATTTTAAGCACCTACACAATATGTATACCATCCTCTAGCTTGGCTGGGCCCACAGTTGTCCGATTCAACAACTCCAAAAAAAATAGAGCATGTTTTAATAAAGTTATAGCTTGCATGTCGGTAAACAATACAACAGCGCCCTGTATTGGATATAGTTTACTTACTTGTTTCAGGGACATTATATGATAGCACTCTTGAAAAATAGCACAACTCAATTGTTTTCCCATCTGTTGCGATGCACAGTTCAGTCACCTGCGCCAGAATGAGCTCCCAACCTGTCAATAAAGCACTCCAGCCTCTGACGGACTCTCAAACATGTGGGTACGTTGTTCGTGAGTAACTCTCAAACGGGCCGGGAAGACGATTAAGGATTATTAAGGGAAGACGTTAAGTTTTAGGTGAGAATTAAGTGTTCTAGTAAGGATTTGTTCAAATAAGCAGTGGAGCTGAGAAAGCGCCACCTCTCAGCTTCCTGTGATAGTTGGACTTCTCCCGCTATCACAATTTTTACGTCTTTCATGAAATTAGGAAATATTACATAACAAGTATATACAATTTCGAACACGTAATTACATTTATTTAACTTATGCAATGGTACACAAATTGGCAAAATAAATGAAAAACTTCTGGTATGCACTCGGTATTCGTCCAAGTGTTTCCTTAATTTCGGTTTTGGCTTCGGCCCAAAAAATTAATTTCGGTGCATCCGTACTGCAAAGCATTTTTGCACTATTGAAGCCACTGTAACTTTATAGGCCAATGCACACGGCGTGCAATTTTGTCGCACCGAGAAATTTGATTACATTGTTTTCATTGTTTTCAATGAGCCAATGCAAAATTCGATTCCATTTGTTTTGAATGGGACAAAGCACACGGCGTGCGATTTTGTCGCACTGTCAAATGTTGTGGTGCGACGGATTGCGTCACAATGGGACAATTGGGAAACTTCAACTGGTCTATCTAAATTAATTGAGTCACTCATAACGGGGAGAGAGACTGGAGCCTACATTTTACACGCGTCTTTCGGTCATAGACAGCTAGCTTTCTGAGCATCAACTAATTTTCCATAACGTAAAAATGAGGCGGTTGGTTGTGGGTCGACGAGATTCAGCAGTCTCACAATGAAATGAGAGTTCAACTTGGTCAACAGTTGAGGCTGTAGTGTACAGGAGGACCGCTCCAGACAACTTACTTCAGGTTGAACAGACAGGAGTTTGACGTGGATCTGGGAGAGATTGGAGCCGTCGTCACCAAGATGCCAACTACATTGCGAGAGTATAAAATATTTGCTTTAAGGAGGGTATTGTAGTGCCAAAAAACGAGAGTCGTAGGCGGAGCGGAGACATTTCGGAGCTAGCATCAAAACACTAGTCTATTACGGTACTGTACTGTTATAAACTGTTTAATAACAGCTTCCAATACAAACGGAACCAAATTAATTGTAAAAGTTGTTTGTTTCTACCTGGCTGGCCCTGGCTCACAAACAAAGAGGTGGCTAGCTGGCTAGCTAACATTTCGGAGCTAGCATCAAAACACTAGTCTATTACGTTACTGTACTCTTATAAACTGTTTAATAACAGTTTCCAATACAAACGGAACCAAATTAATTGTAACAGTAGTTTGAAAAACATTAGTGTAACATACATAATACATACATGCAATTTCAAAGTACAAATATAGTGTTGTCAGGGCTTGACATTAAGCTTTTTCAGTGAACTTATCTATAACTTTGCATACCTGCATTCTTATGAATATGTTGGTTTTGTTTTTGATTAAATACATGCTTTAGGGAGGGTATTAAGTTATTTAACATGATGGCATATATTACATGTGAATAAAATATTACTAAAAAAGTATTAGCATTGTTGTTATTTGTATTTTGTACTGTGCAGCCAAAAAGGCTATCGTAAATCTTTGAGCAAGTAACGTTATTTATACTTATAATATATACCAGTGGCGGCTGGCCGATAGAGGGCGCTGGGGCGCCGCCCCCACCTTCACTTCCTAGTTGCGATTTATAAAAGTTTTTTTTTTAAATAAACTATGTTTATTCACAAAATGCGGCTGATATTCTGTCGGCGCCTATCAGCATTCATTAAAAATCCTCCAATACAATAAACATGTTATCTGTGTGTGTTTAAAATTCACTGTTCAAATACATAGGGGGAGGAGTCGGGGCGCCGGCCGAATGCAAGTCTATGACAGGCCAAATACTTTTGGCTTCCACGTGAGCTGTCTCCTATTTCTCCTATTTCTCGGCCGGGGCGCAAAAATTGCGCCCTGAATATCCGGTTGTTAAAGGCCGATTTAGACTTCTGTGTAAAATCAACGCCGTAGCCTTGCGTAGTCCCGCGTGGGCCCGTGCACATCTCCAAAAATTTAAGAACGAGTTCTAACCGGAAGAGGCACATGCGATGCCTAGCGATGTGACGGTGTAATTGCAGCGCGGGCTACGCAGAAGTGTAAAGTGCGAGACCTACGTAAGAGGTTACGTAAATTCGACGCAGAACTTTAAATCGGCCTTAAGTCTGACGCGTTTTGGGCGTTGCTCGTCACTCTGCTGGTGACGTGTAAGTCGTGGTTGTACCCGGAAGTAAGAAGGTCTACTAGGGAAGCAGAATAGTTTGGGAGAAAAATATATATCCTATTTTCGCCAGCTAGTGTTATAGTAAATATCATACACACACAACGGTATATCACTAGTATACACCTAGCTGGTTTAGTTAGCCACCATGGCACGGCCCCGACATGTATTTCGAGACGTGTTTCTCCTATTACTGTTGGTCTTTTGCGAAGCCAGAATACACAAACTCGACCTGAAGGTAAGAGAGTCAGCTAAGATAAAAGCTACTTCAAACATTTAGTAATATCGTCAGCATGGTACGTTTTCTAATGTCGTCTTTTCGCTTGTTTGTTTATGTATTCACCCAGCACACGCACACACACACACACACACACACACACACACACACACTCACACACACACACACAATAACAATAACAGCGTGTGAGATGGGAAATGTGTCACTTGTTGTTAGTCAAGTCCCAAGTCAAGCTCAGCTGATCACCTTAGCCGACATTTACATGATTGATTTGTTTACATGTTTGGCATTTTAGCAGACGCCTTTATCCAAAGCGACTTACAGTAGTGTAAGTAAGTGAATCGTCTGTCCTTGATAGGAAAACCAAATCGATGCTGGGAGAAGGAATGGCAGACTGTATTCTGATTGTATCTTCTATGCTCTTTGTATATTTATATGCTCTTTGTATGTTTCTATGCTCTTTGTATGTGTCTTGGTGTAGGAGAAACGTAGGACCACGTTGGAAACAAGTGTTTCGGTACACGTTGACGTGTAGAAACTGTAGAGAGAAAATTGTAGAAATTGTAGAGAAAACTGGGGGGGTAGAGGTGATGAAGAGGTCTGTACAGGGGGGGTAGAGGGGATGAAGAGGTCTGTACAGGGGGGTAGAGGGGATGAAGAGGTCTGTACAGGGGATGAAGAGGTCTGTACAGGGGGTAGAGGGGATGACGGGGTCTGTAGAGGTGGGTAGAGGGGATGAAGAGGTCTGTACAGGGGGGTAGAGGGGATGAAGAGGTCTGTACAGGAGGGTAGAGGGGATGAAGAGGTCTGTACAGGGGATGAAGAGGTCTGTAGAGGGGATGACGGGGTCTGTAGAGGTGGGTAGAGGGGATGAAGAGGTCTGTACAGGGGGGTAGAGGGGATGAAGAGGTCTGTACAGGGGGGTAGAGGGGATGAAGAGGTCTGTAGAGGAGGGTAGAGGGGATGGAGAGGTCTGTACAGGGGGGTAGAGGGGATGAAGAGGTCTGTACAGGGGGGTAGAGGGGATGAAGAGGTCTGTACAGGGGGTAGAGGGGATGGAGAGGTCTGTAGAGGTGGGTAGAGGGGATGAAGAGGTCTGTAGAGGTGGGTAGAGGGGATGAAGAGGTCTGTACAGGGGGGTAGAGGGGATGAAGAGGTCTGTAGAGGTGGGTAGAGGGGATGAAGAGGTCTGTACAGGGGGGTAGAGGGGATGAAGAGGTCTGTACAGGGGGGTAGAGGGGATGGTGAGGTCTGTACAGGGGGGTAATATTCTCATGCTAAAATCGACTGTAAATCCAGATTTTAAAGTTGATATGCTTCCCCGTGGATAACCTGTGCCCCACCCAAACATTTTAGCACCAGCCGTCACTGATATATACTATACTATATATATTATATTCGTTTACTCAAAGATCTACGATATCGTTTTTGGCTGCACGGGGTTGCCAAATTTCTAATCTAGCACGACTGAATGACCAGCCAAATTGTACACACGTTGTATAGACACTGTCCACTGAAAACCGGACATCTGGCAACCCAACATTTATATTTACTCTACTGTACGTACGTGTATGTAATTTACCGGTAACCTGAATGGATGGAATGGATGAAATGGATGACGAAAAGCTCATAACTTGTCAACCAGTCAACCTGACCTCTTCAATTGTGGATGGAGCAATCATCTATTTTAACGGTTTGACAGTCAAGGGCAAGATATGAACATCACCATCAGCCAGCCACTACACCTATATAGCCCACAGCTGCCACTATACACATTACTAGCTATACGAATTACTGCATGCATTATTTATTTCCGTGTCATGCCACATAGCTACACGGCCCATCTCACATACAAGACGCCTATATTACATAATAATAACAATCGAGCATGTAGGCACAATATGCCCAGTTGTATCTTTTAGAAATTGTGAAAGCAGGGCAAGCAATATTGGTAGAGCCTATCAGGGCTGGACTGGGACAAAAATTAGGCCCTGGCATTTTTGGCCCAGACAGGCCCACCCCAATCGGTCGGACCACACCCACCAGCACAAGAATACTTGCCTTATATACTCGTCTTATATACTGTGTGCTGTACAGTCATATGACAAACTGTAATATTTCCCCAAACCACTACAAAGACGACTACATACAGTAAGCAATGGTACCAGTGCAAGTAGACCAGTGTACTCAGTGATCAGATTCCAGAGCGAATTTACGAACGCAGCCTTGTTGTTCTAGATTATTTTTTTTCATTATCAACCTATCATTGCGCTTTAGAGTAAAACAAAGCACGCAACTGTCGCGTCTATCTTTTCATGGCAACTCTACATTGTGATTTACAAGGGATATTAACTAATATTAAGTATGCAATTGATCCGCGGTACACATGCGTGCCGAACCGTGGGGGGCGATCCGTTACACCCCTAACAGCTACCTATATTTTCCTTACCGGGTCAACGGTTACAGGCTGACTCGGCCCCGCTTCTTCTGTATCCTCTCTATCCTCTGTATCTGTACCCTGCTCCCGCTCCTCCCTGCCAGCCTCCTCTTCAACCCTAACCCTAACCCTAAACCTCTGTATCTGTACCCTGCTCCCGCTCCTCCCTGCCAGCCTCCTCTTCAACCTGTTGCTGTTGCTGCTGTGGTAAACTTGAGGGTGCAGCAAACATGTCCCTAATGTTTACACATTTGGCAGCATCTGCCTCGAGTTTCTTTTTGTTTTTCTCCCTAAGTTTTTCCCAGCCTCCCTTCCGTTTTAGTGTGCTTTTGCGCTCCATCTCTCTCAGTATCTATCTAGTAACTATCCAGGCTAACTACATTTATTTTGCCTGCCGGCTCGGCCCAAATCTACCGCGAAACTGAGACGGAGGTCTGGTGCTGCGTGCGTGCGTGACCCCTGACCCCCCCCCCCCCCCTTCTCTCTGTTGATTGGGCCAGCCCAGTGTCTGTATAGAAAATTGGCCAATGGGCCGCTGTCCCTGATTTATGGGCCGTTCAATGGTAGCTTTCGATTTATGGGCCGTTCGATGGTAGCTTTCGGCCGGGCCGGCTGATAAAAACAAAAAAACAAAAAAAACTTTTTTTTAATTTTTTTATTTTGCCGGTCGGCTCGGCCCAAAACTAACGCGGCCCACCGGGCAAATGCCCGGTATGCCAGAATGGCCAGTCCAGCCCTGGAGCCTATTGTAATCAGCCTGCCTGGTCCGACTACGTAACAATTGAGAATCGAATGTTGTAGTGCGATAATATCGCATCGCACGCCGTGTGCATTGGGATGAGATTTTATCATAGACTTCACTGGTTTGAGTTGAGAATCGAATTTTGTGGTGCGACAAAATCGCATCGCACGCCGTGTGCATTGCAATCGAATGTTGTCCTGCGACAAAATCGCACGCCGTGTGCATTGGCCTTATTACTTTATCAATGTAGGGTTACTTTTTTACTTACTTACATTACTTTTTAAATTATTATTATTGTGTTTTTTGTATTTGAATGCTGCAATGTCAGTGTTGAGGAACCAAAGCCAAAGAATTGTACTCTTGTGTACCTGTACAGTAAGATGGAATAAAAGCGATTCTGATTCTGATTTAGTCCGGGTAATATGTGAAAAAATCTTTCACTTTTTCATAAAAGCACAAAACTTGGTACACTTGTACAGTTTGGGGTCCTGAACATTTTCAGATGTGGAGCCCTCGCAAAAACTCCTTCTAGTGGCCGTGGCGGCCATTTTCCTTTCCACCATAGCCAAATTGTGTATTTTGCTTCATATCTCCTGAACCAAACATGATAACACCGAATAGATGTCTACCCCTATGTTTTGAAGGTCAAGGATTACAATGATACCATATACAACATCATAAAGTGTTCAAGTGGCCATCGCGGCCATTTTCCTTTCCGCCATAGCCGAATTATGTATTTTGCTTCATATCTACTTAACCAAACATGATAACACTGAACAGGTGATGTCTACCCATATGTTTTGAAGGTCAAGGATTACAATGATACCATATACAACATCACATCATAAAGTGTTCAGGTGAATAGTTAGTGGTGACCTCAGACCTCATAATGTGCCAGGGATCACAGAAGCAGACACACTGGGACAAGGGAACAAGTTTAAGGAAGTTTAATAAAAAACAAAGGTGCCACCACACACTACCCTGACACCTATTCTTCACTGTCTCCACAGTCCCCTCCACACTGACACAGAGCAGTGCACTTTAAGGAGGCTTTTGTGCACTTGCAATGGGGTCATCCCTATGTTCCCCGGGTCCTATGTTCCCCGATTTCTTAGCAAAAAAAAAAAAAAAGGGTTCTATGTTCCCCGCTTCCGAAAAAGGGTTCTATGTTCCCCGCTTCCGAAAAAGGGTTCCATGTTCCCCGCTTCCGAAAAAGGGTCCTATGTTCCCCGCCTGCCGTTGTGTCAAGCGACCCCAGGTGTCGTTATGTGGTACTGCATGATAGTTTGACTCTTTTTTGGGGGGGTCTTACGATGACTTGGAAATATGAAGAACACAATGAATGTCATAGTATTGTCTCAGCATTTTATTATTTTAAAAACAACATACACAAATACATAATCATACTGTGGATTACTAATTGATAAAGACATTTACAGGAAATTGCAGGAACTATTATAAATAGGAACAACATTATTATGTGTATATTATTATATGAACAAAATGATTATATGTACAAAACCTTTTGTAGGTAGGACACTATTGGACCTCGGCCCAAATCTAGTACTGAACCTGACCCCCCATGCTAAACCATTTGGAAGTACAGTATACTAGGACTCCAATTCAGACACACTGGGGGGATGTCACAAATCTACTAACTCTAATCAGCCTGGTCTCACACGGCAGACGTCAGAATTCGACGTTTATGGACAAACGTCGAATTCTGACGTGAGATTGCATCCAAACGTCGAATTCCGACGTGACATTTGCATCCAAACGTCGAATTCCGACGTGACATTGGGGTAGCTCGTTCTGATAGCGCAGGGGTGCGCCTGTTATGTGCGCCTGTCGGGGCTTCTCTCGGGATTATTCCATTTTGAATTGGAAACCCTATGGTTACCCTAACCCTAACCCTAACCTTAACCCTAACCCTAAATGTGGCCTAACTAATTGTGTCGACTGACGATGTAAACAGACACCTCTCGGAAAACAGAAATACGTCAAATTCGTCTTCAAAGTATTTCTGACCTAAAAAAAATCGTTTTTTCAGCTAACATTCAACTTGAAGATGTGAAGTACCCACTCGTTATTTTTCCGAACAGTTTTACGTTCATTAAATAAGTGTAATCTAGCAACAAAATAGGCTTGTTTGTTATGAAATAACATACGCTTTCACTTGGGTGTGATTGGCTGTTGAGCTCAAGGGGGAGGGACAAAGGAAGCTGTGTTTTAATGTTTACAATGAGAATGTGTTCTGAGTTTGTTCATAGATGAACACTGCTTAGCTCATCAATTGTTCAGTAATGACTGACGGCACAAAGAAAGTCCCCAATAAACGAAACTTTACTAGGACAACATACGGATTTCACGGGATCAACATACCACAAGTAAGTAGCCTACAGTCCTTTGTTTGTTTGTTGGGCTAGCCGCGTTAGCTAGCGAACATTAGCTAGTACGTTATGTGTCGTCGTATTGCCTTTTAAAGACTTTCTAAAACAATCGCATAGTAGCACATTATGCTGTTCTTATAAGTTGTGTTGTTGCTACTGTGTACAGTTAGTTAACTGTTTTCTTTTGTTACTTGGGTTGGGCTAGCCGTGTTAGCTAGCTAGCATTAGCTAGTAAGTTGTGTGGTAGGCCTATTGCGTAAGACTTTCTAAAACAATCGCATAGCATTATGCTGTTCTTATAAGTTGTGTTGTTGATACCGTGTACAGCTAGCTAACTGTGTTTATGTTTGTCTGTTTCAGAAGACAGAAGTATCTTTTTGATCAGAGAATTCTGTTCAGATGAGGCAAAAGACACCACATGCCCACCAGACGCCACAGCACCTCAGAAAACCTCAGAAAACTCAGAAAACTGTATTACTTATCATTACTTACTTTACTCATGTACTTATTATTGTGATTATGTACCTTGCTGCAATGCTAATGTTGAAAACATTAGGACACAGGAATTGCACACTACCTGACTACTTGAGAAATACCTGAACACTTTCATTTTCATCTTGTTGAACTTTGCACAGCATGTTACACTATTGATTGCACTTTAATTCTGCTGTAGTGCGACTACCATCACTTATCACTTTATCATTACTTACTTTACTTATTTACTTGTGATTATTGTGATGGTATTGTTGTGATTATGTACCTTGCTGCAAAGCTAATGTTGAAGAACCACAGCCAAAGATTTGTATTATTGTGTACTGTAAAATAAATTCTGATTCTGATTCAAGACTTTTCATTAAAAGAATAATAGTTACAACAACCATAAAGCCTCCATAATGATAAGCTGGCTAATTAGCTTAGGTAATACCTTGCTAGGTAATAATGTTAGCTATAGCTGTCTGACCCAGTGAGTAACACTGACAGATATTGACAGCTGAGTGGTTGGGGGTGGGGTTAACCAGACATGTTACCGCCCATTACCTGGCTGTGAAGGTGAGAAAAAACAATATCTTTGAAGGGGATTTTCTGTGCTTAGTGATTTCAGGTGTAGCAACTTTCAAATACTCATGTCGTCTTCAATTTGTTTCCGATTTCAATGTATGATGCATCATTTGAAAGCTTACAATCTGTAGTTTAAGCACATGTAAAAAACAGAAAAATGATTTCGCCTACAGGTATCCCTTTTCATTGTCAGTTGTCACAATTAATGCAAGTGCAATTCAAAATGGAATAATCCCAAGAGAAGCCCCGACAGGCGCACATAACAGGCGCACCCCTGCGCTATCAGAACGAGCTACCCCAATGTCACGTCGGAATTCAACGTTTGGATGCAAATGTCACGTCGGAATTCGACGTTTGGATGCAATCTCACGTCAGAATTCGACGTTTGTCCATAAACGTCGAATTCTGACGTCTGCCGTGTGAGACCAGGTTGCTCTAATTATTTAAAATACAAATAAATAAATAAATAGACAAGAATGTGTTGTGTAACAACTCCCCCAAGATTCCCCTCCACCACAGAGAGACTAAACTGTCCTTCTGATCCTCCATCCCAGACAGACTACAATGACCACCATCACAGTGTGACATGGGAGAGTTACTCCATATGAGAGTGGAGAAACCTATTCTTCAGGTAGCATGTGTTCCTGATGTTGTGGACTACTCTTTTATCAACAATTTCACAGTATTGCCCATTGGTGGCAGTTGACTTCATACCTATCCCAACAAGTTGGCGTGGTTCCCAAAAACATTTATGATGTAGGAACAGGAGGCTGTCAGTGATGGCTGAGGGTGGGAAGAGAAGCTTTGCTCCCTCCGTGTACTCTTCACAGCCTGTCAGGGGATCTTCTCTGTGGAGTGGCAGGAACACGGTCCCTTCAAACAGGAGCTGTGGATTCTCTGAAAATAAAAGACATCAAGTATTAAGGTAGGCTATAGATTCCCATCAATATTTTTTATACAAGGTCTTTCAGTAAGACTATTTTACCTGACATGGTAGCCCATATGGCTGTGATTTTCACCGGTTGCCTGTGGTTCCTGTCTTCACCAAGTAGGGTTGGGTTGAGTTGGGTTGGGGTTGTCTCCACAAATGACCCAACTATGATAGTCTTTATATCAAATCTGAGAATGAAATTCAGTATGCTAATTATAAAAGGGGTATGCTATTGATAATAGCATATCATTTAGATTGTTTTTAATTTATTATTTTAGATAATTCATTATTTTTAAAATATTATTTTCTTTAGATAAACAACTAAAATAAAAAAATCTAAATTAGATGCTATTGATACTGCATAGAAACACATTGATATAATATACTTGTATGTTTCAGGGGACAATGTTGCACTCTGATATTTAGTGTGTCTCTGTGCTGCTTGCCCAGCAAGAGGGTTGTCAATATTTTGGATGACAGGCTTTCCCCTTTTCCAAACCTAGGAAATAAAACAGCATGCATATGATTCAAAGAATGCTCTCTTACAAGAAGTTAATACTGACTTATTTGATAATTAATTGTATTAAATATTGTATTGAAATAATTAATACATTTATGATCAACCCCACCCTACCATACCTTTGGTCCGAGGAAGACCTGTTCCTGTGTCAGGATTCTATTCTCCTTCCTCTCCATTAGATCAGGTTGCCGCATATCTTTTGACACCTGTAGTTTTGACAGCTCTGGCAACACCTCGTTTCCATGCTGCCTTAAGCCTGTTTTGGAACGAGTTATATTTTGGTAACAACATTCTAGATATCTTTGGTAACTGACATGCAGGAAATAATACTGTACATGATAAATACAGATAATACAGTTACTTAAGTAAATAAACACATTTTGAAGTAGATGTTCCTACCAAGCCCTCGTCTTTGCCGAAGATCAGTGGCCGATACTAATGCGACTGAACCAGATGCTCTGTATACAGGGGCATAGCCTGGCAGCCCGTGTACAGGTGTATTGTCTGCCACATGATTGGGTGCTGACAATGTGGTGATGGAATCCAAGACTGCAATCCTCTTGACCATGGTCTTCTCCATACTAACACCATTCTTGTGAGCGATGACTGAAGTACAACATTCATATAAAACAATTAGCTTTAAGCACCTACAGTATAACAAGTATTAACAAGATGGCAGCGCGCTCAGACGTGCGGCTCGGAGTGGCTCCAACACTGGTGTTTTTTAGTGTTTTATTTGTATGTACATTTTTATTTTAGTACTTATAGGGAACGGTTGTGTAAATAGTACCTACAGCAGACTAGACTTACTAGAAGTTGGTGCGCAAAATGAGAGGACTGTAACAACGGAATTCTTGGAACAACAAGGAATCCCATTCGAAATCGCTAGGTCGTCGGGTGAAAAGTGGTTCTCGGTCCCAGCCCTCAAGCGCAAACGTCGGCGTCGTGATCGTAAGCAACGCCGAGGACGAAGGGGAGGCCTGCTAGCTAGGCTAAAGAGAAGCCCGGATAAACCTGCTTTGCCGAGTATTTTCCTATCCAACGTCAGGTCTCTGGCTAACAAGATGGACGAATTGAGACTGCAGGTCGCTACTAACAACATTGTGGGAGATAGCTGTGTGATTATTCTCACGGAGACCTGGCTAAATGACACCATCTTGGACTCCGCGGTAGGCTTGGAAGGAAGGACTCTACACCGGGCGGACCGGACGCTGCTTAGTGAGAAGACGCGAGGAGGCGGCCTCATTATATCTACGAAGGACAGCTGGTGCTTAAACACAAAAACTGTAAGTAGCCACTGCTCCCCAGACCTGGAATACTTGACTGTTAAATGCCGACCCACATACCTCCCGAGGGAATTCAACGCAGTGTACATAACATCTGTTTACATTGCGCCTAACGCGGATGGTAGCTTAGCATTGGCGCGGCTATATGACGTCATCAGTAGGGGACTGAGCGCGGACCCTCAAGCCGTACACATCATCGCGGGAGATTTCAATCATGCTGACCTGAAGGTAGTACTACCGAAGTTCTATCAGCATGTTAAATGTGCAACAAGAGGAGAAAAAACACTGGATAAGGTATACACCAACATCAAGCTTGCTTACAAGGCTAGACCGCTAGCGCATCTAGGCATGTCTGACCATGTGTCAATCCTCCTGATCCCAGCCTACACTCCCATGAGGAAAAGTGCTCCCATCACCACTAAGACTGTCAGAACCTGGCCAGCAGGGTCCGCTCCACTGCAGATCTGCCTGAATGACACCTCATGGCAGGAATATGAGCATGAGGACCTGGAACAGTTCACGTCGTCGGTTCTGAACCACATAGTGAACTGCACCAACTCAGTCACCGTGGACAAACGGGTCCGGGTCTACCCCAACACGAAGCCATGGATGACTGGGAAGGTCCAAAAACTGATCAATGAGAGGGACAACGCCTTCGCAGGGAAGGGCACACTGCTGTACAGCACCACCAGGGCTAACCTAAAGCGCGGCATCCGGGAGGCCAAGGCAGACCACAGAGAGAAGATTGAGGAATGCTTCCTGAGCAACGACTCCAGGCGGGTGAGGCAGGGGGTTCAGCACATGACAAACTTCAGAGCCAACAGGCTCACAGCCGCAGAGGACGACCCCCTGCTGGCGGAAAAGCTGAACTCGGCACTCACACCAATCATCATGAAGTGCTTCGAGAAACTAGTCCGGGCCCACATAGTCACACGCCTCCCGCCCAACCTGGACCCATACCAGTTCGCCTACAGAGCCCACAGGTCCACAGAGGACGCCATCGCGACGACTCTCCACTCCACTCTATCCCACCTGGAGAGGGGAAACAGCTACGCGAGACTGCTCTTTGTGGACTTCAGCTCTGCCTTCAACACCATCCTTCCAGACAGGCTAGTGACCAAACTACTAGACCTGGGACTATCACACTCTATATGTGCATGGATCAAGGACTTCCTGTCTGACCGCCCCCAGAGGGTGCGGGTGGGCTCCCACACCTCCACAGCCCTCAGACTCAGCACTGGGTCCCCCCAGGGCTGCGTGCTAAGCCCCATCCTCTACAACCTCTACACCTACGACTTCACCCCCGTCCACCCCAGCAACTCCATCGTAAAGTTTGCAGACGACACCACCGTGGTGGGCTGCATCTCGGGGGGGGGACGAGGCGGCGTACAGGGATGAGGTAGAGCAGCTGAGCAAGCTGTGCAAGGTTAACAACCTGCTGCTGAACCAGTCAAAGACCCAGGAAATCATCGTGGACTTCAGGAGGAAAAAATCTGAGGTCCAGCCCCTGCTCATCGGCGGAGGGAGCGTGGAGAGAGTCTCAACCCTCCGATTCCTGGGGGTGCACATACAGGATGACCTGTCCTGGAAGAACAACACAGCAGCCATCATCAAGAAGGCACAACAGCGGCTCTTCTTCCTGAGAGTCCTCAGGAAAGACCACATCAGACAGGAGATGCTGGTGGCCTTCTACCGCTGCGCAGTGGAGAGCATCCTCACCTACTGCATCTGCAACTGGTTCTCCAGCTGCACAGCCGCAGAGAGGAATGCGCTACAGAGAGTCGTGAGAACGGCCCAGAAGATCACCGGCGCCCCCCTCCCCTCTCTGGAAGAGCTGTACAACACACGCTGCCTCAGGAAGGCCTCCAAGATCTCCAGAGACCCATCCCACCCTGGGTACGAACACTTTGCTCGGCTGCCCTCGAACAGGCGGTACAGGACCATGTACGCAAGGACAAACAGACTGAAGCTCAGCTTCTACCCCAGGGCCATCCAGGCCCTGAACACAGCAAAGACCTAGGTTCTGGGCCCTGGACAGTCTGGACGGATTGATGGCAGCTGCTGGATTGAAAATCAGGTGTAGTGCTGAGGCACAAATGTGTACATTTCAAGCCTGCAAACTGCGACACTTTAAATGAATGTGCAATAACACAATGTGCAATATGACCCTAGGGTACATAAGGTTGCAGAGAATAGGAAATGTTAGAATAGGTATAGCATAGCATAGAGCAGCGTTTCTCAACCTTTTTTCAGTCACGGCACCCTTCAAAAGTCGATAAAATCTCAAGGCACCCCAGTCTAAAATATAGCTATTCAAAAACGACACTGCATCACCCAGACAGCCCCATACACACACACACACACACACACACACACACACACACACACACACACACACTCAGCGGCTATTGATACAAATAAAAGTTGTATTATTATTATTAAGAGAGAGAGGAGGGAGTGAAAAAGGCAAGTGTGCATCAAAGGCATCAGGCACGTAACCGTGCTGTATAAACATGACACAGTGACCGAACAAACGCGGGAATTTATGGAACACATTCATTTTCATATTCCCACATTTGATTGGAAACACCTATCCAGTCCATTCAACGTAAACACCGGGGATGCAGAGTTATTAAGCCAGAAAATGCGTCTCTCTCTCCCGCTGCGCGCATCCTTGTCTGGATGTATTAAATTCATTGCATGAAAACGAAACCGTGCGTTATTTCCCGAACTTTCCAACCCTGCTTAGCTTCCGAAGTCGGACGAGAGAATAATGTCACCGATCATCCATATAGACAGGGGTGCACATAACTTTTTGGGGCCAGTGCTCAGAGGAGCACCTAGGGATGCTGCTTGGTGCTCCCCGAGCTCGCGAGTCACGACCCGTCCCATGGGATGGATAAAAAAGGGATACATGGATAACTTATATTAGCAAAACGACATTTATTCATAAATAAAGATGAACGAACTAATTATTGTGTGCAAAACAAAAGAAACAAATGCAAAATCAAATGACTGCTCTTTAAGCATGAAAATCTGTCAGACTCCTTTAAACACAATGAAATCAACTGACATCTCTTTAAGCACTAACTGAATGTCTGTTCTTTAAACACAATGAAATCAACTGACATCTCTTTAAGCACTAACTGAATGTCTGTTCTTTAAACACAATGAAATCAACTGACATCTCTTTAAGCACTGCTCTGTTCTGTAAACACTGAAATCAACTTTTCAACAAAAAGTTGCAGCCTAAGCATTTATTTATGCTACAAGCTTAATCATCATCATCACTGCTCTCTTGACTGTTGTTAATACTGTCCTCAATTTCAACCATGGTAGAGGATGTTGTAGGCTATCACTTTAAATAGCTCATTATTTTGATTGTGCAACAAAGTCTTTTTTTTTTTCTTCTAATAGAATTCCCAACCATATTCCCTGGGTCAGGGGTCGAGGTGCAATAATGAAGCTGTAAAACAAACGTCTGAACGTTTGAAAGCTTCAGAGAAAAGAAACGTGAAGTCCCTTGGTGTTGTTTTTCCTTTTAGCGACGAGTCGTTCGGGACTGTATTTTCACGTGGCGGCGAGATAACCGTGCGATACGCGATACGCATGGTGCGAAATAAGGGGGAGCTCGGGGAGCTATAGCTCCCCTAGTGGTGACATGAGCTCCCCTGGAAACATGGTTTGTGAAATTTTGGGGGAGCTCTAAAATATTCCAAATTGCGATGGATTTATTCCAAGTTGTGACGGATTTTACCTGGTGTAATATGATTTGTAGAGGCATACAATCTATTTTGATGTTGGTATTAGGTATATAAATGATATATAATAGCCTATATAGCCTACATATAGGCCTTTATTGGCTACAACTATGCGACAGTAACAGAGCGGGGTGCACTGACGCTGAACCCCTCATAGTAAGAAGTAGGTGGACAACGCGTGGTGCTGAAATAGCCGACATGCGGTGTGTGGTTTGAAAAAAGTAACGCCAGCTCAGTAAATAATTCAAACTTAATGTTTACTTAATGGCTATGTGAATGTGACTGCACCACACATGTGAACAGTAACAAAGCAAATGCAGTTTAATTTTATGAAAAACATTGACAACTAAATCGGTGCAAAAAAAAAAAAAGAAGCTGAATCCGCTTAGCCTATATGCTCCTGAAAAACATTTAATGACAGAGCAAACACGCTACATTACTAGGGATAATAATTACAATGAGCCATTCATTAAAAATAGAACAAATAATATTAGGCTATTAAATCTCACTTAATGAGAAAACTGGCATCTCCCATCGGTCACTATTTGTTGGCTATCTGGTGATATGGACGTCTTTGAGTGTCTAGAAAAGCGCTATAAGTCTAATGTATTATTATTATTTATTATTATTATGGACGTCACTTTAATCCGGCAGTTCTCAAGGTTTTTATGCACCAATCGATTCCTCTAGTCTAGTGCGTCTTTATCACATTCATTGACGAAAAGGACGACTCGCATAATAGGTGGAAGGGAACATTCATTGTGAGCACGGAAAATGCGAGTCTCACACAACGGCTTTGCATTGATGAAACCAGGTAGGATGAACGTATAGTTCACTGTCCATTCCTCTTTAAATGCCCTGTTTTCTGTCAATTTTCCTCTTAAGACCTTTGGAGAGTGACATGATGTTTCTCTTGCTAGCTAGCAGGTTAAATGTTTAGCTAACTTCACCCAGCACGCAAACAACCAATCCAATAATAGTGTGACCTTGTAAGTCTGGGAGGAGGGGGGAATCATTATCAGAATAAAACTATGTTAAATAATTATTAGAATAAGTTAGGCTGCGCTACATCGTCAGTCCACACATTTATTATTCAAAACTATGGAAAAGGGTGAAACTACGTTGTTGAGAATCACAACACAAACTCGCTAGTCAAGCCAAAATACAGCAGCGAAATGGATTGGACTGCTACCTAGTTAACTACAACACTACTTTACATTGTTACCTAGTTAACTAGAACACTACTTTACATTGTTACCTAGTTAACTAGAACACTACTTTACATTGTTACCTAGTTAACTAGAACACTACTTTACATTGTTACCTAGTTAACTACAACACTACTTTACATTGTTACCTAGTTAACTAGAACACTACTTTACATTGTTACCTAGTTAACTAGAACACTACTTTACATTGTTACCTAGTTAACTACAACACTACATTACATTGTTACCTAGTTAACTAGAACACTACTTTACATTGTTACCTAGTTAACTAGAACACTACTTTGCATTGTTACCTAGTTAATTATAACACTACTTTACATTGTTAGCAGGCTCACAAAACAAGCCGTGTTAGTTGACTAGCGATGTGTCATTGATTTTCGACAACGCGGAAATGTATTCACATTTTTCGAAAGAAAAGTCAAAGCATTAGAACGTAGAACGGAAAATCGCACGCGCGCTTTGCGCACGGAAAGCCACCAGCCCCGATTTGGCCTGAATTTTGTTTTCCGTCAGGAGATTTTTTATTTTATTTTTGCTTTAATCCCTGGGCTCCCCCGCACACCGTGATTTAATTCGCACACTGGCGATACGCGGAATGAAAGTACGAGTTACGATACTTTCCGAATGTTTTCGTGAGGGGAGTCGCCGTGGTCGTCGTCGGTCGACTGTTCTGATGGATTACTCGTCGGGCCTTCGGCTGAGGGGACGGCAAATAGTTACTTAGTGGGGCTTGCAGTGATGCAGCAGTCAGCAGTTGGATTTTGAGGAAGTAAATTCCTCTCCCAGCGCTTCCAGCTGTTGGTGCGCAAGAGCGCGTTCATGCGGCTGATCTGCCGCGCAGTATGCATTTTGGCGACGCATGCGCACTGGCGCACCAGTTATGTGCACTCCTGCATATAGAACAACCACCTCCACACGCTGCCGGCGAGCGAGACTGCCCTGCCCGATCGTACCCTTTTTCGGGAGCGGGGAACATAGGATAGGACCCTTTTACATGTCATTGATTTGCCTTCCAATTGTACAGTCAGACAGCAGGACCTTTGCTATCTCTTTTGCAGCTTGTGGGCCTAGCATGTTATTAACTATTGCTGTGCATGCTGGCAATATTACGGACTCGGCTATAGTGTGTGGCTTCTTCGCCTTAGCAATAATTTCGGAACGCTTTATCAGAAACTTTGGCGCACTTCATCATTACCTGTTCTGGACGGCTATGGTGACTTTTCATCCGAACAAAATATTCAGCATATGACTAGCTTGTGATGGATGATCTGTTGTCAGTTTGTCATGTTCCATGATTCTGCTTGTTTGCTTGTTCATTGCTCTCGAAAATGTCTTTGCGCGGTAAATGAAAAAACAATGCAGGCTATTGCAGACACACTGACCTTACGCTGAACCCGGTATTGACATTGTGACATGGGAAAGGGGCGCGCGAGACAGATTTTGATGATGTATTGCATTTATTTATTTATAGATGTATTCATTCATTCATATGAACGTCAGAATATAGAATTATTTGACGGCACCCCTGAAGACGCCAGGCGGCGCCCCAGTGTGCCGCGGCACCCCGGTTGAGAAACGCTGGCATAGAGTACAGCACAGTGTTTTATTTGTACAGTATAGTATAGTGGATAGTGTACATAGCCTTTATTTATGTAAACCAGCTCCTTTCCCTTCTTGTTTTTCTTTAGTTTTTTTTTTTTCTTTTCCTAGCACCAGGGGAGCCCCCCCTCCCAAATTTCGTTGTCTGGTACCTGTACTATGTCAATGACAATAAAGATCATTCATTCATTCATATATCTCAAAAGTGAGTACACCCTTTGGAAACATAGAGCAAAGGACCAATAACCATGTTGAATGTAAGTGTAACAATGACAGATCTGAACAAAACATTTATAATTTCATCTAATAACTAAATCTGAAGTATTAAGTTGATTATTTTATATTGTTAATATAATATTGTCTGCTAATTATGGGTTAATTCATTCTTATCCTATCACCTCTGGGCCTGTGCGTATATCGAGTATAGGTTTAACTATGAGCCGAAACAAAAATTAACGAAACATCAAACACAGCAGAGGACAGGAGGGCTCTTTAAACAGGAGGGCTCTTTAAACAGGTGGACGAGCACGAGTTGCCAATTGGTCCGGTACAGGCACGCTAATGATGATGGACGTAACATCAGTCCAATCATGGGCGGGCACCGTGATTGAGAAAGGATTAAGAAAGGATTTACAATTGTGAAAGGAGGAGACACAGAGGGGAAAATGTTCAATGTCAAAATGTTCATGCCAAACTAATAACATTTAGGGCCTGATTTACTAAGATCCCAAATAACGAATACTAATTGAAGTTCACACACAGGGGAAGTTGTGAGATATACTTGTTATAGGCTATACTTCAAATAAGGCCCGCTATCTTCTACATTGGAAAGATCAACAATCCTCACTGCACACCGTTAGTAGATCAGCTTGCAGATGTAGAACCAGTTTGCACATTAATAGGCCATTAATAGGCTAATAAGTTATAATTCTGTATTTTTGTTCTAGCTTATCATCGTACTCTAAACGATGCTGTCCAAGTGCGCCATCCTTCACTTTGGATATTCCTTCGGCACCTGAAGGATCAGCAAACGCTTTCAGAGGATAAGCTGGGGATGGCAGACAGAGGCCACGCTCCCCCAACAAGGAGACGGAAGTGGAGGGAGTTGGAGGCCCGTCTACTGAGGCTGAAAGAACAGTATATGCAGGGCCTCAGAGATCTGGCTTCGTACTGGAGGGCTGTCAGCCATAGCGTCCGTATGGGCTAGATCTTTTTGATTTTTGCATTTTTGCACATTTATTTGGATAGCACTTTGGCCTATGTTGTTGTTATTATTATTGTTATTGGCCTAATTTAATTATTATTGTTATTGTTATTATTGTTATTATGTATGCACAAACATAGTTTAATTAGTTGGTTGCAATAAAAGCCTATATTTTGGATTGATATCTCTACTGTATTTATTTGATTTCGTTTGACAAAAATATAGAAAATATATTTAATAATGTGTATATATATATCACTGGTGTTCTTTTAGGAATATAAGATTTTCAATTCCATCTCGAAAATGATCTATCTAGGGAGTTATATAAAATGCTGAGACAATACTATGACATTCATTGTGTTCTTCATATTTCCAAGTCATCTTAAGACCCAAAAAAAAAAAAAAAAAGAGTCAAACTCTCATGCAGTACCACATAACGACACCTGGGGTCGCTTGACACAACGGCAGGCGGGGAACATAGGACCCTTTTTCGGAAGCGGGGAACATAGAACCCTTTTTCGGAAGCGGGGAACATAGCACCCTTTTTCGGAAGCGGGGAAGCGGGGAACATAGGACCCGGGGAAAATAGGTACGCTCCCCTTGCAATGCCCCCGGCAGCCTTTCTTGCAGCCACAACTCAAAAGTTCCAGGATGGACTGGCTTGCCTGTGGAAGAGTTGACCACAAAGGTGTCCAGTCACTTGGATCCATCCAACCCCAGTCTGTTGGTGATGGCATCTTTGGTGCAACCACAATAGCTTGTCCCCAACAGTGTCCCCCTTGGTACACTACTCGTGGGGGGGGGGGGGGGGGGGGATTTGCTCCATTCCCCTTCCTTTCTTGGTGAATAACTCAAAACGGGCTTCATCGATGTTGAGTTGGCTGCTGGTGCAACTGTAGAGGAGAATTGTGAAGCGCTCCACAGTAGATGTAACTTCCTCCGGTATGCTGTTTGGAGCCTGTGACAGAGCCATGAAGGCCTCTGTTGCCATGTTATAGTATAGTATCTGTTGTCCCATGCTGCCTTCTTGCCCCTGGTTGCAAATGCAGACACTGTGTCACAGCCAGTAAAAGCATGGAGGTCAGCACTAACTATTCACCTGAACACTTTATGATGTTGTATATGGTATCATTATAATCCTTGACCTTCAAAACATATGAGTAGACATCACCTGTTCAGTGTTCGGTTAAGGAGATATGAAGCAAAATACATAATTCGGCTATGGCGGAAAGGAAAATGGCCGCCACGGCCACTAGGAGGAGTTTTTGCGAGGGCTCCACATCTGAAAATGTTCAGGACACCAAACTGTACAAGTGTACCAAGTTTCGTGCTTTTATGAAAAAGTGAACGATTACCCTACAATTTTGCCCATATTACCCACACTAATTCGCTTATGAGGCCTTTTGATATTTAGTGAACTGCAAGCGAGTCTTTGAGTAATAAAGTGGCTTCAAGTACACTTGTCTTTTTCATGTCATTAGATAATGATAATTACTTATGAGACATACGTTCATAGCTTGTTGCTCCGTTGTTGAAGGTCTGATGAACCTGGAGCAGCTGCTACGCCAGTTCCTCATCTCCAAGGACACGTTGTCGGTGCGTGTGTTGGAGGACCATCAGGACCCAATGCCCCTCCTCAAAGAGATCCGCAATGACCAGACAGACACCATCATAGTGGACGCCAACACAACCATGTCCCATCTCATACTGCAGCAGGTCAGTGGTTCTCTTCACAGACTAGGACACGGATCATTGTAGCTGTATTGATTATTTCCACAAACTGTTTCTTAGCCCAGGGCTAAGCTTTAACCCAAACCCACACATGCATTTGTCAAGTGTTGACCCTGGGCTGAGCACAGAATGAAAAGCCTAAGAGAATGTTTGAATTAGAATGTAAGAATGTATCCAATAGTGTTGCTTAGTTGACATTTCCAAAGACAAATTGTAATAATGTTGCTCATTTGCTTTTTTTTTTCATGCTGTGCTTGTTTTACAACTATATGCCCACTTAATTACTGAAGTGTGTTAATTCTGTCTCTGGATGTTTACATGTTTTTTAATCACAATATTATGAGCGTGTGTAAATACCAAGATTTGTCAGTAGGCGTTTGTTATGCATCTGATTAAATGCATGTCTCACACACAAGAAGCCTTGGGATATGTTCTTATGAATTCCTAATGGTGCATTAGCATCACTAATTTATTTGACTGCCCTTGATTGATTTGCAAAGTAAAAAGTTATGTTGTAAAAACAAAAACAACTTTTTGCAGTGACTTCCTTAGATTCTTTTTAAAATGATGTCCGTTCCCCCACATTAAAAGGAACCCCAGGGACAGGAGGTTGAACACTGAAGTCCTGAAATTATGTCCTGAAACTCTCATCAAGACTAGCTACTGTTGCTGCTGTTAGGCCTGAACCAAGCGGTCAAATGTGGCAGAACCCCAGAACAGACGGACAGAGACAAGGGTACAATAATAAAGGATTTATTAATAAAGACAGACAAAATAATAAACCTACACTAACAGGGCCTACGTGGGGGGAGTGTGGGTGCCTGAGACGAAATGTAAGTGAGGTGTGTATTGGACTGCTACTGTATGTGTCTGGGCGCGAGTGTCTAGCGTGCAAAAACTAATGTGGTGTAGATATGTAAATGTGGAGGCTGTTGTTCAATGTGTGTGTACTGACCAGTCCAGAACTGTGAGGGTTATCCAGGGAGAGGGGTCCGGGAGGATTAGCAAGGGGGTGAAGTCCGTCCGTGATGATAGGGGGAGAATCCAGAGGGTGGTACGTTGGGTGAGAACGGAGGGAGGTTGGGAAGGCTGTCCGGGGATGATGGGATGGAATGGTGGAGGAGCGGGGAGTGACACTGGGATGCAGGGGAGGAAGGTTCCTTGAATGGTGAGAGAGAGAAAACAAACACCGGTAAAAATAATAAAACGGCTGAGAACATAAATAAGTATATATACGGATATAGAATTCACTAGAGATAACACGAGGGAGCGAGACGACTAACCACACATGGGATCAGAATGATCAAGCATCAGACGGCAGGTTGTGGGGCTTTTTATGCTGCTGGTTTCTCCGTCTGAAATTGTATGCACCTGCTAGAGCCGGCGCAGCTGTCCCAGATTGGGCTTGATTAGGCTCAACGAGCGGTGCCGGGGAAGGAACGAGCGGAGCCGAAGAGGGATCCACAACAGCTGCTCTTATAGTCAGTTTCACTATGTTTCAATTTAAACTTTCGTGGGAATTTTTTGGGGATTTGCTAATCTATATATTTTTGGAAAGGGCATTGTATGAGGAATCAGAAAATATATGTTTCCATTTGCACAGATGTCTGAAAGGCGGCCATCTTGGCATTTACAAAATGGCCGCCATAATACACACGTTTTGTAATATATTGGCTTCTAAATAAGCTAGAACATTGAGCATTTTAACTGCTAAACCTACATTTTCAGGGTCAAGGAATCCAATGGTTGTAGTTACAAAGCAATTTTTTGTATTCTTCTTCTTCAAAAAAAAAAGTATATGGGCACAGGCAGCCATTGCTCTGCAGGATCCATAGGCTAATAGGATCCCCTGCAAAATTGGTACTCCAAACATGAGGATGGCATGCTTAAACCAACAACCACAGACGTCCTCCCAGCCCCAAAGTCCATCATTGAGATGGTACAATGCAAATGCAAAACTGACTGTTCTTCTGGCAGATGTTCATGCAGAGCTAAGAACTTAGCCTGTACCGACATGTGTCAGTGCAGCAGCCAGTGCCAGAACGATGACGATTCCCAAGCCGTGACGCACGAAAGTGATGATGATGAACTAATCTAACAGCCCAGCTCACATTGGCACGCATTGGACTCGCCATTCACATATCACATTACACATAGCATAAACGCTTATACATAGTCAAGAGACAAAACCCGCCTGTCATTACACATAGAGTAAATACACATCCCACAAACAGAACAACCAGCACACCATACACTCCCCACATTCCTCCCATTCATTTATTTTGTTTCATTCCCTATTTTTATCATTAAATATGATATACTGAGCTTATTCTCCATGCCGCACCCGCCTTGAAGTCCTGGCTGAGAGCGTTCCTCACTTCCTGTTTGCGCCAACTCAAGATCCCCAAAATCTGGCGAAGAGCCCTAGTTGTTGCGATCCCTAAACCGAATAAGCCTGAAGGGGACCCTAAGAGTTACCGTCCCATCTCTCTGTTATGCATCCCCTTCAAGATCCTCGAGACGGGGCCGTCTTTATAGACCTGACGGCTGCCTACGATACCGTATGGCATCGCGGCCTCACCTGCAAGCTGCTCCGCCTGCTGCCGGACAGGCACATGGTCAGAATGATCATGGAGCTCATCCGTAACCGCAGCTTTACCCTTACCACCGGTTGCGGACAGCTAAGCAGGCTTCGACGCCTTAAGAACGGCGTCCCTCAGGGATCGGTCCTGGCCCCCCTCCTCTATAATATCTACACCTATGACCTGCCCAACACACTCTCGCTGAAGTACGCCTACGCAGACGACCTCGCAGTGGTGTACTCTGCTGGAAATTGGCAGTCTGTGGAGGGGATTCTGAGCCAGGTGGCATACTTCCGGAAATGGAGATTGAAGCTTAGCGAGGCAAAGACGGTGTCGGCTGCCTTCCACCTTAACAACAGGGAGGCTAAATGTGAGCTTAGAGTATACCTAGATGGAACTCCCCTGCCATGTTCCGCTGAGCCAATCTATCTCGGCGTGACATTGGACAGGACGCTCACGTTTCGCCGGCACCTCGAGTCACTGCGCAAGAAGTTAACAGCTCGTGTGGCGTTGATGAGGCGACTGGTTGGCTCAGGCTGGGGCGCCGGCGCAAAGACCTTGCGCACGGCAGCCCTAGCCCTCGTTTATTCAACTAGTGAATACTGCGCCCCAGTATGGTGTCGCAGTGCCCACACCCGCCTCATCGACTCGCCTATAAACGAAGCCTTGCGGTTTGTGACAGGATGCCTGCGTCCTACCCCCGTGGACAACCTTCCCATCCTAGCAGGCATCCAGCCCGCAGGCCTCCGCCGCATGGGAGCCACAGCACGTCTCGCCTGCCGGGCCGTGGAGCTTAATAACCATCTGCTCCACGATAGGCTCACTATAACAGCGGAGCCCTCCCGGCGTCTCAAGTCGAGACACCCATTTGTGCCTGCCGCACAGGATCTCAGGCAGCAATGCAGAGATCTTAAAATCAGTCCGGCAGGATGGGCGGATTATATGTGGCGAGCGGAGTGGGAGGCAAACACCTCCAAACTCCGCGACCACATCCCAGTCGCCGGCCCTGAGCCCCTCGGGATGGACTTGCCAAGGCTATCCTGGGTGAGGCTCAATCGTCTCCGGACCGGCGTCGGGCGTTTCCGCTCATCAATGCACAGATGGGGCTTGGCCCCAAATGTGTCGTGCGAGTGTGGCGCAGAGGACCAAACCGCAGACCATGTTATCCTGGATTGCCCGGTGTACCACCCACCCAACGGGATGCATGGTCTGTCAGTACTAGATGACGAGACGATGACGTGGCTTCTGGAGGGGTGTCCAGAAATATAGCCCGGGTGAGCCCCTCAACCAGGTCTCGGGGTGGTAAAAGGGTAGCCCCTCGGCCCCGAGCCTGGTGAAGTGGGGAGGAAAACAACTACCCATACGCCGAAAGAAGATCATTAAATATGCCATTAGGCTAAATATTTACCTGCCTCTGTATTGCCTTACTGGTTGCTGGCTGTTGCCATAACATCCAAAAATGTATAGATTAGCAAATCCCCCCAAAAAGCCAACAAAAGTTCAAATCATAACATCGAGACTATCTAATGCAGGAGGTTGTCATGATCATACTGTGGTCTGTGGACTCACGTATGGAAGTAATAGAAAAACTACAATTTCTTAAAGTATAAGTTACACATTTTTATGTGATGATATATATTTAAAAAAAAAGAATACAAAAAATAGCTTTGTAACTACAATCATTGGATTCCTTGACCCTGAAAATGTAGGTTTAGTAGTTAAAATCAATGTTCTAGCTTATTTAGAAGCCAAGATATTACAAAACGTGTGTATTATGGCGGCCGTTTTGTAAATGCCAAGATGGCCGCCTTTCAGACATCTGTGCAAATGGAAACATATATTTTCTGATTCCTCATACAATTCCCTTTCCAAAAATGTATAGATTAGCAAATCCCCAAAAAATTCCCACGAAATTATATAACAAACCTGACTATTAATATGTAGTGTTACTTTTCCTTTCATTCTCCAACAGTGTTGTGTCTTGTTGTTCTCTCTAACTTACAAGATACACTTTATAATAATAATACTCTGGTCTCTGGAGCAACGTTCAACGAGCATCTTTATTCAGCATCCCAACGACAACTAGACCACACTAGTCGATCGATGATAACATTGTCAAGATGTAATGCTACGGAGAAAATAGCAATCAATCCCAGATCTATGCTAAACATAGCGATATACTACATCCCCCCTTTTAAGCATTAAAAGTATCTCTTGGGTCAACTGAAAATTAGTCTCTGAAAAGATGAAACAGACACTAAGTGTCACTGGGCCTTATGGCTTCAGTCGATGGATTGATCTTCTTTAAAACTGTACTCACTACTAATGTATATGATCTAAACAATAATAGTGCAGACCTGACTATAACTTGTCAAGTAACTTGTGAACTTCACTTGGAGTAAAATCAAACTTGTAAACATACCACACTTTCTAAATGTGTCCAACTATCATCTAGTAACTAACTGAACTAAGGGTCAGAGGTCACCAGTACTTAACCCTGGTGGAGCACAACCTTCAGCGTTGGCCCATCTCAAAGTCTTGATACCTTGCCGGAAGCGCCACAGCCCTGCCACTTCTGGTGCGGCAGGTAGGAGTGGAGCTCTCGCCCTCACAGGAGGACGGGTGCTGAGCTGGATGATCTGGTGACTCTGGGGGTCCTCCCAGCGGGCTCACAGGTGCAGGCTGCTCCAGTGGCTCAGGATCTCGCTCTTGATGCAGACTTGGATGAATACGCCTGAGATGACGTCTGTTCCTTCTGAAGACAACACCAGACGGGCTTCTCACGTTGTATGACCGTGGCTCTTCTCGTTGGTTTAGGACTCAGGCTGGCATCCATCCACGTCTCGTTTCCATGTGAACCGTTGCACCAGGAGCAAACTCAGGTAAGGGCTGTGAGTTGCGGTTGTAGTAGTGCTCCTGTCTGGTTTGGAGATCTTTCAGCCTGGCATGAACTCCTCTCGGGGTAGCTGGCTGTAGAACAGCTGTAGAGCAGGGCAGCGTGCTTCGTAGTACTCTTCCCATAAGCACCTGAGCTGGGGAAACATCTGTGCCTGTTATTGGAGTGTTTCTCAATGCTAGCAGGGCTAGGTGGGGGTCTATGTTGGTCTGCAAAGCTTTCTTGAGTGCATGTTTGACCGTCTTCACCATCCTCTCTGCCAGACCGTTGGATTGCAGGGCTGGAGTGAATGAGCTGTATTCCCCAGGATGCTGCAAACTCCCTCATCTCTGCATTTGCAAAAGGAACATGGTCGCTTACCAGCTCTTTTGGGATCCCGTGCCTCGCGTAGACTGCTTTCATCTTGCGGATGACTGTGTGGGCGGTCTTGTCAGGTAGATGGAGCACTCTGGGTACTTGGACAGATAGTCCACCATGACAAGGTATGACTGGCCCTGGAGCTCAAAGATGTCAGCCCCGACCTTTAGCCATGGTAGCTCAGGGATATCATGTGACATGAGGGGCTCTCTCTGGTTCTGTGGTTGGAGTTGTTGACACAGAGAGCATCTCTCCACTGTGTTCTCGATGTCACGAGTGTGAGAGAAAATTATTATATGTAAAAGAAATTTTTCTACATTTAAGATTCAAACTTTGGATATCTAGGGCAAAGCTATAGAAGCTGATTTCCTGTTTGTAACCACACAATGAAACCAGTTTCTCTACTTGAAGCTTGACATTGGCTAGACAACAGACACATTTAAATGATTACAAAGACCTGATTGCTCTCTTTTCTCCCGGAATGGACTAAGCCATCTAGAACAGTTTTGGACTTTTGTGTTTCCCCAGACCCAATACTCTAAGACCAGACTAAACCAGTTTGTGGCTATTGTGTTCCTTTTTCACCTTTGTGTCCCTAGGAGAAAGTGGGGGCCGATTCCCCCTTAACCTTCATCCCCCATCATCTTCCTCAATGTACAAAACCACACCCATTGCTCATGATTGGTTTAGAACTCAACCGAGGGCGGACTTGTTACCTGAAGGCATACATACTGAGATGAAATGAATGAGCTGGACTTTTACGAGGAACTTTGAATCGTTCAGATGCGTCTGACGAACCTGTAAACTTCCTCCTTCTGCAGAAGAATATTAAATATATTTTCTTATACATCTTGAAACGAAACAGGCTGCCATTATTGAATACATTTGTTTATTACAGTTTGGCGACGAGGAACAGGGAGCGGCTGCGAGGGTATCCTGTTTTGTCCGCTTTCAGCAATTTTTCAGCTGACGAGCTGCTTTGAGACGGAACAAGACTCTCGCGTTTCACCTAGCAAGTGACGCGGTTAAGAGATCCCCTCTATTTTTTTTGATTGGCTGAGAGCGGATGATCAGGGCCTTGGCACGCTGTCTACGTAAACACACGAACAAGGGTAAGCCTGTCGATTTTCATTTGTATACGGAACGGTATTTAATCGGAGAAAGATACCCGATTGGAGAGGTCTTTGTTTCCGGGTGCACTTTGTGATGCATGGCTTGTGGCGTTTTTAGACGATTTACATGTTATCGTGGCTATAATTGCACCTGGCAAAACCATAAGACTGCTCTTTTTGTGTATATGATTAGTGGAACTGAAAAGAGGTTTAGTTATATATATATATACGTGTATCTTTTGACGTTGCTGTTATCTGGTTACAGAAAAAGTATTAACCAGAGGGAGTGGCTGCTGACCTGATTGCAGAGAGGGACTAATCAGGGGGAGTTGCTGTTCACCTGGTTACAGAGAGGGCCTAACCAGGGAGAGATTGGGTTTATTACACAGAGGTTTAGTGGAACTGAAAAGAGGTTTAAGTTCTGTGTAAAAGTGGGGAGGTGGGAACATATTTTCAGTACTTTTCCATAAAATTCATTGAGCCAGCCAGGAGTTCTGAATTTTCCATGTATGATAATAGAGTTTTCATTGAGCTAACCAAAGTTCTGAACTCCAGTTTTAATTAGTTAATCAGTGTTAATACTTCAGTTTTTCTGTTGACTCAGTGCATATGTAAAAGGCAGTGCTGATCTTACAAGATTGCTACCTACCAGCCACCCCTCCCCTGAAGCCCAGTCTAATCTCCACAGACTAAGTCTGTTTGTGAATTGTATTGTAATTGTTTTGAATTTTCTTATTTGTGATAAGACATTACAGCTGTTTTCATTCCTTGTGTGTGTTTTTTTAAGCTATTTTAACTAATAGTGCTATTTGTAGCTATATTGTTCCTTTGAATATATCTTGATTAATTCAGAAGAGGGTTTACTTCAGTGGGGTGATAAGGGTTTTGCATGTTATAATTGTGGGGGCAACCATTCCTACAAATTCTGCCCAACACCACAACAGCAATTTTAGGAAATAGTCTATAATTGTTGTTTCTCCATGTACAGCTCCAGTTTTTTGTATATCTTTGATGGTTTAAGAATGTTCTTGTTTTCCGACACTTTTAGGAAAATTGTTGAGTTTTGAATTTTCTTGTTGTGAAAAGAGACCCTAGCGGTTTTTGAGTTTCTGTTTTCTATTTTAAAAACAATTTTCTTTGCATTAGGCAAGGTTTTATATTTTCTAACCCAAGTCATGGGGAGCTGCTTTCTTGCGCAGAAAGACCCTGAGAGTTATTTCTATTCTCAAGAAGGTGGGTTTATGTGTAAAACTCTGGGAGAAGTGATCACTCTCCATTTTGTTTTTTTTGCATAAACCTGTCCAAAATTATATAGATCTGTTTGGTATTCATGCATTGTTCAGACCATGATGTATTGAAAAAAGAACCATGTGGCCTGTCGTATCAGAGGCTCATAAAATACTATATTTTTGATTGCTAACTCCCACTAACTCATTAACAATTAACCCTGGTTTTTCTTGTTTTTGAATGATTTTTCAGTAAGTATATTTTGACATCATAAAACATGACACATTTGTTTATGATTTTCAAATCACACGAAAATGTTCTACCGTTTCCTATTTTAATATTAAGATGTTGGTTTGATTAGACATAAAATTCTGTTGCAGTTTTTATTTTATTTGTTAACTGTCTCCTCAGACAGACCAGTGGTGGCCCTGTATTACTGCAGATACACTTGATTTTTGCCACGGCAAGAATGTGATATATATTTCAGAGTGGAAGCCGTTTTACAAGAATCCAGAGACGGCGTGCTACGCAATATCCAGCCGGATGATTGAGTGATGAACCAGGGCCACCAGAGAGGGAAGCGACGACCAGGGTTACCAGACCCACCAGAGAACACAGAGGAGATGACGATAAGGGTGCCAGGCCCAGCAGAGAAGGAAGCAGCCACCAGGGTGCCAGGCCCAGCAGAGAAGGAAGCAGCCACCAGGGTGCCAGGCCCGGCAGAGAAGGAAGCAGCCACCAGGGTGCCAAACCCGCCGGAAAAGGAAGACCCGGCAGAGAACCACCAAACGACCATCGACGACAATGTTCCAGTTTCAACAGCCCGGGCCGCCGAGCCTTCAAGACACATGATCATTTCTGGATTATTGCCATGACAATTCTAATGGGTTCACAAACTATGGTTTCACAAGCCTCACATGACCCACAGAACCAACATCCAAAGAGAGAACCAACGCCTGAGACCATGGTTAAAAAAAAAGAAATGGACATTGATTCTAACCAGATGGGAATACAATCTCACCCGAACTATGCCACTAGTATCATGAGAGATTTTGCTTCGAGGATGAATTACTCTGATTGTTGGATCTGTCAACAGATACCTGTGAGTCCAGCCAGGGTCCAAAGTGTGGACACCTATACTAGTGAGGATGCTGGTGAGTGCCTGCATCATGTTTTTCGATGGTGCTAAAGACCACTCCCCAGACCATGCCCAACATGGAAGGAGACAGACAACTGCCTGAACCTCAATGACACTGACAGACGACGACCGATTAGGAAGAGATTGAAGAGCAAGCAAATTCTCCAACTGGGGTCAAGTGCTAGTAACCTCTGACCCTGAAGATACAAGAATCAAGAAGGCGTCGGTCGTTTGGATTTATTTTAATTTCTTGGTCTTGTGTATGATGTACTGTGTTAAATTTTAAGTTTGGTTGTTAATTTTAGAATTTTTTGGGTTGTGATGATTTTTTATTATTCTTTCTCCAAAAATGTCTTGAACCATATTTTTCTAATTGTTCTTGTTTTAAGAGTTTACATCTTAAAAAAGTGTGGAATGTGAGAGAAAATTATTATATGTAAAAGACATTTTTCTACATTTAAGATTCAAACTTTGGATATCTAGGGCAAAGCTATAGAAGCTGATTTCCTGTTTGTAACCACACAATGAAACCAGTTTCTCTACTTGAAGCTTGACATTGGCTAGACAACAGACACATTTAAATGATTACAAAGACCTGATTGCTCTCTTTTCTCCCGGAATGGACTAAGCCATCTATAACAGTTTTGAACTTTTGTGTTTCCCCAGACCCAATACTCTAAGACCAGACTAAACCAGTTTGTGGCTATTGTGTTCCTTTTTCACCTTTGTGTCCCTAGGAGAAAGTGGGGGCCGATTCCCCCTTAACCTTCATCCCCCATCATCTTCCTCAATGTACAAAACCACACCCATTGCTCATGATTGGTTTAGAACTCAACCGAGGGCGGACTTGTTACCTGAAGGCATAAATACTGAGATGAAATGAATGAGCTGGACTTTTACGAGGAACTTTGAATCGTTCAGATGCGTCTGACGAACCTGTAAACTTCCTCCTTCTGCAGAAGAATATTAAATATCTTTTCTTATACATCTTGAAACGAAACAGGCTGCCATTATTGAATAAATTTGCTCTTACACGAGTCATTCCCGGCCAGTACACAACTTGTCGGGCCTGTGCCTTTGTCCTCTGGATACCTTGATGTGCGAGGTGTAGTCTCTCTAGCATCACCTGTCTGGCGGCTTGAGGAATCACAATTCGGTCGCCGGTCATGAGTAGTCCGTCCCTGATGTGGATAATGTGCCGCTGAGGCCAGTATTGGTAGAGACTGGCGGGCACACTGCGTCGTCTTTGGGGCCAGCCGCTGCGGTGTCTCTCAGCCACTGCCTGTAGTGTCTCGTCAGCTGCTGTGGCTTCTTTGAGCATCTTGAGCATGTCTGAGCTCATGGCAGCAGTAGCCTCCATCGTGTGGATCACTCTCTCCTCGAAGAGGTCCTCTTTTCCACTGTCGGCCTGTTCGGTGACAAACGCGCGGGAAAGGGTGTCGGCGACGTGCATGTCTTTTCCTGGCGTATATGTTATTTTCAAATCATACCGTTGAAGCTGGAGCAACATGCGCTGTAGTCTTGCTGGGGCTTTGCTCAGGTGTTTCTTAAAAATCACTTCAAGTGGCTTGTGATCAGATTGGACAGTGACAGTGTTGCCGTAAACATACTGGTGGAAGCGTTTGGCTGCGAACACTATCGCCAGCAACTCCTTCTCTATTTGGGCGTAGTTTCTCTCAGCTTCTGTGAGAGCTCGTGAGGCATAGCACAGTGGTCTCCCCTCCTGGAGAAGACAAGCTCCCAGTCCATCTTTTGACGCGTCAGCCTGTATGGTGAGAGGCATGGCTTGGTCATAGAACTTCAGCACAGGGGCGTTGGTGAGGGCTGACTTGTTTAAAGCATCATCATGTTCATGGTTCCACTGCCAAGCTGCATCTTTCCTCAGCAGCTGTCTGAGCGGGGCAGTCACTGAAGCTTCATCAGGGATATACTGAGCCAAATACCTCGTCATCCCCAACAGCCTCTGCAGCCCTGTCTTGTCCTCTGGTGGCGGCATGTAGTTGATGGCCGTCACCTTTGTGTCATCCAGTTTCACTCCCTCTGGTGTAATGACGTGGCCCATGTATCTGACAGTGTTGAATTTGTACTGGATTTTTTCCTTTTTGAACTTGACGTTGGCTCTCTGTGCCCTCTCCATGACCTTGTGAAGGATGCCATCATGTTCCTCTTCTGTGGCGGCGGCGATTATCATATTGTCTGCGATGATATGGACTCCTTCGATGTCTCCAAAAGCCTCACAGTTTTTCTGCTGAAAAACTTCGCTGGCAGACTTGATGCCAAAAGGAAGTCTCTTTAAGCGGAATCTTCCCCACGGCATACTGAATGTGCACAGCACAGATGATGGCTCGTCAAGTCTCACCTGCCAATATCCGTCCTTCTCCTGTAGGATCGTGAATATTGACTTCCCAGAGAGCTTGCTCTGGACTTCCTCCGGGGTTGGTATCGAGTAGTGCTGCCTCTTGATTGCCTCATTCAGATCACGAGGATCCAAACACACCCTCAGTGATCCGTTCTTTTTCTCAGTGATGACGAGGCTATTCACCCACTCGGTCAGGTCTGTCACAGGTGCTATGACGTCCTTTTTTACAAGCTCTTTCAGGGTTGTTTTCAGTCTGTCCACGACACTGACTGGGATCTTTCTGCATCCGTGGACGACTGGGGCCACACTTGGGTCTGTGTGTATGTGGTGCACACCGGGGAACTCACCCAGGCCACTGAAGACAGATGCGTACCGCTCCACCAGCTCCTCTTTTGTAGCTGGTGCCTTGACTGCAAGCGTCTCTATTCTCCTCACGAGCTGCAGTGTCTCGCACGCTTCTCTGCCCAAGATGGGCGTGGTGGACTGTGCAGTCACATTTTTTTTTAGATTTGCTCTTGCTCTATTGGGTGTCTCACACGTGAATGCCACTGTTCCTTTCGGTTTCAGGCGTGCTCCTCCATAGGCAATGAGAAGTGTCTGTGTAGGCTCTAGTCGTGGGAGGCCCGGTATCTTCTCGAAAATGCACATTGGAAGCACGTTCGCCTCCGCCCCCGTGTCCAGCTTGAATCTGACTGGGGTGTCTCTGAGGTTGACTGTGGTGTACCACGCGTTGTCTGTCTGCTGCGTTATCTTATCTACCCTAACACAGAACACCGAGCCTACAAATAAAGAATCTACCTCGCTCTCAAGTTGACTGACGTCCCTTGCTGTGACTGTCCCATGCTGTGGTGCGCCACACACTTTGGACCAATGGTTTCTCTTGTTGCATTTGTGGCATGTGGTCCCGAAGGCAGGACATTGGCGGGGCAGGTGTGTCCCTCCACACTTCCCGCATGTGTTTGTGCTGTCCGTCTGCTCATTTGCTCTTCCTGACGATCTTTGTTTTCTGTATCCTCTTCTCATCTCAGAGTAGTTAGTAGTTCCTCTGGACAGTGCTTGAACTGGGGCGTCTGCGTGCCCTGTCCCCATAGCTTGCAGCTGTGACTTGGCAGCTTCTGCAGCTCTGCATATGGTTAGTGCTCTGTCCAGGGTTAGGTCTGTCTCTCTCAATAGTCTCTCTTTCATGCGAGGATCAGTTAGGCTAAACACCATTTTGTCTCTCAATGTGTCATTCTCACATGCACCAAACTCACAGTCTCTGCATTTCTGGCGGAGTTCAGTCACAAACTTGTCGACACTCACTCCCTCTGACATAGAATGGGACCAGAATTGGTGACGTTCAAAAACAATGTTCTTTTTGGGGATACAGTATGCTTCAAATGCATCCATGACCTCTTTCATTGTCTCGTATGCTGGGTCTTCAAAATCAATGGTGAATGTATTATATACCTCTAATGCCTCTTCTCCTATGGTGTGCAGCATGATGGCTATTTTCACATACTCATCTTTATCACCTGCACCAGCGGCAATCATATACAGTTCAAAACGTTGTTTCCACCGGCGCCAATTCTCACTCACGTTTCCAGAGAGCATGAGCGGCGCGGGAGGCTTGAACTGTTCCATGGTTTGCTTTCACTCGCTAGCTACTACGAACGAACGTCGCACAGGGTCGATAGCTAACTATAGTTCTCCACAAAGTTTCTGCGTAGATCGACGGCGCCTCGCAATTCCTTATATTTGTGAAGAAGTCACATCTTCTGACACCATGTTGTATCTTGTTGTTCTCTCTAACTTACAAGATACACTTTATAATAATAATACTCTGGTCTCTGGAGCAACGTTCAACGATCATCTTTATTCAGCATCCCAACGACAACTAGACCACACTAGTCGATCGATGATAACATTGTCAAGATGTAATGCTACGGAGGCAATAGCAATCAATCCCAGATCTATGCTAAACATAGCAATATACTACAAACAGATGATAGAAATCTTTCCCATCTCAATAATTAAACCAGTTTTCATCATTTTATTGTGACAAATCTAATTGTGAACTAAGCAATGATGTTGTCTTGACAAATGGATGCCAAATGGGGTTAGGCAGAAGAAATACACTTTAAATGTATGATGTTTCAGTAACCTTGACAACACTGTCAAATTATTCTTTTATTATGTGGAGAATGCTGTGTGGGGGTAATAAAAATGCATAGAGTCATATGGCCTTGTCATAACTCAAACAGAACATAATGAAAATACCTCCCTGCAATCTCTGCTCATTTAAGTCATGAAAAGACACAGTCCGTGCTCAAACACAGTTCCTGCGCTATCGTATTCATCTCTTGGTACTAAAGTCTCACTGGCATTGACAGAAATGCAGAGCAAACTTGGCAACCTCTGGATCATAATGTGCTGGCTGGCCAAGCCTGTCAGAAACACTTGCCAACAGACATACATGACTCTGCCAGGGCACCAGCTTGAGTCATGCTATCTCATTACCTTCTCAAGCGCTCTACAACAACTACACTCAAAGCTCTACTGCTGCCAATGGTGCATGTTGATACCGCCGTCATTTTAAGGTCTTTTTTTTTCATTTGCGTCTTTCAACGACAAAAGTAGGTTAAATAATCATCCTCCCAGGTAAGTCTTACCGGCTCAGCTGAGACATGAATAGATGACCTGTCTTTGATCGTCAAAGGATGTGCTTCTCAACAAGTAACACCAAAAGAAAGTTTCTTTCATACACTGCCCACGAAAAACTAATGGTCTCCACAGTGTTCAGCTCCAAAACAATGAATGAAATTTTTTTGGGGAAGAAATGTAAGGATCCCTGATCCAGTTGTCCTCTCTCCCTCTCTTAGGCATCAGAACTCGGGATGCTCTCAGTCTATTACACCTACATCTTCACCACCATGGTAAGGCACTATATTTATACACAAGCGGCGACAATCAAGCCTAATTACATCATTATCAATGTCCTGCAGTGTCGCAGCTTGTAAACGGGTGTAACCTAGCAATATAAAATGTTGCATGTATCATGTGACAAATTAAGAAAAAGATCACTTGAAATATATACAGTATGTCTCTTAAACATGCACATTTCAGAGGTTTTAGACCACATTGTGTGAATGTACATTTATTTAAATAATGAGCCTTTTGGACAAGCCACTGTCCTCTCTCTCTCTCTCTCTCTCTCTCTCTCTCTCTCTCTCTCTCTCTCTCTCTCTCTCTCTCTCTCTCTCTCTCTCTCTCTCTCCCAGGAGTTCTCTTTGCTGCAGCTGGATGACATCAACACCGATCGCCGGGTCAACATCCTGGGCTTTTCTGTCCTCAACCACAGCCATCCCTTCTTTCCTGACCTCCTCCTCAGCCTCAATCGCTCCTGGCAGGAGAACTGCGACCACGCTCCCTTCAACGGGGTCCCGGTGAGCAGTGACAATAATCAGAATAGATAACACAATGGTACATTTTCCTAAAACATTCAAAAGACACTTTACGTGGCCTGGGGTGGTCCAGTGGTCTAGCACCGCGGTCTGCAGTGCACACATATGCCCATGTCGGCATGGGTTAGAATCCGGCCTATGCCCTGCTGACATGCCCTCTCTCCTTACTTTCCTGTCTGTCTTCACTGTATCTGTCCAATAAAATTACAAATATGAGTGGGACTGCCCCCTCCCCTCCCACAAAAAGACACTTTACATAAACACACATGGTTGGTGCCACAGGAGGCGGGGGGCATTTAGAAATGCTCTTTTCTTAGGGCCAGGGTTTTTACTGTAGCTGACATGATTGTCTCAGGTCCAGGATATGCTTTTTCAGACCAGGGGACGACGACTGACCACTCTACGTGCCCATTTGGGCCTCAGGTTTTTCCTGGTGAGGTCACACAGACAACTTCCATCTCTACCAATTTGACACCGTAACATTGCACCATTCTGAAAAATCCCCATTCACACAACAGATGGGCTATATAGCGTTCGATTGCCAAATAGCTCAGCGAATGACAATGTCATCTCTCGGTGCTCCCGTTCATTCAGTATATTTCTCAAGAAAAGCCAGGAGATCCAATTGTCTGGCGTCGGCTTTTCAGACTGTAGTGGTGTATTTGTGCCAGTCAAGTGTGTTCAATTCAATCGCGTTCACAGTAAGGGTTTTGACATTCTAACGCCAGTAATTGCGCGAGCAGGAGACACAACAACAGCCTCCCAGGCCCACACACACAGTGTTAAAAACAACATTAGCATTAATACCCAGAGTTTTCTAGTTTTGCTTCAACACCTTCAGATTAATTAAGTGATTTCAAAATGCCTTTTTAATTAAAGTGATTTCTCACTGCCTGGGAAGGAAGCTGTGTGTTGATCTGACACAGACCCCGCGTCCCACTGAGCCCCCCCTCCTGCACGGTGGGCTTTGTTACAATGTTGTTACAGAGGGAGCCGGCTTCCTCTCTCTCCAGAGGAACATTGTTTTATCTATTAGGATAGGATTTCCTGTCTCTCTCTTCTCTCTCTTCTCTCTCTCCTTCTCCCCCCCCCTCTCTCTATATATATTCCTCTCTCTCTCTCCAGTGCTCTCTATGACTCGTACTTAGTATTCACGAGGAAGCTAGCTACCTCCCCAGGTTCTAAAGAATATTGTTTTATGTATTTTCATATTTTATATAGTGCGTGAGGTGAGTTCCCCCCCATACATAGTGAAAGTGTCATGCTTTTGAGACAATAAACACTTCAAAAACGTACAGCCTTTAGGTGACGAATGCTGTGCAGTACTGTGCAATAATGAATCACTTTGCTGCATCTAAATGCGCTCCCCCTCTCCCTTTGTCTTTTCTCTCTCTCTCTCTCTCTCTTTCTCTCTTTTTTCTCTCTCTCTTTCTCTTTTTTCTTTCTCTCTTTCTCTTTTCTCTCTCTCTCCCTCTCTTCCTGTACTCTTTTTTTTCCCACCCCCCCTTGCCCTCTCGGCAAACCCCCCTCTCTCTCTCCCCTCCCTTCCTCTCTCACCTCCCTCCCTCCCTCCGTCCCCCCCCCCCTCCTCCCAGCTCTCCCCGGCCCTGCTGTATGACGCGGTGCATGTGGTGGTGTCGGCGGTGAGAGAGCTCAACCGCAGCCAGAGCGTGGGCGCCACGCAGCTCTCCTGTCAGTCACCCAGGATCTGGGAGGACGGCACCAGTCTGATGAACTACCTGAGGATGGTGAGGAAGGCCCACAACACAGAGAGACATGCACACGCCATGACATACACACACACACACACACACACACACACTAGCCACACACATTCACTAGCCACACACATTGAAAAGAAGACACATGAACTCTCTCTCTCTCTTTCAAACAAACACACACACACACACACACACACACTAGTCACACACATTCATAGGCATAACCATGACCTCTCTCTCTCTCTCTCAAACACACTCACACACACACACACACCTCCTGACTTCCCTTGCTCCAGCACCACAAAGTACTACCAGAGCTGAGAGACAGAACGTTCTTTGATGGTACACTATGTTTGCTGTTGAGTCGAGTTATAGTCTCTATAGTCTCTATAGTCTTATAGCGCGTCGATAATGAAGACTCATTCCAGAAATGTATGAATGCATGAATATTTTCCCTCGTAATTTGCGCCGCATCTCCTCCGCCAAGACTACTACATTTGCCACAGAGCTCTCATCGGTATGCACAGACCGGCAACGCGCTCCTCTCTCTCTCTCTCTGACAGGTAGAAATGGAAGGCCTGACCGGCCACATAGAGTTCAGCAGCAAAGGCAGACGCCTCAACTACGCCCTGAGGGTCCTCCAGAGCAGCACAGAGGGGCTAAGGCAGGTAAAAGCTACGCACTTCCCCAAGTGTACAGACTCACAGACAACCTCACACTGACACAAGTGTACAGACTCACAGACAACCTCACACTGACACAAGTGTACAGACTCACAGACAACCTCACACTGACACAAGTGTACAGACTCACAGGCAGACACCTCACACTGGCCCAAGTGTACAGACTCACAGACAACCTCACACTGACACAAGTGTACAGACTCACAGGCAGACACCTCACACTGGCCCAAGTGTACAGACTCACAGACAACCTCACACTGACACAAGTGTACAGACTCACAGACAACCTCACACTGGCCCAAGTGTACAGACTCACAGACAACCTCACACTGACACAAGTGTACAGACTCACAAACAGACACCTCACACTGGCCCAAGGGTACAGACTCACAGACAACCTCACACTGGCCCGAGTGTACAGACTCACAGACAGACCACCTCACACTGGCCCGAGTGTACAGACTCACAGACAGACACCTCACACCAGCATACAGTAGTACATCAGGTTGATTGAATTGAGTTGGGTTTTTTTTTATGCAGAAATGTCAAATGTAATGCTGAGGTCTGTGGTTTAGCCACTGGAAAGAACGTCCTTGGAGAATACAACGGTCAGAGAATGGCAGAATAAAAAAAAAAAGTCCTTCGACAGAGGAGACTCTGGGAGAAAGCAATTATCTGGCAAATAGTGTGAATCAACAATGCCAGACTTGATAGAAAAGGGTGACCGAGGGTTAGAGTGACAGCACCTAATCACGACAGCTCTAGCAAGGCTGTTATCATTATGAACACTCGGGGGGGGGAGGTAGGGCAAATGTATTTGTACAGCACATATTCATACAAATGAATGTCGACTCGTAGTGCTTTACATAAAACATCAGATAAAATAACTATTAAAAGTGGAAACATTGAAACGGGTCATCATATACAATTAGATCAATTAAAAGCCAACCAAAGAAGTAAGATACAATAACAATTTAAAATGTTCAGGTTTAAAATCCATAAATAAAAAACTAATCAATCTAAAGAAACCTAGCCTATAACTCTTTAAAATAACACTCAATTAAAAGCCAAACAGAACATAAAAGTCTCCAGCATATGTTTCTAAATGGATACAGATGGGGCTGACCTAATGTTAGGCAGCTTGTTCCAGTGTTTTGCTGCATAGTGAGCTCACTCTAGGAACTGTCAGAGGTTCCTTTTTACCTACTAAAAGAGCTGCCTTAAATGACCCCCTCTTTAAAATGCTAACCTGCTATTTACACACAACGACCACTAGTTGGCCGCTTGTAAATTAGCCTGCTTCCTACACAGAAAAACTGCAAAATAGCTTTATATTAGCTTATCTTGAAGTGATATTGAAAATGTAACGATAATGGGTGGTAGAACACACATATCTAGGAAAAGTCATGAAAGGAGGGTCCTGACATTTGATCGAGTGCAAAGATAAAAATTAAAAAAATTACTCACAGGTCAAATGACCCCTCATGGCTGATTAAGTGTTAAAAGACCTCAGATGATCTTGGGGCTCTAGCAGGTTCATAAGGCACTAACATGTTTGAGATGTATTTTAGCCCTCCCCCATTTTGGCCCTACCAGGAGCATGATTTTAAAATCTATTGGGTGAGATATACCGGGGCCAGTGTAATGATCGAAGAATGGGAGAAATGCGATCAAACGTCCTAGTTTTAGACAGGACTTTTGCAGCAGCATTTTGAATAATTGTCCAAGTGCCTGTTGGGAGAGTCCTGAAAAAAGGCCATTGCAGTCGTCTAACCTGCTAGATAGAAAAGCGTGGATATGTTTTTCAAGATCCTGCTTGGACATATAACCCCTAATTCTCGCTATAATTTTAAGATGATAATATGCCGATTTTGTTGTTGACTTAATGTGGGAGTTAAAAATGAGCTACATTTATGTTCACCTTTCAGATGTTGTTGTAGGAGGCCTCTGATGCAGAAATTCCGTAGTAAACAATAAAAAAAAGTAGTACAAAATAAAATGTATTCATGAACTTGTGAATTATGATCATTCATTTTTTCATGATGAACTCAAACCCCTTCCTAAATTGACAGAATTAAAATTGAATAACCCTATTTCATTATGACGCAATCATGTAAACAGAATTGTATTTGGTGTGTGTGAGAGGTACCTGCCCATCAACAACTGCATTGCGGGGGTAGAGAATAGGACCCACTGACTATGGAAATGTGTTAAAATTAAATTAAATAAAAAACATTTACAGAATTTTGTTTTTGGTAGCTAAATGTGATGTTGTAAATTATGGATACCTGGAGCCTTACAGAGTTAAGTCTGAATCACACCGAGCTTTCTAACCTGATCTTTACTTTGTAGAGAACGGTATTCTAGGTGAGCAGCCTAGTCTCTCCTTTTTGGCTCCAAATATAATAGTCTCAGTTTTGTCTTTGTTTACAGTTTTTTTCAATTGCTAAAACACAAAAGCCAATTCTCTAAACCAAATGACCAGTTCTCTAAACACATTTAATAAAACTAGCTCCCATTTGCCAAAACCATAAACACATTTCACATGAAGACACAATTCACAAAACACAATCCTCCTTTTCTCATAAATCTAAACACATTTTGTCTTGCTAAAACACAAGTTGCAAAAAACTCTGCTCAAATTCTCAAATTAAAGCTCATGTGATGCAAAATGCTTGCCACAGTCAGCAAAATTTGAACACAATGAACACACCTAGCTTCATTCATTAAACATAACGACTCAAAATGTAAGACACTTGTTGCAAATGATTGTGGTGTGTGTGTGTGTGTGTGTGTGTGTGTGTGTGTGTGTGTGTGTGTGTTTGTGTGTGTGTGGTATAGTTCCATTAATAAAAAAAACATCACACCCTGAACATTGTTTTCAGTGAGTATTGTTGTGTGTAATGGATCCTCTGTAGTGTTTGCATTGAGTTGTGATACAGTACAGTAGTGTACATGTTACGGTACATGTGGGAATACGGTACATCTGTGAAAACTAGGGTTAAGGGCTCTGCACACAGCGTGCGATTTCTGTTGCGCGTCAACATTCCATTTTGAAGTTTGAATGGAAGTCTATGAGAACATCGCATTTCAACACACACGGCCCCGATTTTAATCGCACGGCGAAAATTCGATTCCATTCATTTTGAATGGGAAAAAGCACAAATTTGACAGTGCGACAAAACTCGCACGCCGTGTGCTTTGTCCCATTCAAAATGAATGGAATCGAATTTTCGCCGTGCGATTAAAATCGGGGCTGTGTGTGTTGAAATGCGATGTTCTCATAGACTTCCATTCAAACTTCAAAATGGAATGTTGATGCGCAACAGAAATCGCACGCTGTGTGCAGAGCCCTTTAGGGTTAGGTGCTAGGGTGCTAGGGTTAAGGTTAGGGTTAGGATTAGGGGTAGGGTTAGGGTTAGGGTTAGGGTTAGGGTTAGGGTTAGGGGTTAGGGCTAGGGTTAGGGTTAGGGTTAGGGTTAAGGTTAAGGTTAGGGTTAGGGTTAGACATGCCAGCATGTACCAAGTCACCCTAGCACCTAACCCTAACCCTAGTTTTCCCACATGTACCGTATTCCCACATGTACCGTAACATACATACTGTATTTTCTGTAGATTTACATACTGTTCATATGAAACACACAAATCTATGAATGCCCAATACTCTACAGTGATATATTCTGAGAACAGATACTGTAAGGTTTCTAAAAATGTGCTTTGGCAGTTGTGGAAAAAAAAGAACATTCTCACACACTGAACATTGTGTTTTCAGTTGTTTTGTTGTAGTCTGTAATGATGCTTATAGTGTTTACATTTTTGCAGGCTTTGAGCAGCTGTTTTGGTGTGAAAGTTTGAGTTTTGAAGAGAGAAGGTGTGGTTTTGGTTATGTAGCTTTAGAAAAGTGTGTTGTGTTTAGAGTTTTGGGAAAATGGAGGAAAGTTTTGTGAAATGTGTTTTAGCAATTGAGAAAAACTGTAATTGTAAGAAATTCTGACACATCCAGTTATTATTTGCGATCAATGCTATCCATAAGTAAGTAGGAGTCTGGTTGGTACAATATCATCTTGAGAAAGGGCTACATAAATGTGTGTGTCATCAACAAACATGTTATGGGGAGCTTAGGTGGCGTAGCGGGTTAAGCGTTGACCATGTAATTCGATTCCGGCCGGGGACATATCCTGCATGTCATCCCTCCTCTCTCTCACCCATCCTTCCTATCTAAAAATATCTACTGTATCTGTCAATAAAATGAAAAAATATGAGTGGGACTGCCCCCCACAAAAAAAACATGTTATATGCAACCTTGTTATCCTGAATAAGTTTGCTTAACAGGAGAGTGAATAAGTGTTCAGGTTAGTGTCATTTAGGTGCTGTGCTGCTGTGCTCAGTGCTGTGATTAGGCCTAAACCCAGATTGAAAGTGATGGAGAAGGCTACAAGAGGTCAGGCATTCATTAAGCTGTTAATAGACCGCTTCCTCAAGTACTTTACCTATAAATGGCAGGTTAGAAAGGGGCCTGTAGTTTTCCATTACGGAGGACTTGAAACTACTTTAAGTAGTGCTTTGACCACGGCAGTTTTCAATGTTTTTGGAGAGGTGGAGGTTTTAAGGCTGTGTACTGTTTCCTCAAGAGCATTGAGATCAACGGTTTTAAAATGACATTTTAGTGATACTCTTTTTGTGGGCTACCGGAGATGGAAGCTTATTACTATTTATCATAAGAGATTGTCTAATCGTTTTTATTTTGTTAAAACATTTTTTTTGCATTTTTCAGTGGACTGGTTTGCCGTTTGCTGGTTTGGACTGAATTGAGCCTTCAGTTTGGTTAATCCAGCAATAGTGACAAAAAGACTGTGTGTGTTATTAACATCTCTTGTAAAGAGAAGAAGGACTTTCTGGCTCTATTCAACTCAATGTTAAAGGATGCTGTTTCTCTTTGTACAGCTTCAGGTGAATATGAAGTAAAATGTTCCGCCATTTGCATTCTGCTCTGTGACACTCTTTTTTTTACCCATTGTCATTGAACCAGCATTTATTTAGGAGCTCTTTCTTTAATTAATTAATGAAATTTCATGAATTTGATTCATTTGATTTTGACAGGTGCAATGTCATTAAGTATAGCAGTAGTTTTTCTGACAAAATCATGGAAGAGCTCTTTTACTGGAGAAGGTATATACAGTATATATATATATATATATATATATAGATCTATATGGATATTGAAGTCCCCAGATATAGACAAGCAGTCATAGTCCATAGAAACAATAGACAACAGTTCTCCTCAAGAAAAACAGAAGAATACTTTTGGGGTATTGTGACGGCCCTGGCCCCATATTGTGTCCTGGCCTGTAATAAACATCTGTTTCCCTGTCTGCAGAGAGTACTCCTGCTGGACAGGGTTACCAATCAGTGAAAGGCAGGTCAGCTGGTGGACAGCTGATTGTGCCCCACCTGGTTCCAGGATCCAGGGCATAAAAGATCTATGCAGGCCTCAGTATTGAGGCCCCCTTCTAGGCACCATTATTCTTTATTATATTTAGTTTGTTCCTTGTTTCACACCATGCAACACTCACCTCACCACTTTCCACTACACTCACATTACACCACTGATTTACTGACTACCACACCTCATCTTATTATTGTTATATAGGCCTCATTTAGTTTACAATAAACATTTTCTTATCATTACTTACTAAGATCGTGTGTGTGTCTCCCGTTTTTGTCATGGTCATGAGCCTGGCCGTGACAAATTGGGGGCTCCGTCCGTTTTCGTTTTTCTAGCATTATTTTGATCACCTTTTGGTAAGTAAATATTGCTTTTTTTTCTATTGAATTCTACCCGGTCGTTTGACTTTTTTGCTTAATTGATAGTTAAAACATTGTGGTTCATCATTACTTGTGGTGCGACTCCCATGGCTTGTTGCCTTGATTGACAGGGGGTGCCTTGTTAAGTTAATAAGCGCGTGTCTCTGTTAGTAGCCTAGGCAGAGATTTTGGTGAATGAACTGCAAACTGGTGTCGTAGTCAATTCCCCACCAGTTCAAAATTATCGCCTGCGGGTGTTTTTTTTGAAAGCCTTGAGTGGCATATTAAGCATTTTGGAGACACACTTATCGCATTTTTGTATATAATAGCCTATTGTTAATTGATCTGCGCGATCGTTTTGTTTGTAATGGTGCTTAGATAGTTTTTTTTTCTATTGGGGCAAGAGGGTGTATACAATTGGCTGTCAGTTGCGCACATGTAGGCTACGGGGCTGCCCTGGTAGGTTTACGGTCTCTCTCCTTTGAGTCTGGCTGAGCGTTTTTCTGTAGTGTTGCGGTACGGCGGCTAGAGCAATTGTCTCGGGGACACATTCTTAGCTGTCAGGTGGGCGACCAGCTTGCTGGGGGTCTAACCGGGCTGACGAGTTAGTGTTTAAAGATCCTCCCGCTAACGCATGAAGACTAGGGTTGAGCTTACTCAGTCAGGTCCTGGGGTAGGCAGTCAGATAGGGGCATGCTCCGTTGCGAGGTTGTCAATTTCCTCTGATGCGCGCTGAGTTGTCAGTGTATACGTCATCTTGGGTCCATAGGCCTACATTGTCCTGTACTTAATATTGTGATTTAATTAAATAAAAATGTCTGGAGTAGAGGGGTTTATAGCAGCTCCATCCTATGACTTATTGTACCGTTTTACTAAAGCTCAATTGTTATTGGTTGCAAAACATTATGATGTAGCGGTGGTAGAACAAAAGAAACATGAGCTTAGGGCATGTTTAGAGTCGAAACTGGTCGAGATGGCAATTTTGCCACAGCCTGTCAAGGGTTCATCTTCGCCTGTTGCTAAGCACCCTTTTACATTTGACCAGGAAAAAGAATTGCTCAAACTGAGATTAGACCAGGAATTTGCACTTGAGAAAATGAAATGTGAAATCCAAATGCAAACTGTGGAGTTAGAGAGACATAGGTTGAATTTGATTGAAGGCGGTAAAATCAGTAGTGAAGTCTTAAGTAGTGGGGGTTCTTTTGCTTCCAGGGGAGCAAATAGAGGCTTATTTGATATAGCAGGAAACTTGAAACTTTTACCTAAATTTAATGAAAGGGATCCTGACTTGTTTTTTTCGTTGTTTGAGCGCGTCGCTGACACTCGTGGTTGGCCAGATGCTGAACGCACCCTCATGTTACAATGTGTTTTTACAGGTCGAGCACAGTTGGCATATTCGTCCCTGAGCCGTGAGGATTCTCTGATTTATGAGAAAGTGAAGTCTGCAGTGCTTAAATCTTATGAACAGGTTCCGGAGGCCTACAGACAGAAATTTAGGAATTGGAGGAGAAACAAGAGTCAGACACATCTTGAGTTTGCAAGAGAATTAGTTTTGCATTTCAATCGCTGGTGCAAGGCGTCTGATGTAGATGATTTTGATGATTTGTGTGATCTGATTGTACTGGAGCAATTTAAAAATGCTATTCCCCAGAATATAGCCACTTATATTAGTGAAAAGCAGGTGACTACTCCTGCTGAAGCTGCTGCGTTGGCAGATGATTTTACATTGACTCATAGCAGGGGTAAGTTTGGAGAGCCGCGCATGTTTGGTGAGTCTCGCGCTTATGTGCCAGAGTCTGGGTTTCAGAGGAGTACCTTTGGTTTTGATATGCCACCTGCTGGTCAGTCAGTTGCAACTGATTTTGGTCGTAGAGGTCAGAATAGTTCAAGGAGTTATGAGAATCAGAATAGTTCAAGGAGTTATGAGAATCAGAATAGTTCAAGGAGTTATGAGAAAGTGTGCAGTCACTGCCATAAAAAGGGGCATGTTAAATCTGAATGCTATGCTTTAAAGTCTAGAGGTAAGCCTTGGGCTCCAGTGTCTCATGGGGATGGGGCTAAAGGGGCTGGTTGCGCGGCGCCGGTGGTGCAGCGGGTTAAGTCTGCTGCCCAAGCCTGTGATTCGCTGTCCCAGGTGCGCTCTACACATGTTGAGTCTCCACAATCCTCTGACCTTGAATCTTACTTGCCATTCCTTACAGATGGTTTGGTGTCCCTCGTCGGTGGGGATGAGAAGGTCCCAGTAAACATTTTACGGGATACTGGGGCATTTGATTCGTTTATTTTAGCTTCTGCTTTGCCATTTTCTGATGCCTCTGACACAGGTGACTCCATTCCCATTCGTGGTATGGGTTTGGCTGTATTGCATGTTCCTCTGCACAGAATAATTCTTTCATCTGATTTGTTTCAGGGTGAGATGACTGTGGGTGTGCGCCCAGCGTTGCCCTGTGAGGGGGTGACCATGATCATGGGTAATGGCTTGGTTGGTGCACGAGTGTGGGCAGATGTGGCGCCACCTGTGGTGGTTACGTCTGTGCCAGTATTTAAAAGCAAGCCTGATGAAAGTGAACGGGAGTTTCCTGAGGTGTTCACTGCGTGTGCCGTAACTCGTGCCATGAGCCGTGCCACGCCTGACCCTGACAAAATGGTGGATGAGGTGGAGCATGTGATATCACTGTCTGATTTTCCCCTGTCTGTCCCTCACAGTGAACTGGTGAGAGAGCAGCGGGCAGATCCAAGTCTGAAAGAGCTGTTTGAGGGAGCTCTCCCTGCTGGGGGGGTGAGGAACAGCGCCCATGCCTATTTCATTCACAATGAGGTATTGGTGAGGAAGTGGGTTCCCCATGGCGTTGAGTTTGTGGGAGACCCCATTTACCAAATTGTTGTGCCCTCCAAGTATCGCAGCTTGGTTCTGCAGGTGTCACATGATGAGGGTGGACACCTAGGAGTTTCTAAGACCTATGATCGCATCCTCCGTTACTTCGTTTGGCCTCGCCTTAAGAGGGATGTGGCAGCCTATGTAAAAACATGTCATACATGTCAGTTGACAGGAAAGCCGAATCAGAGCATTACACCGGCTCCATTGAGTCCGATTCAGGCAACCAGTCAACCGTTTGACCATCTCATTATTGATTGTGTAGGTCCCCTCCCTCCGTCTCGTACTGGGGCTAAGTATTTGCTGACAGTTATGTGCCAGGCTACCAGGTATCCTGCAGCTTATCCCTTACGCAATATCACCACCAAGTCTGTAGTCCGTGCCTTGACTCAGTTCATTTCAATCTTTGGCATACCAAAAATCATCCAGTCTGACCAGGGTTCTAATTTCTCTTCCCATCTGTTCGCTCAGGTCCTGAAACAGCTGCGCGTTAAGCACAACAGGGCGTCAGCCTATCACGCGCAGAGCCAGGGCGCATTGGAGCGATTCCATGCAACTTTGAAATCTTTGTTGCGCGCCTACTGTACTGAGCTGGACGGAGATTGGGAGGAGGGGCTTCCTTGGATGATGTTAGCCGCCAGGGAGGTGAGCCAGGAAAGTACGGGTTTTAGTCCCAATGATCTGGTGTTCGGACACACAGTACGTGGCCCCTTGGCCGTTATCCAAGATGATTGGAAAGAGTCCGAACCACCAAAAAACTTGCTTGGATACGTGCTCGGCTTTAAGCATAGGCTTTATGAAGCCGGTGAGCTGGCAAAAGAAAAACTAGCTAGTGCACAAAAGAAAATGAAACGCCTTTATGACCGCCGAACTGAGCCACGGAGGTTTAGCCCGGGTGATCAGGTTCTGGCACTCTTGCCCATGGTTGATTCCCCCTTTTGTGCTAAATTTACTGGTCCACATACTGTAGTAAAGCAAGTGTCTGATCTTAATTACCTGATTGCTACACCTTTGCGTAGGAAGCCTAATCAGCTCTGCCACATTAATTTATTGAAACCGTATTATGACCGTGTGTCTGATTCTGTGGAGCAGGCGTCAGTTCCTGTTCGTCCGGCGTGTGTAGCCAGTACAGTAGGGGATTCCCCTCAGGTGGTGGCAGAGCCTGAGGAGGATGGCCTATCCAGTCCCGGCCAGGAGTTGTTGACTGGAAGATTGAAAAATTCAGAGTCCCTTCGTGATCTTGGGAGCTCGTTGGGGCATTTAACAGAGGTTGAACGTACCCAACTGCTGCATCTTGTTAAGGATTATCCATCCATTTTTGGTGACACTCCCACGCAGACTCCCTTAATCGAACACGATATAGATGTAGGGGATGCTTCACCTATCAGACAGCGTTTTTATAGAGTTAGTCCTGACAAACGTAAACACGTGGACTCCGAGATCAGGTATATGCTTGAGACTGGTATTGCAGTGCCTACCTCGTCCAGCTGGGCGTCCCCGTGTCTCACAGTTCCAAAGCCTGATCACACACTGCGGTTTTGTACAGACTTCCGCAAAGTGAATAGTGTGACAAAGCCAGATTCGTATCCTCTTCCCAGGATGGAAGATTGTATTGACCAAGTAGCCTCCGCTAAGTTTATTAGCAAATTTGACTTGCTCAAAGGATTTTGGCAGGTGCCTTTATCCAAGAGGGCTCGTGAAATATCGGCGTTTATAACCCCCTCTGGTCTTTATGAGTATACTGTCATGCCCTTCGGTCTTAGAAATGCTCCAGCCACATTCCAACGGCTGATGAACATGGTTGTAGGTGGTTTGGAGGGGTGCGCTGTATATCTAGACGACGTCGTCATCTATTCTGACTCGTGGTCCACCCATCTTCAGCGTGTGCGTGCCTTGTTCGACCGCTTGGCTGGTGCGTGCCTCACCGTCAACCTGGCAAAGTGTGAGTTTGCCAGGGCATCGGTGAGGTACCTCGGTCGAGTGGTTGGTCATGGTAAAGTCTCTCTGGTCCAGGCTAAGGTGCAGGCTATAGAGCAGTACCCCAGACCTACCACTAAGAAAGAGCTGCAGCGTTTCTTAGGGCTAGTAGGCTATTATCGCAGCTTCTGTCGCAATTTTTCAACGGTAGTCACTCCACTTACTAACCTCCTGAGAGGTGACGCAATGTATGTTTGGAGTACAGAATGTCAACAGGCCTTTGTTAATGTTAGAGCTCTTCTTTGTGCTGCTCCAGTGTTGGCTGCTCCTCTTATGGATGAACCCTTCAAGTTACAGGTCGATGCCAGTCACGTGGGAGCAGGGGCGGTGCTTCTACAGACCGATGAATTTGGCATTGACAGACCTGTTAGTTTTTTTTCAAAAAAGTTCAACTCTTGTCAGCTCAATTACTCAGTGATTGAAAAGGAAGCCCTTGCCTTGGTCTGGGCTCTCCATCATTTTGATGTGTACATTATGTCCGGTCTCGCTCCATTGGTAGTCTTCACGGATCACAATCCGTTGATCTTTCTCAATTCTTTAAAGTGCCCTAACCAGAGACTGATTCGCTGGTCATTATTTTTACAATCGTATACTCTGGACATACGTCACATAAAAGGGAAGGACAATGTAGTGGCAGATGCATTGTCCAGGGCCCCTTGTTAAAATTGTTTTTGTGTTAACTAATTTCCTGTTTTTACCCTTCTACTGTTCCTGCTCCTCTTAATTATGGCTTCATAGGTACCTGTTGCCGAGGTTGGAGTAATGGTGGTTGGTCCTGAATACAGGTGATCTGGGTTTGTTCGTTTATATATTATTTTACTGTGGTGTGTTTCCCTGTTGTTCAGTGTTCCCTTGGGGACCCTGTTTCTATGGGAGGGGGTGTGACGGCCCTGGCCCCATATTGTGTCCTGGCCTGTAATAAACATCTGTTTCCCTGTCTGCAGAGAGTACTCCTGCTGGACAGGGTTACCAATCAGTGAAAGGCAGGTCAGCTGGTGGACAGCTGATTGTGCCCCACCTGGTTCCAGGATCCAGGGCATAAAAGATCTATGCAGGCCTCAGTATTGAGGCCCCCTTCTAGGCACCATTATTCTTTATTATATTTAGTTTGTTCCTTGTTTCACACCATGCAACACTCACCTCACCACTTTCCACTACACTCACATTACACCACTGATTTACTGACTACCACACCTCATCTTATTATTGTTATATAGGCCTCATTTAGTTTACAATAAACATTTTCTTATCATTACTTACTAAGATCGTGTGTGTGTCTCCCGTTTTTGTCATGGTCATGAGCCTGGCCGTGACAGTATATAGATAGTAAGGAGTAATACATTAGACAAACTATTTAGTACAACGGCGAGATATTCAAATGAGGAAACATGTCGTAGGTTCAGAGCAGCTCCTCTGCCTTTCTTCATCAATAAAGTTGAAGTTCTGGGGGCTGATTCCAACACTACAGCTGCCTGGCTGTTCATACGGAGCCAAGTCTCTGTTAGGGCTTTCACACCGCTAAGGCTCCGTGCCGGTTCCGGTTCCCATTCTGGAACCTCAGAACCTTGGTGCTTTCTGGCGAACCAGCCCGCGTTCATACCAGTTTAAGCGGAACCATCAACATCATCAACGTTGGGTGACAAAGGGGCAGGATAAATAATGTCACAACAAGATGGCGGATACTTCTGGAAATTACAGTATCTGAAATAAACACTATTTTGTGTAAAAAAAAAAAAAGAAGACACTTTCTAAACACGTTCTCTTACTAGCCAGCTACTCTGATACTAGAATAGAAATGGACACAAAGTTTGTGTTTGTGCTTGTGTTTGTTTGCATTTTGTCTCTTTCCTTCTTACTCTCTTGCCAGGAGACAAAAGTGTAAACAAACCCATTTCTATTCTAGTAACGAGTAGCTGGCTAGTAAGAGAACGTTTTTAGAAAGTGTCTTTTTTGGGTTTTTTCATACAAAATAATGTTTATTTCAGATACTGTAGTGGAAGATATCCTCATATCCAGTGAAGTAGTTGCCATCTTGTTGTGATTTTTTTGTGTAGAAAGTGTTATATGACACACCCACTGACAACGTCACGGTTCTAGTTTTTGGTTCCCGCTGAAAACCACTATTTTCCCAGTTCCCAATTGGCGAACCAACTTTTCAGGTTCCGAACCAATTTATTTTTATTCTGAACGTGCCGGCCAGTTCAAGATTAGGTTCGGGAACCGGAACCGGCACAGAGCCTTAGCAGTGTGAAAGCCCTATGAGTGGGATAACAGGTCCAGGTGGTGCTGTGAAGGTCATTGATCAAGAGAGATTTATTTGATAGAGACCTTCCGTTAAACAATGCTGCCTTAATGGTTACTGATGGCTGCTGTGGGGGGGATACTGGACTGTTTAGTGAGGGGTAGAGATGTGTTGCTTTTTCTATTATTCTATTCTATTTCAAATCTGCTTTGGCCTAGTGGGAATTCTTACATGAATGGGTCTAGATGTAGTATCCGCATCTGCACAGTATCTGGGAATATGTTTTCCGCTTGGGCTCTCATGTGGGACGTTAAAAATAGTCCTATAGCTGTCCTCAGCAGGACCCCGGGAGAGATGCTCATCATCATGAGGGGGGAGGGGCTTCTGGGGCGGGTTCATGCTGAGGTTGGATATCAGTCAGAATTAAAAGCAATATAGTCTATGAAGTTTTGGGCAAGTTGTTTATTAGCCTTTAAGTTGGGGTGTAAGCCATCTGATTTGTAGAGGCCATGTCTGTTCCAAACAGTTCAAACTGACCAATTAAGCCATTGCAGTGCAAATGTTTTATAGCCATTCATGAAGACTTTAGAGGCGACTGAAACATTCAGTGCTTTTTGAAGGGCTGAGAATGGGGCCAGAAAGACTTCAGGTTTTGCCCAGGCTCTGTCTGGTGCTTGCAAGAGACGACAGTTGATCGCAGAGTTTGCCTGATTGTTTGTTAATGACGTTGTTGGTGCCAACATGAACAGTAGTGTAGTAGAGCTGAGGGAGGGAGGTCTTGTGAACACTGGGGACAGTTCCATAATGTCCTCAACCTTCAACTTTGCTACCAGGATGACAGTAGGTGATAGCACCTGTGAATTCAACAAATCTAATAATGGAGTCACCAATAATAAAGGATTTCCGGTTCCCTACAATCCCCATTGTAGACAGAAAGTTTGGCTAAAATAGGTCAGCTGATTGTTAATAGGCACATTGTTAGGTAGAGTAGTGTCAGAGACAACAGAGTTAGTTAAAACGCTTTCACCTGGAGGGATAGCTCCGCTGGAGATGACGTCACATTTAGCCACAGCGGTGTCCAGTGGTTGGTTGAGCAGGTGGGTCGATGGCTGGAGGCTAGAAGGAGCATGTTCAAAGTTGGTAACAGCAGGAAGTGTGTCGTCGTGCAGCTTTGGTCATGTTGGAGGGTAGTCGGTGTGCATTTAGTCGCTAGTTCAGTTAGCTTTTCATGCGGAGCAAACAGTTGACAACAGTACAGGCTAAAAAAAAATCGAAAATAAGTCTCAATTCTTATTCCTGATCCTCGTCCATGAACAGCCTTTTTGTTTTATTCAATAAACTACTGACAACATTTCTATAACATTCCAACTGCTCAAAATAAAAATAAAGATGTATTGTTTTCAGACCTCGAATAATGCAAAGACAAGTTTGTTAGACAAGTTTATTAATTTCTAAACAACACAATATTAATGTTTTAACTTCAGAAATCAATATTTGGTGGAATAACCCAGATATTGCGTCCTTGGGTTTTTTGAAAGGCGCTATAGAAATTAAAGTTATTATTATTATTATTATTATTATTATATTCAGTCACAGCTTTCATGCGTCTTAGCATGCTCTGCACCAGTCTTTCACATTGCTGTGTAGGGTGACTTTATGCCACTCCTGACACACAAACTCAGGTTCAAAAACGCAGGTGTTGGGCAAAGCTGAAAATTGATCTCATCAGAGAAGATGACCTTACTCCATTCCTCAACAGTCTAAATCCTTATGGTCTTTTTCAAACCTCAGCCTGGCTCTTCTTTGCTTCTCATTGATAAAGGGCTTTTTTCTAGCTTTGCCCGACTTCAGCCCTGCCCCTAGGAGCCGGTTTAGAACCGTCCTCGCTGTTTACTTCACCAAAGCTGCCTTTTGCCATTCTTTTTGTAGGTCACTTGATGTCATCCTACGGTTGTTGAGTGACATTTGAATTAGTTGGCGGTCATCCCTGTCAGTAGAGAGTCGTTTTTGCCCTCTGCCGGTCTGTAATCATATGAATAATAACTTTTTATTTGTATAGCGCTTTTCCTGCAAACGTTGCAGCTCTGTTGTCCCTGCTTGACCTTGCCTGCTGCTTGTCCTTGTTCTTATGAACCGCCGTCTTTGATGGATGGAAGCAACCTGACACTCTGTATCCCTCTGCCAGTAAAGCCAGAATTGAACCCTTCTTATCCTCACTCAAAAACTATAATCAAACATAACATATCAGATTGAATGTAACTTGTTTACAATACGTTGAAAAATCTCCACAATGTTTTATGATAAATGATGCTTTACGGTTGTTTCTACAGCGACTCTAGGAAATGTATTCTATGGTATATGCATATTTATACCACGGGACCATAGAGGGGACACAGAGCAGTCAGGGTTCTTTCTGGAATTCTCTTGCAGCAGGAGCCAGTGAATAGACAATTACAGTATGAAAATTGCATCAAGCATTTGCAGTCAAAAGGAGAACATTTCATCATACATTCAGTGTCACAAGGAGGAAAACAGTGGGTGGGGGAATGGCAGTGTTCGCTCCACAGGGCAGGACTTGTGGACCTGTGGACTTGTGGACCTGTGGGCCTAAAGGTAATTTTCCTTCTACTGGCTTTGAAGTGAGGGATTTTGTTTTGAGAGGTAAATGAAAGGTATGTCATGGGAGTGGTTAGTCGGTGTGTGTCCAGTGGTTAAATAGGAGGGGAACATAGGTATGGGAACTGGTATTCGGAGAGACCTGAATGTAATTGACCCATGTTTTTATCTTAAGACTCCTCTTGACTCCAGGAAAGACAGGACACCCCATGAAAACCTGAAAAATCTTTCTCAACATCCAGTATTTAAACATCCAGTAATTAGACATATGTATTTGATCTTCATTTTGACAATATTGAGAGATGTAGGTAATATAACTAAACAAATAAAACAGAAAAAAAAAATGCAGATGCAATTTTCTTGTGAGGAAAAGGTTAGGACACACCCACATTTATAGTATTTTACTGGATCACTGAAAACAAACTTTTGAACATATCTAAGACTAAGAGCTAAGATGTATTTGGATTAAAACACTCATTAAGCTATAAACCACAGCTGAATCTGGTAATGAACAATGCTGCTGTTGAGCACAGGACAGGAAACAAAGCTTCTTGGTGTAACCTTAGACTGTAAACTAACATGGTCAAGACATATAGACTTACTTGTACAAAAGATGGGGAGAAACATATCTGTAGGCAAGAGATGTTTTTCTTTTTTAACACAACATCTGATCAAACATGTCCTGCAGACGCTGGTATTATCACAACTAGATTACTGCCTGGTGGTCTGGTCAGGTACTACAGACGCTGGTATTATCACAACTACATTACTGCCTGGTGGTCTGGTCAGGTACTACAGACGCTGGTATTATCACAACTACATTACTGCCTGGTGGTCTGGTCAGGTACTACAGACGCTGGTATTATCACAACTACATTACTGCCTGGTGGTCTGGTCAGGTACTACAGACGCTGGTATTATCACAACTACATTACTGCCTGGTGGTCAGGTCAGGTACTACTAAAACACATCGAGGGAAGCTACAACAGGTTCATAACAGGGGGCTATTCCACATACGTTGGATTAGTATATCGGTGATTAAAATAAAAGCCTCGTTCAGGCAACTCGTGATTGGGATTCAAGCCTCAAGTGATTCCTCGAACGAGGATCAGCCTTGTGTCATCAGTGTTCACAGAACACCGGTTTGGAAATACTCGATTGAAGATACTACACTCCGCAGCGGTCCTACTTATTGATCTTTATGAAGACAAAAAATAAGATGTAAAATAGTGCAATACTGCCGCAATTAACAAGGCGAGGGAAATGGTTTGGCAAGAAATTGCTGACCGATTAAATGCGTAGGTCATACTAGCCCCAGTTATTGTTATATGTTTATATTTTAACAAATGAATATTTACTACTGTGGTGATATCAGCAGCAGGCTACATACAGTCATATTGTCACGATGGCATAGTGGTATTAACCGCTGCCATGGTATTAATTCGTCATTTTAAGATGGTGGTTCAAATCCCTCTTCTGACACACTTTTTACTGCATTTCGTTGTCTGAATCTAATCTAAAATCTCATCTAAAAAAGTATGTAGGCTATAAAATTATGGTGCAGACTAATTTACAAGAACTGACATGATTACAATGGTGTTTGAAGCCTTTGCATGAAGGCTTCGGTTAAATGTAAAAAAAACAAAAAAACACTTTAAATCAAGTCTCGAACTCGCAACCTTCGGAACTCTAGCTGGTTGCCTAAACCACTGCGCCAGCCAGACCGCTGTGACAAAAGCAATGCAAGTTAATAGAGATACCTATTTATTTTATTTTATTTTGTACACTTTTTAATTTATTTATCTATCAATCTATCTATCACACTTTCAAAATATCAAATTATCTATCTATCACACAGTCAAACTATCTATCTATCTATCTCGTAAAAAGTGGGAACTAATATTTCCTAAAAGACACTTGATGGAACTGTCGTTCGGGATATAGTTTCCGCCTGTGAGACAATTTTGACGCACGTATTACCTAAACCAACCTCTTAGCCTGCTCGCGACCAGAATAACTCGGGAGGCTAGGTTGCATAGCAACCAAACAGCGAATTATTTGAGCCACATTGATGGAACCGAACGCAAGATAAAATTATCGCGGATTAGAAGATAATCGTGCTTCGTGGAATAGGGCCCAGGGCTTGCTCTACAGTGCACAATGAGAGCAAATATAAACAACATGCATGACCAACTCTTCTGACTAAAAGTCTTTCATTTGTAAAAAAAAACATGTATGTTATGAAAACCCCTGTCTGTTGGCAGCTTACACTTAGCTCTAATGCACACACACACACACACACACACACACACACACACACACACACACACACACACACACACACCCCCCACCAGACATGCCACCAGTGGTAACTACACAATTCAATTTGAAATCAGTTTAAAAAAAACTTAGCTTTAAAAGCAACATATTATACGCATTAGATCCTAGCTGAGTGTTTTAATTATATTTCTGTTATTTATTGCTGTTTGTGGACGGTTATTCTTTGTTATGTGTTTTGTGATGCTCTGTAAGGCTGGGAGCACTGCTGACTTTTATTTTGTTTGTTTTCATTTGTGTTATGTATGTTGATGTTTTCCTTCTTTGTTATATGTTTTTATGATGGTTTCTTGTATATGTTCTGTGTGGACTCCAGGAGGAGTAGCTGATGTTTGTATTAGCTAATGGGGATCCTAATAAATAAAATAAAATGTTACTGTTTTTCTTTTTTACCTTTATTTCGACAAGGGAAACCATGGAGACCAAAGTCTCATTTTCGATGGTGCCCTGGTTCTAAAGCATTTTTGAGACAATACAAAAACATCACACATCAATAGAAAATCAATACAAAGACATCATAAATTCCCACATTAAAACTACTAAACATTATGGAAACATCCTTTAAAAACATGCTTCAACTCAACTTCACTTATCATATTTCTGAACTTGCCCAAAGAGGCTAAGGCATCCAAGTTCACGGTCTCTTGACTCTCATTCCAAGCTCGAGGGGCACAGTAACTAACAGCAGTTCTTATTTCTCAGCTTAGTTCTGACTCGATGGACCTCAAGAACTAACCTGTCCTGAGATCTTGTTTGGTGATAACTAGAACACCATGTAATGAGGGATGTCAGGTAGCTAGGTAGCTTTTGTAAGATTGCTTTATAAACATACAGGAGCCAATGCTGTGTTCCTAGCAGCCAGGGACGGCCAGCCAACTGATGATATAGTTTAAAATGATGTATTCTGAAATTCCAGTATTAAAACTAAGTGCTGAATGATAAAGTGTCCAGCTGTTTCAAGGTGGTAGAGGCAGCAGGTCACAGGTGCATATAGATAATGTCGCCATAGTCGAGTACTGACAGGAAAATAGACTGTACTAAAAGCTTTCTGTCATCATACGAAAAAACCAGATGTATTTCTATAAAAGAACCCAAGTTTCACCCTTAATCTTCTAGTTGTCCCATCAACATGCAATTTGAAGGACAGCGATAAAATCTCACGGTAGTTGTAAGAGGACACTCTCAATTACAGAACCATCCACAGTGGATGACAGGCTCAAAATGCTCTGGCACGCTGCACACTGCAGAGTCTGTCAAACACACTTTGCCCAACGGTTCAGAGTCTGTCAAACATACTTTGTTCAACGGTTCCTGAGCAGCGAGCGGAGCGTTTTGAGCCTGTCATCCAGACTTGACTAAATGCAGAGTGATTGATTGATATGTTTATTTCAAATAATGTGCAAAACAAGATACAGCAACAATAATTAATATAACGGAAAACAAAACCCCCCAAAAATAACAGAATTAAAAACAAATATATAGTATATATATATATATATATATTAAAGCAAAAACAATTATATATTGCCCATTTAGCTTCTTTTTTTTTACATATTGGAAAAGGAGTGGGAAGAAGTACAACAATCCCACCCCTCCTCCATAAATCATAAAGATGCTTCCTGTTCAAATTAATACAATCTCATAATATATACAAGTACTGCGTACCCAAAAGTAAAAAATCATATTTACATACATAATTACATTAAAAAAGAAAATAAAGAATAAATATTTAGGAACCCAAATGGTAAATGATAATAAATAAACAATAACCCTGTAAACACCGTGTGATTATCAACCCCCCCCACCATCCCTGTACATTATGAAGACCATGTAGAGTGACATACAGTCATGTGAAAAAATTAGGACACCCCATGAAATATTTAGTTATTTTTTTAAGAAATATGGACATATCAATATTTGATCGTCTTTATATGAAGGTGATGCAATTGAACTAAAAACAATGAAAATGTTACGACACCCTACGCCCTAATAGCTGGTATTGCCCCCTTTGGCTGAAGTAACCTCAACTAGACGTTACCAATAACTCTCTACCATTCTCTGACATCGACTGGGAGAAAGCTTTTTTGCTTTTTTAAACTGTTAGACACCTCCATTGATCAATTATAATTAACTAGCTAGCTTCTGTAAACAACTCTTAAAACATTTTTTTTAAATAAACAGCGCAGGTGTGGGGGTGCTTCCGAGTTTAGAGTTGGATCCTATTAGCCTACGTTGAATTATTGGTTGTTGTGCTCTCAACCTCTGAAAGCATATGATTTAGGCATTGACAGATGTTTTGGAGATGGTTAGGCTGTGAAAAGAGGCTACATTAAGTTTGGTGTTATGCTTAAAACAGCCATACCAAAAACTGTTCATTTGCAGAGGAACTACCCCTGCATTGCAAGCTACACATCCAAAAATCAGAATCTCCCATACTGTAGTAGATTCATCTCTCTCACTCTCTCTCCATCCATATCTCCCTCCATCTCTCTCTCTCTATCTCCTTCCATCTCTCCCTCTCCCTCCATCTCTCTCTCACTCTCTCTCTGTCCATATCCCTCTCCATCTCTCTCTCTCTTTCCATCTCCCCCCTCCCTCCCTCTCTCTCTCTCACTCTCTCTGTCCATATCTCCCTCCATCTCTCTCTCTCACTCTCTCTCTGTCCATATCTCCCTCCATCTCTCTCTGTCCATATCTCCCTCCATCTCTCTCTCTTTATCCATATCTCCCTCCATCTCTCTCCCTCTCCCACTCACCCCCCCCCCCCCCCTCCCTCCATATCTCTCTCTCTCTCCACAGGTTGGGGAGTGGCATTCGGAGCACGGCCTGTCTATGGAGAGAGACGTCCTCCTCCCCAATGTGGCTGATAGCGTCTTCAACACCACCCTCACCATCACCACCATCTTGGTGAGCTGAGCAGCGTTTCTCTCTGCATCATATCCTGTGTCCTGCCGCCTGACTTGTCCTTCCTTCTGTCTGTGTGTATTTAACCACGGAAGGACCGAAAGAAGCTTAAGCGTACCAAATGTTCCACCCTTGACCGCGATAGATTGAGAGACTGACTCTCAGTTGGAGCTACAATCTAATTGGCGCCCTTGAAGAAATTGGAATTCTGTCCCAGCCTGTTCTCGTAGACTGATGTATTTGATTGATAGCTCTGATGTCTGTGTTTAATTTGCTTTTGCTTGACCTCGTCTGCCAGGCTATGAAATAAAGGGTAAAAGGACTGCCTTATTCCAAAGTGCTTTACAATGGCCTCTCATTCACCCATTCGCACACCAATGCAAGGCGCTGGCCTGCTCATTGGGAGCAATTTAGGGTTCAGTGTCTTGCCCGAAGGACACTTTGATGCCGATCTGCCGACCTGGCGATCATTAGACGGCAACTCTACCTCCTGCGCCACAGCCACCCTTTAATAGACTGCATGACTAGAATCTCCTCTTAATTTGTTATATTTGCGAGAAAGGATTTTTTTAAATGTGTGCTTCTTCCCATCAATCAACTGCAAATGGAGCGTAACATGTTTTTTAATTGGTTGATGCAGCGCTGCTATTGTTGTAGCATTACTATCCACAGCATAATTAGCTGCTGGATATCCCTGCTCAATATTGTCCTCTGGGTTGGTTCATAACCTCCATTCCCCCTTGGGACCATGAGTCAGCCAGCTAAAGCCTAATAAAACTGTTGACTTTGATTCTTCCAAACTAAACTCCTCAAAAAAAGTTTGGAAGCGTTATTTTTGGTCGATTATTCTTCCCCTTTAATAATACCAAATGGTATTGTATTTTATATCGTTGGAAAGCCTGATTAGTCACCTTTACAACGAGGTACAACTTGTAAGGATCATGCATTTGTGGAATGAGCAACACAGCTAACCGTGTGGGTAGAGCCCCCCCCAAAAAGCCCAAATCCCCTGCAATATTCTTCTGTTGGTAATATTTCCTTTTGAATGTAATTGCTACTGTACATAATCAGATCACAGTGTGGTAGACGGTGGCAGGTAGTCTCAGATTGTTTTTCCACTGTCTAGTGAATACGTTAATACACTTCTTTACTGTCAGATATTGGACATATTATTCGGTGTGAGTATGTGGTGTTTCGCCTGCAAATGAACAGAAGCAGGCGTGTCAGGTTCATTACCTTAATGAATTGAGATAAATCTGTTCTCAATTAAAGACTGTGTGCTGCCGCATTAAGGGGTAGCTGAGAAAAACACAGCGGCATCCAGCTTTAATAAACCTGCCTAGTCAGAGACAGATGCTAACAAACCACAGACTCGGTGGGAGACATGCCTGCAAGACACACACACACACACACACACCCATACACCACATTTGAATACTTTATTTGGTTCCACAAATTATATTATACAAACAGGGAATCAAATATTTCGGGGCTAAGCAGCACTGAACACTTAAGGGTACACATAACACCTCCTTCTCCACACGGCCAAGCTGCCAATAATAGCTGAGACAGAGCAAAATTTGGCAACCTGTTTGGCCTTTCTTTTAGTCATTGCAGCAATTCTCAGACCCCTCATGGTGTGTTGTCGATGTGTCTCTGTCCCGGAGGCCCGCAGCGCTGGTTGTATTCTCTCACGGATGAAGCAAAGCTGCGTTTCTATCCAAGCTGTCAGCGAGTCAGGTGTAAGGTCCACCGGGAAATCGACAGAGGGTGGGAATTTCTTCAGGATTCTGGCGACATATTTCAGAAGCTTGAATCCGTATGGACGCGCGTTTCCTTGCGTCGCGGAGAATATTCCTTTATGGAAAAAGTTAGTCCACTCGTAGTCTGTCATTGGTCGTCTTGAAGTCTACGGGAACATCTCCGGCCGGTGTTGGGCTTGGGTCGCAGACGTTCGGGCGTTGTTTGTAGACTCGCCCGCTGTTCAGGGCTTGTTTAAAAGCCAATCTTAGTGTGGTTACGAGGCACATTGTATCAAAAGCATCCAGTGCATCTTATTCCCACTGCAATAACGATGGCAGTTACAACGGGTGTATGTGAGCTTAGATGTTGAGCGCGTTCATCTCACCACTCACGGCAGCCATCAAGCTGTCTGTCTGTCGCGAAACACACACACACACACACACACACACACACACACAAACAGCTTCCCGAGGTGTACCTGCGGCCAACCTACTCCGCGCACGCGCACACACACACACACACACACACACATACACCACACACATACACCACACACACACACACACACACACACACACATACACCACACATACACACATATACACCACACACACACACACCCATACACACACACACACACACACTCTCTCTCTCTCTCTTTCTTTCTTGGGTCACGACTTAGCTTGTACCAGTCTGCTGCCCGTTCGCAGGAGAACCCCTATGTGATGCTGAGGCCGAACCACCAGGAGCTGGAAGGCAACGAGCGCTACGAAGGCTTCTGTGTGGACCTGCTGCGGGAGCTGGCAGAGCTGCTCAGGTTCAGCTACCACCTGCAGCTGGTGGCTGACGGGGGGTACGGCGCGCCCGGGGCCAACGGCAGCTGGACGGGCATGGTGGGCGAGCTCATCTCCAGGGTAAGCAGCAACCTTTCCTTTGAGAGAGACAGTCGATATTGACAGGAAGGATGTGTGTGAGAGAGAGTGGGGGGACGACGACGACATGCAGGATATGTTAATGAGAGGGAATCGAACCAGGGACTTTGCAATCATATGGTATGCCCCTTAAGCCTGGTACACACATAAAGGTAATCTGACCGATTTTGGCCCGATTTCCCCCCTTCCGACCAAGGACAGCAAACGCCCGATTATTGAACAGATTATTGAACAGAAACGGGGACTAGATTAACTCTTTGACTGCCAGCCATGTTCAGAGCGGAGAGCTCCACACTGCCAGACTTTTGGGGCATTTTCGCTGAACTTTGAAGACCCACCAAATATTGACTTTTCGGACTACATAAACATTGAATATATCTACCAAAACGTTAGACTCTCTTCTTTCATCAGAAAAAGAAAGTTTGTTTCTAGCCTCTTTGAGTGTTTAGAAATCGGCCGTAGAACATAGGGTGGTTTCAGCAAAAACACCTGATTTTGACCAATAAACAGAGAAAACAAGCTTTTTCTGCAAACTTTTTTTTTTTTTTTTTTTTTTATGCACTTTTTCTGTATCATCCGACTCTGAACTGTTTGAAGAGTCGGGCGATGGCCGCGCTGCTCCGCGATGCTCCGCGCCGCAATGCTCCGCGCCGCGTTTGGCACATACCCTGATCCGTTTCGCCATTACTACAACCCACAGCAAGCCACTTCCTTCTCCAGGCTTTTATCGAACTACTGCCCCCATCTGGGACCGAAATACATTACACCCAAGTCTGAAATTCACTCGCTAGGTGTAGAACATGTCAATAACGCGATCCCCGCGAGAAAAAAATAAATAAATCTATAAGACGCCAATTGGCGTCTTTGGCAGTCAACGTTACTATTCTATAAGACGCCAATTGGCGTGGGACTGCTTTTGACTTGTTTCCACGTATTGATCGGTGATCCTGGTGAGTCCACAATATACAGTACTTGCACTAAATATTATTTTGTTTTACATACAAAAAGTGAATGACGCCTAAAATTGGCTGTATTTTTGTTGTGATTCGGTGTTGTTTACAATGGGATGGGTGCTATTCCAGAGTTTGAACTTTATTTGTAGCTGTTTGTCCGCTATACATTATGGTATAATGTAGATCTATATAGGCTACTGTTAATTTATTTTCTGTACATCCGCTGATAGAAATATTTTGATTTTGATCTTTTTTATCCGTATGGAGAGAGTGAATAACTGTGGACATACACCTCACCTACCCGCCTGAACTTTGAATTTGCCATGAGCATTTAGCTAATGGTGGATATTTTTACTTTTTTACTCTTCTTTCGTATTGAGGACTCCATTTGACTAACAACCAGGTGTGGCAGGACTTTGATTTTATTACTATTACGTCCCACACGGAGGATTTAATCTGACTGACATTCAATAGTTTATGTTATTCTGAATTTGATAGCATCCTACATTTCTCAGGCTGGCAACATTGCTATAGGCTTGACAAAGATGGTTATTGTCTACCTCCCCTTTTTATTTACATAATTCTTTAATTTCTATATGTATATTTTGATAAAGTTGACCAGGTTTAATTTGCATTTATACCCTATGGCCACAAAAGTCGCAGGTGAAAGACTAGATTTAGGTTGCACTGTATTCTATGTGCCTAATACACATAACTCTTAAAATCTTTTTTGTTGTTTTTGTTACCTATGATAAAAGTCGTAAGTACCATTGAAGGGAATGGCTCCTGTTGGAGTCAGCACGGTTGTTTCCATCATTTGGGGATGGGAACACTTGATGTGCGGGGGGAGGGGGGTTGGATGGTTTGTGTTTGTTTTATGGTACTCTTTTACTTTTGTATACTTTTTCTTTTTGCTCTGACCTATATTTTAAAATGCACTTCTCTAGGTCCACTACACAGTTGCTCAGGCTGACACCCTCCTCTAATGGGAATACTATTATATACTCTGCAACCACTATCATACACTCTGCCTACCTCACTAACAACATACAATGACTAGTACTAAGGTCTCGATAAGATCAGGGAACACGGTCAGATTCTTCTCATGGAATGTTGGGGGAATAAATGGGCCAGTTAAAAGGGCTAGGGTCTTCTCCCATATTAAGAAATTGAAAGGTGACATTATATTTCTCCAAGAAACGCATTTACGTACCACTGATCAAATGAGACTCTCTAGAGTCTAGACCATGGATTGGTCAGATTTTTCATTCTAAATTTGAAATTAAAACACGGGGGGCAGCCATACTGATTGGCAAGAAAGTACAGTTCACTCCCACTAAGACTATTTCAGATCCCAATGGTCGCTACATAATAGTAACTGGATCACTATATCAGACCCCAGTGGTCCATATGAGTGTGTATTCACCAAACTGGGATGATGTTAAGTTTATAAAAAATCTTCTGTCTTCGCTTCCTAACTTGAACACGCACCACTTGATACTGGGAGGAGATATTAACTGTGTAATAGACCCCCACCTGGATAGATCTAGCACAAGGACTGCTGTGCCCTCAAAGATGTCTCAAACCTTATCCACTTTTATGAGTAATAATGGCTACATAGACCCGTGGAGATTCCTATATCCTAAAGATAAGCAGTTTTCTTTTTTCTCGCATGTCCATCACTCCTATACACGCATTGATTATTTTTTCTTTGATAAGGCCCTATTACCGTCTCTGTCCTCAGCCAGCTATTCTGCTATAACCATCTCAGATCATGCCCCTGTCATTTTTTTACTTGTTTTTAAATCTAAACCCAAAGAAGCCCGTGTCTGGAGACTGGATTCTACTTTACTAGCAACGGCTGAATTTTGCAATATTATATCACAAACTATTGATGTATTTCTTGAGACAAACAAAAATTGCGAAACCTCACCCTCATTATTATGGGACACACTAAAGGCAAATGTAAGGGGCACAATTATTTCATATACCGCTCATGTTAACAAACAACATCTCAAAAGGCAACAACAATTAGAGACTCTGATTACAGATCTTGATCGTAGCTATGCCATAGCGCCTACTCCGGAACTTTATAAGGACAGACTTGGCCTTCAGACAGAACATAATCTTTTATCCACCAAAGAGGCAGAACGACTTTTGCTTAGGACAAGGGGTGCCTTATGAGAGTGGGGACAGGTAGGTCAAGGCAGGTCGACTCCTGGCTCAACAGCTGAAGAGGAGATCAGCCTCACAACTAATACCACAGATTTGCGATAGTCTAGGCTCTCTAACAACAGATCCGAAACAAATTAATTATGCATTTGTGTCATTTTACTCCCAACTCTACACCTCTGAGGCACCTAAAGACACCTCTGTAATGTCAGATTTTTTTTCAGGCCAAACTATTCCCAAAATTTCCCCAGAGGATTGTCATGACTTAGATCAATCGCTACGCCTTGGTGAGGTTACAGCAGCTATTCAAAAGATGCAAAGTGGGAAATCTCCAGGCCCAGATGGGTACCCTGTAGAATTCTTTAAGAAGTATTCGAAGCAATTAGCCCCTTTATTATTAGAGATGTTCGATGATTCATTACAATGGGGTACTCTACCACCTACTCTCACTCAGGCCTCCATCTCTTTACTCCTTAAGAAGGATAAAGACCCCACAAACTGTTCCTCTTATCGTGCTGTGTCTCTCCTCAATGTGGATAATAAAATATTAGCTTAGGTGCTGGCGTGTAGACTAGAATCTGTTCTCCCAACAGTGATATCTGAGGATCAGACAGGCTTTATAAAGAATCGTCATTCCTTCACAAACATTCGTAGACTACTAAGTATTATGGGTCTACCAAGCTCTCAAATAAGCCCTGAGGTGGTAGTCTCATTAGATGCGGAAAAGGCCTTTGATAGAGTGGAGTGGGACTATCTGTTCTTTACACTGAAACAGTTCGGATTTGGGGAAAAAGTGCTGTCGTGGATACGCTTGTTGTACACCTCCCCCCAGGCCTGTGTCACAACCAATGGCTCTAGTTCTAAATTCTTCGGCCTCACACGTGGGACACGCCAAGGGTGCCCATTGTCGCCATTGATTTTTGCTGCTGCCATTGAACCCCTGTCCATAGCGCTCAGAGCTGACTCCTTGTTCTCTGGTGTCAGGAGGGGGGGTTGTGAGCATAAAGTATCTCTTTATGCAGACGATCTACTGCTCTACATATCAGACCCACTGGCCGGTATCCCAAACATTTTGTCACTTCTAAATATTTTTGGAAGCTTTTCTGGTTACAAATTAAATCTACAGAAAAGTGAATGCTTCCCAATTAATGATTTAGCCCGAAATTTTTCCCAATCCCTACAGTCTTTCCATTTAGCGAGTACTGGTTTCAAATATCTGGGCATTAATATCTCTCAATCTCTTCACTCCCTTCGTAAACAACATTTTATTACATTAACAACAAAGGTGAAGGCCGATTTACAGAGGTGGAGTGACTTACCCTTATTCCTAGCTGGCAGAGTGCATTCCATTAAAATGAATATATTACCCAGATACTTATACTTATTCCAAAGTCTCCCCTTATTTCTCCCCAAGTAATTTTTTTAAATTTGGATAAGATGATCTCCTCATTTATAGGGTTGGGTACCGTTTGGTTTTATTCGATACCGGTGCCAAATCGGTACTTAAAAAACGGTACCGGTACCGAAACGGTACTTAAATCGGTACTTTTGATTTAAAAAAAAAATCTATATAGAAATCCAGGATTTTTCACATCAGTGGTCACTGACGCAATTTTCTGAGTGCACGCCATTAATGCAGAGCGGCGATGTTTTATATAAGGTGATCAAATACCAACATATCCTGATGCTACAGCTGCAGCAGAACATGGGGAACTACAGCACTGAACATAGGTTACCGTATAATATACATGTGACTGACAGATCCGCCCAAGACACACACACACACACACACACACACACACACACACACACACAGTGAAAGATAATCAGCTAATTGAATATGAAGTACACAAGAGTACACACAGAACCGGGAACGCGCATACAGCACTGAACAACATCCGTAGAATATAAACTTGTGACTGACAGTCACATACACACACATACATACACACACATACACACACACACACACACACACACACACACACACACACACTGAAAGATTATCAGCTCATCAATATGAAGTAGGCCTACATGAGAGTACACGCACAAAACGGGCTAATTAACTGTTTACACAAGTAAAATCACAGTGTGACAGTCAGATGAAGCATTCGGTAAACAATCAACAGCAGGGGAGGCTGGTTCATTAGGGGCAATTGGACAATGCCCCACCAAAGGGAGAAGAGAGAGATTTTTTTTCTATGACTTCTAGACAGTGTTGCTTCTGAATATCATAGTCCAATCAGCTAGTGTTCTGTGGAGTATATCATAGTCCAATCAGCTAGTGTTCTGTGGAGTATGTTCCAATCAGCTTCAAGTCCCGCCCCTTTCAGGGCAACTTTCAGTCTACTCGAAATTGCACTAGGCTGTTCTCGTAGACTTGCATGTAAAATCTATTTTGGTAACTTCAGGCCATTCGGTCATTTGTCTATGGGGTTTTGGGACATGCACAAAGAATCGTACGTGCTTACGTCATGTCATACGACCGGCGTCACGTTCGTTCACCTGCTTCACCATGGCTAGTAATGTTCTGAACAACTCGGTTGAATCTTTAAAAGAAACACCGTTCAGCCGTCGTAGCAACCAGGAGAAATTAACAGTAAAGGAATTAGGACCACCCAGACCAAATTTAATTATAAAGCAAGTTTATAAGGCAGGGAAAATTGGAAAATCGTATAACCGAGGATTTACGAGGGGGTTGGTATGAGAAGAAAACATGGCAGCGGGATGTGAAGTAACAAATGCGTTGTTCTGCTTTCCACTACCGGACTTTGTAAACAAATTGAACAAATGGATTAGAAGGAGGCATCTTTTGTTCCCAACTTGATATTGCAACTGGACCTATTACCGAAGTCAAACTTGTGTAAGTAAGTGAATCATCTGTCCTTCAGTCATGATAGGAAAACCAAATCGATGCTGGGAGAAGGAATGGCAGACTGTATTCTGATTGTATCTTCTATGCTCTTTGTATGTTTCTATGCTCTTTGTATGTGTCTTGGTGTAGGAGAAACGTAGGACCACGTTGGAAACAAGTGTTTCGGTACACGTTGACGTGTAGAAACTGTAGAGAGAAAATTGTAGAAATTGTAGAGAAAACTGGGGGGGTAGAGGTGATGAATAGGTCTGTACAGGGGGGGGTAGAGGTGATGAAGAGGTCTGTACAGGGGGGTAGAGGTGATGAAGAGGTCTGTACAGGGGGGGTAGAGGTGATGAAGAGGTCTGTACAGGGGGGTAGAGGTGATGAAGAGGTCTGTACAGGGGGGGTAGAGGGGATGAAGAGGTCTGTACAGAGGGGTAGAGGGGATGAAGAGGTCTGTACAGGGGGGTAGAGGGGATGAAGAGGTCTGTACAGGGGGGTAGAGGGTATGAAGAGGTCTGTACAGGGGGGTAGAGGGGATGAAGAGGTCTGTACAGGGGGGTAGAGGGGATGGAGAGGTCTGTAGAGGAGGGTAGAGGGGATGGAGAGGTCTGTAGAGGAGGGTAGAGGGGATGGAGAGGTCTGTACAGGGGGGGTAGAGGGGATGAAGAGGTCTGTACAGGGGGGTAGAGGGGATGAAGAGGTCTGTAGAGGAGGGTAGAGGGGATGAAGAGGTCTGTAGAGGAGGGTAGAGGGGATGGAGAGGTCTGTACAGGGGGGGTAGAGGGGATGAAGAGGTCTGTACAGGGGGGTAGAGGGGATGAAGAGGTCTGTAGAGGAGGGTAGAGGGGATGAAGAGGTCTGTAGAGGAGGGTAGAGGGGATGAAGAGGTCTGTACATGGGGTAGAGGGGATGGAGAGGTCTGTACAGGGGGTAGAGGGGATGGAGAGGTCTGTACAGGGGGGTAGAGGGGATGGAGAGGTCTGAAGAGGAGGGTAGAGGGGATGAAGAGGTCTGTACAGGGGGTAGAGGGGATGGAGAGGTCTGTACAGGGGGTAGAGGGGATGGAGAGGTCTGTACAGGGGGGTAGAGGGGATGGAGAGGTCTGTACAGGGGGTAGAGGGGATGGAGAGGTCTGTACAGGGGGTAGAGGGGATGAAGAGGTCTGTACAGGGGGGTAGAGGGGATGGAGAGGTCTGTAGAGGTGGGTAGAGGGGATGGAGAGGTCTGTAGAGGTGGGTAGAGGGGATGAAGAGGTCTGTAGAGGTGGGTAGAGGGGATGAAGAGGTCTGTACAGGGGGGTAGAGGGGATGAAGAGGTCTGTACAGGGGGGTAGAGGTAGGGTGACCAGATGTCCCGCTTTGTGCGGGACTGCACAGCATTTTCACGACTTTTAGTGCGTCCCGCAAATTGGGACGATGTCCCGCATATTTAATTATTATTGGCAAAACAATAAATAAATAAAAATCGGATTTATCCAATGGCTGTGGAGAAAGCAGGGAATGCTATCATCACGGGGCTGTGTTTGCTGTCAATCAAACTGTAGCACCCGTCAGGTGCTGGGGTCAGGTGCAGCCAGGTTAACCAATGAAAGCAAGTCCCCCCCAAACAACAACGACGAACGCGAGTCAGATGCAGCAGGTTATAGAAAATGGAGGAAACTCAAACCACAGTCAGCAAGAAAAGAAGATGCACCTACAACAAAAACTGGGAAAACACTTATACGTGGGTGAAGCCAGTGCAGGGCGACTCTCTGAGTTTTTTTTGCAATCTTTGCAAGAGTTATTTTTCAATTTCACATGGCGGTGAATACGACATCAAAAGACACCGAGAATGCGATTCTCACAAGAAACGTGTCGCTCAAAAAGAGACATCCAACTCTATGGAGACATTCCTACTCAAACCGAAAAATGATGGCCACTCTGATAAGGTAACAGCAGCAGAAATAACACGTTTACCATACAGTGCAACACTCCCAATCATACCTTTCAATTGACTGTGTTAACAAGCTAGCTCCGACCATTTTTCCAGACTCTGAGATAGCAAAGAAAATGTCATGTGGTCGTACTAAAGCAGCGTCAATAGTAACAGATGTGCTTGCCCCTGCCTCTGTGGAGAGTTGTTTGACAGAATTAAAGACAACACCATTTTTTTCGGTGGCTTCAGATGCTTCAAATCATGGCACGACAAAACTCTTCCCACTGTCTCTGAGATATTGGACCCCAGAGTTGGGTTTGAAAAGTAAGATCCTTGACTTTTATGAGGATAGTGATGAGTCAGCTGCTGCCATACACCGCCAGATTACAAGCAAGCTACAAGAAAAGGGCCTGCAATCTGACATGATTTCAGCATACACTGCCGACAATGCAAGTGTAAATTATGAGAAAAACAATTCTGTTTTCCAGAAGCTAAAAGCAGACAACAGTTGCATGATCATAAAGGCTAACTGTATGGCCCACATAGTGCACAACAGTGCAAAGCATGCTGGAGACAGGTTGAACATTGACATTGAGTCTGTAGTGAACAAAACATTCAGTCACTTTTCATCATCTGCAAAACGTACAGCAGAATTGAAAGCATTGGGTGTACCAGGGGCACCTAAAGTTCGGTCGGGGCCTGTTGAGAGGGTGTCCCACATTGTCCCACACAAACATACTCCTTGTCCCACATTTGGGTTGTTGGGACCTGGTCACCCTAGGTAGAGGGGATGGCGAGGTCTGTACAGGGGGGTAGAGCTATTCTCATGCTAAAATTGACTGTAAATCCAGATTTTAAAGTTGATATTCTTCCCCCATAACCTGTGCCCCACCCAAACATTTTAGCACCAGCCGCCACTGATCAACAGCAAGGTAATGCATCAGCTGAGTTAAAGAAAACCAACTTTTACCTTTGATGACATGATGAGCCCTGTTTACCCGTACCTCCGCCGTTCTGTTCGTGTTGATTTTAGATTATTTTTGCACTGCGCATATTGCCCTGTAATTCTCCAATTCTTTCCCCCTGACAATAAAACATTGTTAAAGAGATTGGAGAGACGCAAAGGAGAGGGATTTCCTGAAATCCATATAGCCCGCTAAATTCAGACTAATCATAAAACTGTTTTGCAAGCGCGTTACCTCGCACTTGTTGAGAGCATTCAGTCTCGGATTACATGCACTGAGTGGAATTTTAACAGGCGATGTCACGTGCGGTTGCATGTAACGTCCGTTTCGGACACCAGGGGGCGACAGAGGAACCGAAACGAGGCACCGAAATCTCTGTTGCAATTCGGTTCGGTAGGTACCGAATGTAAAGTAACCGGTACCAACCGGTACCGGTTTTCGGTACCCAACCCTACTCATTTATATGGGAGGGCAAAACTCCAAGAATTAAATTGTCCTTACTACAAAGAGACAGGACACAGGGAGGGCTGGGCTTACCAAATGTCAGACTGTATTACTGGGCCGCCAATCTTCACAAAATTGTCCTATGGATGAGTGAACCGGACAGTAGCTGGTGTCAACTTGAGGCCAGTTCTTGTCCAACATCTTCCCTCCAAGCTTTGGCTTGCAGTGATATGCCACTGTCACCGACAAGATATAGTAAGAACCCAATTGTTGTGTCAACATTGAGGATCTGGGCCCAAATGAGAGGGACATATGGGTGGACCACGCTCTCCATGTCAGCACCCATCTGTAATAATCATCTTTTCTTACCTGCTAAACTCGATTCTGGCTTTGCAACATGGAATAGAGAGGGTCTAATCACTTTACGAGACTTATACATAGATGGCCTATTTGCAGAATTTAATGACCCATTTAATGTGACACATATAATATACGCCACTCTGACCGGTTTAGATACTTTCAGATTCTGCACTTTGTTAAGACCCTGTGACGGAGATGCCGTCACGACCTGCCGACTAACTCGGACAGGCCATATATATACACATACACACTCCCCGTTCCCTACCATTCTGTAGGTTATCATGTTCGTCTACACCTTCCATTTACAAGCCCTCCACAGTTATATATACACATAAACAATCACGCAAATACACCATGGTGTAAGGCACTCTGTTTATTGTACGTTACATGTTTGTCTCCGTTTGTAAACTGTTTGTCCATTGTCCCCGCTGTAGGTCTTCCGGGGTGTAGCGGAGATCGGGCAAACAGAGCTGTCGGGAGGGGGCGGGTCTTATAATGCGTGCGCATGGGGCTGGGATGGGTGTGTTCAAAAACCAGCATAGACCACGTGTTAATTGACTGTTTGTGGGTATTGTTGTCGTTAATGTGTTTTGACATGTATGTGGGTGTGTGTACTGTACTGTAAAATACTTTGTGTTGGTAATATAGTAGAATATTGTATTTACAGACAAGTGAAGTTAGTTTGGCACTAACTAATTATGGTATGTGAACTTGGTATGTTCCAAGGGGGCGGGGCTTAGAGTTTAAGAGGGGCCCCAGAGTAAACCCTAGGCAGTCGGAGTTTGGGAGAGCCAGGATGCTGTGGTATCTGTATGCTGTGTCTTTGTCTACACGGGCCAAATAAATACACCTTGCATGAAAAATGCTGCGACTTTGCCATAATTTAAGAAAGGAACCAGTGGTGGTACCACTCTTGTGACATTTGGTGGCAGCGGTGGGATGGCAAGTCGCAAACCAGTGCGTCCGGGCCTGGGCCGGAAGAAGACCAGGACGGGGCTGCGTTCAGATCGGTTGGCCCCAGCAGGGAAAAAGGAGAAGGCATGGCAGACAGCGACCACCTCTGAGGATGAGGACAACCAGGGGTATGACAAGCCCGGGCCTAGCTCCAGGCGGACTGGGTCAGCCCCAGTTGAATCGGCAGCGGACCCTGGCTTGGTGTCCCTGTTTCAGAACTTTTTGTCTATACAACAGAGGAGAGATGAGGACCTACGGGAGGAACTCCGCGGCCTCCAGGCATCACTCCTCCCATCACCGTCCAGAGGGGCTGGGGCAGCAGTCCCTTCGGGTCCAGCCACGTCAGCATGCAGTAGTCCCAGATGGGCACTCCCGACTCCAGCCCCAAGAAGGTCGGGTGTTTCGTCGGTCAGCTGGGGGCAGCGTGCCAGCAGCCCAAGCGGCCAGGCTGACCTCGTCAGCGGGGATGACTTGCCGGTTTTTCAGCGGAAAGAGCCTAAAATGCCATTGTACCAGCAGGGGGAGGACATTGAGAATTACCTCCTGCGGTTCGAAAGAATGGCAAGGACATGGCAGTGGCCGGAGGGTGAGTGGGCGTGTCGGCTGGTCCCGTTGTTGACGGGCAAAGCCCTAGAGGCCTACACCGCCATGGACGAGGACATGTCCAATGTCTACGCGGATCTGAAGGAGGCACTGTTGCTGAAATTTGACATTTCATCCGAGACCCATTCCCCTACATTCCCACAGCTGCCCCCTCCACAGGCATAGAGTGTTTCCTCCCCTCAGCTAGTATGGATAGAGGTCATGTCTCATATCTCAATCTCAATCTCATATAGAGATTATTCCCCGAAAAGACATGGTCATAAGCAAAATTAGGACAGGTTGGGAGACTGAGCTGGGGATCACTTTTTCGGATGAATGGTGGGAGGAGGCACTGGAGAAAGTTAACACCTCTGCCTCTTGTGCTAGACTAGGCCTCATCCAGTTCAAGGTTCTTCACAGAGTCCACTACAGTAAAGCCAGATTGTCTAAAATATATCCCAACGTAGCAGACAACTGTAACAGGTGTGCCCATTCACCAGGGGATTTAACCCACATGTTCTGGTCCTGCTCTAAACTGACGACATTCTGGAAATCCTTCTTTGATATTATCTCTGAGGCACTGGTGACAACTATTTTACCTTGCCCTCAAATTGCTATCTTTGGGATCCCTGAGGAAGATGTGGTCTTGACCAAAAGACAGACCAATGTTGTGTCCTTTGCCTCACTGATTGCCCGTAGGAGGATACTCTTGTATTGGAAAGCAGAACCTCCCCCATCACCAAAATTATGGCTAAGTGATAGGGGTGTAACGATACATCGATTCACATCGATGCATCGATTCATTGACTAACGATCTGATTACATCGACGCAATGTAAAAACATCGATCTATATCGTCATCTTAAAGATACACCTTTATTTTGAAATGGCACATTCTGCGTGACTGTCACCATTTCCGTGCAGCGCGCGACAAAGTCAAAGAGCGCTGCACACTGTGCAGGTCAAGTCATGGCGAGTAGCAGGGATAATGACGATGAAATTCGCTCTCCTCTCGGTAATAAGTCGGCGGTCTGGAAATATTTCGGATTCCGCAGCAAAGACGGCTCTACAGACAAAACACTCACCATATGCAAACAATGCCAGTGCGAGTTGAAATACTCGGGAAACACTTTTTGTGAGTTGATAAATGTGTTAGATTGGCATATGATATCGCGTCATATCGATCATATCGTCATATCGATCTTGAATCGAATCGAAATCGTATCGTGACTGACATTGTGATATCGTCAAACATTGTATCGTCATACAAACAAATCGATATAATATCGTATCGTGATGAAGCTGGTGATTTACACCCCTACTAAGTGATGTGTTGTCATTCCTAAATCTGGAAAAAAATATATTTACAATCCGAGGATATTCTGATAAATTTTACACACATTGGCCACCATTAATCTCATGTAGATCAATTAGAATCATTACCTCCTGACTGAAGTTGTGTTGAGAGGGTCATGTGGGAGGGGAATGGGGAAGTTATTGTGGGGTAGGCCCACTTGCTGATTGTAGGAGTTCTTCTCATTTATAGAGGGTCACACAGCCTAGCTTTCACAGATTTAAAGTGTACCATTGTTTTCATCACTTTCCATACTGAATAGGTTTTCTTTTGAAGAGTACCATAAGTTGTTAAAACGTTTATTTCATTTGAATTTTATTATTATTATAATTAGTTTTTTAAATTGTTTATTTATTATTTTATTATTTATTTGTTTGGATTTGATTTATTTTGATGAATTTTTTTAAATCTTAGGGTGGGGCGGGAGGGAGGGGATTATTTGATATCCATGTTTAGGGAAAAAAACAAGACTAAACAAAACAAAACTAAGAGTCATTTGTGATATATATGTGATGTGTATATCAGTGGCGGCTGGTGCCCAAAATTTTGGGTGGGGCACAGCAGTGTGGCGGGGGGGTCCTCTTTCGCGCGCGCAGCGCGCGCGAATTTTTTTTCCGCGTGCACGATTTTTTCCGCGTGCACGCGCATAAAACACGCACTGGCATTACAACCACTGTATAATTTCAACTTTCACCCTTAAAATGACTGTGTGGGCCATGGAGAAGTTACCCTGTCAACTACAGACACTGAGGTGGAAGAGTGACCGGTCTATGGACGTCGGTACGGTCCAATACCCAGTGTCAGACAAGGAGGAAGTCTAGTCAACAAGGCTAGTACAGGCCTCACAGCTACACTCAGGTTAATAAAGGTAGCAGATGAATATGTGTACTATGTGTCTGTGTGACATGGCTACATCAATGAGCAGAGATGAATGCTGCAGTCAGTAGTACAGTAACTATCTATTTCATAGACACATGATGGATGATGATGGAGAGTGATGGTGGTCAACACATCACAGCAGGTCAACACATTCAATGATGTATCACAACCAGACCATGTCAGAAACACAACCAGACCATGTCAAAAACACAACCAGACCATGTCTGTAACACAACCAGACCATGTCAGTAACACAACCAGACCATGTCAGAAACACAACCAGACCATGTCTGTAACACAACCAGACCATGTCTGTAACACAAATAACGGCATTTTGTGACAGAACTTTCACTTTCATTCATGAAATTCACTCCGTCTGTGTTACTGTTTACACAAGTACAATCACAGTGTGACAGTCAGATGGAGCATTCGGTAAACAACAACAGCAATGCATCAGCTGAGTTAAAGAAAACCAACTCTTACCTTTGATGACAGAACATGAGCCGTGTTTACCCGTACCTCCGCCTTGCCCCGCGCATATCGCTATGAATAGTTCGAAGATAGGTGCTTGCACGTTAGGTGCGAGGCTGCTTGGTTAACCCATTAGCGGGAACATTATTAGTTGCACAAAATAGGCTGATTTAATTGACCATGAACATCAGAGACAGACATTACGAATGTTCATTTAAAATACTCCGGAAGCCCGAAGTCCGGAAAACCGGAAGTCGAAAGTCCTCAGCATAATGCATTGTCTGCAATACAACCGGAGATTCAGGGACGCACATTTGTGCGCCCTGGCCAAGAAATAGAGACAGCCAATTGGAGCGCTGCTACAGCTCACGTGTAAGCCAAAAGTATTCGTCCTGGCATAGACTTTCATTGACCGGCGCCCCGCGTTCTCCCCCCTATGTATTTTAACAGTGAGTTTTACACACACACAGATAAAAATGTTTATTGTATTGGAGGATTTTTAATGAATGCTGATAGGCGCCGACAGAATATCAGCCGCATTTTGTGAATAAACAATGTTTATTTAAAAAAAAACTTTTACAAATCGCAACAAGGAAGTGAAGGTGGGGGCGGCGCCCCAGCGCCCTCTATCGGCCAGCCGCCACTGGTGTATATGTATACACTGTGTATAATTTTGTATATGTACTCTTTGAATAAAAACGTTGTTTAAGTCCTCTTGTGTGTGGGTGAAACTGACAACTCACGAGTCCGATTGTGACGTGGAATGGAATGTAGCCAATCAAGAAGCGAGCTGACTGACGGGTCTTCTTCTTTTCGTTCTTCAGTACTTTATTTGCCTTGTCGCACATGGCTCCCTCATACAGGTCAGTCAGGGTACTACTACCCTGATCACGCGAGATTTCTGGCTTGGGGGACGAGACTCTAGACAGATCTTTATGTATGTGGTGTGCTGTATTGGGAATATCGGAGCACACCACACACAATACGATCAAAACTGTTCAATCCATGATTTTTTAATCTCCATGTGTGGAGTCTCTCTCAGATAAAAAATCTGTTAAGATTTCTTTAGAATCTTTATGTGTGTACCAGGCATTAGTGTGCTATGCCACTTAAGCTCCCCCTCAAGTGTCTCTACTGAATTGTCATAGTTTGTTACGTTTGCTGCGTAAAGGTTTGCTATCGTAGCGGTAAACAGTAGGGGTGTAACGGTACACGTATTCGTACCGAAGATTTGCATTACCGGTCCTTCAGTTCGTACGTGTGTGTACCGAACGAGTGTACCGAACTGAACTGCATGCGCACACAGGCCACAGAGAGATTGTCAGTAGTTTAGGTTAGTTTAGTTTAAACTAGAGCTTGAAATTCCTACAGCATCCCTTAAGTCTCTTGTTTGGGAAAATTACAGTTTCTCAGTTACCTACAATGACAATGGACAAAGACAGGTGGATCGGACCAGAGCTACAGTTGAGGCCAAAATTATTAGCCCCCCAGGAATTATGGAACATTTTCCTAAAATTCTTCCCAATGTTTGCATCATTGATAAAACTTTATATAATCAAACATTCACCAGTGCTATTTATTAGCTGTTGGTACATTTTGGAATATAAAATAAGTTTTTAGGCTTGCTTTATATCAAATATAGTGAAAAATGGGGTGGTCAAAAATATTAGCACCCATGTGAATATTTGCTTTAAAAACACACCTAAGCAACCAATCAGATTTCAAACCACACCTGTACAGTCAATTGGCTTCCTAACAACACCTGAGCATTCAATTAGCATAAAAGGACTCCAAGAAACAGGGCACTTGAACACATTATTGAGAGGGACTATACTACTACTCTTAAGCCGGGCAGAGACTGTGCGATGTTATGTCGGTGAACCCCTCACACTGCACGACTGAAAGTTTCAGTCCTACCGTCTCCGACTTGATCAGACCTTACGACGTGCGTGCTCACACTGTACGATTGTGCTCACACTGTACGATTGCTCTCAGCCACGATTGTCATCCACGATTGCTTATGACGCGACTTGTACACTTGTTGTTCATTGTGAACTGTAGGACCACCCACACTTCACGAGCCACGGCGAAAATTTCTGACCTGCCAGAAATGTGTCGGCAGGTCGTAGCCTCGTCTTTAGAACGTAGGAGCAATTAGTCGTTGATCGCTGACTCTCTCACACTGTGCGACTTACGACGTCCCGATTTGGCCTTACGACGCTAGGATGTCTCTACGACTACGCAACGTAGTCTGCGACAACAAAATCGTGGCAAAATCGTGGACAAATCGCACAGTCTATGCCCGGCTTTACTCACCATGCCAAAGACAAAGGAAATCAGTCTTGAGCTCAGAATAGGCTCATGATAAGGCGGAAGGCTACACTGCCATTTCCAAGCGTCTCAGTGTCTAGAACCGCTGTACGTTGCATCATTGCTAAGTACAAGGAGACAAATTCTGTAAGAAACAAACCTGGGGCGTGGTTAAATGCTCAAGATTTCAAGAACTCTGGAGAGGAAAATAGTCAGCAAGACACCAAGGACATCTGCCAAGATGATTGTTGCTGACCTGGCCTCTTGTGGAGTTGATGTTTCAAGGAATACAGTTGTGAGGGCTCTTCATCGTGGTGTGCTTCAGGGCCATCATCCCAGAAGAACCCCTTTACTCAAAGAGCGGCACATCAGAGCTAGACTGAGGTTTGCCCGTGAACATTTGAAAGGTAAAGATGAGTTTTGGAAATCTGTGCTTTGGTCTGACTAAACTGGAACTGTTTGGGCACATGGATGTTGCTTATGTCTGGCGAAGAAAGGGAGAGGCCTTCAACCCTAAGAACACAGTTCCCACAGTTAAACATGGTGGTGGGAGCATCATGCTGTGGGGCTGTTTTGCAAACTCAGGCACAGGGAGCCTTGTTCAGGTGCATGGCATCATGAAAAAAGAAAACTATGTTGACATTTTGAGGGATAATATGAAGAAATCTGCTCTTAGTCTAGGCTTAGGTCGTCACTGGGTCTTCCAACAAGACAATGACCCAAAGCATACATCAATACATTGGTCCAACAGTTCCTAAAGGACACCAAAAACACCTGTTGACCTGAGTATGTAGGCTAAGTATCTAGCTAGGTAACTTGCCTCCCATTTGCAACACAAAGGCATTAGCTGTCAAGGCTAAAGCGCGCGCGCACACTAAACGAATACATAAAAACACACCGCTGCACTCATATTCAGACTACTTTGTCATGACAGACCTAAAAGTTTAATAAAGCCAGCTCCTTATATAACAACAACAAGCGATTATCTATCGGCAATGGAGTGATCAGTTTCATGTCACTCACAAAGATGGTTGGTGACTTCATCCTTGAGGTCGACGGCTGCTCCATCTCCCCATCCTCCGAAGTGCGAAACCTGGGCGTCATCCTGGACTCCACCCTCTCCTTCCACATAAAATCCATCACCAAATCCGCATTTTTTCAACTTAGAAATATCGCCAGGGACTTCCGGTGGCGCGCGAACAGAGATGGCAGCCTGATAACAGAGCTCCGGTGTCAGCCTTAAATTACCCCTAATTCAAGATATTTTATGCACTCGAATTGATATATATCAACGTAATGATGGAGGGGGACAAATATAAGAGAAAGGGTACTGGGGTTCGAAAGCCATCTGAGAGAATAACTGAGAAAGACGGAGCAGCTAGCAACAGAGCTAACGTTACCCCGACGGAACAAGATGGAGGCTTGAGAGAGAATGAAACGCTGGACTCGATTCGTAAAGTGGTGAGCGAAGTCGTGAATGCGGGTATGACAACTTGGCAAGCTGAATTGAAAAAGGACTTTTCCGAATTCCTCACGGATTTCCGAGAGGACATTAAGAAACAAATGGATGAACTCACGACAGGAGTGAACCAGCAAATCCAAGACGTGATAGGCCGAGTGGAGGGGGCGGAGGAGCGCGTGGGGCAGATGGAGGACGGTGTGGTGCCGTGCCTTGGCGCCCAGACCACCCGGAGGAGCTCCACCGCGATCCATGGTCATCAAGTTCCTCCAGTTTACAGTGAAAGAAAAGGTCCTCTATACCGCCTGGAAAAAGCAACCCACTTACCAAAACAAACGTGTTTTTTTCGACCATGATTATGCGACGGACGTGCAGAACAAAAGGAAGGAATATATACCCATCAAGAAGGCGCTTAAGGAGAGGGGAATACGCTTCCAGACCCCGCTGGCTAGAATGCGTGTCTTTTTTGATACAGGCACCGTCATGTATAACAGCGCGACACAAGCAGCAGAGGACCTGCGGAGACGGGGATTCATCTTGGACGGAGCTGTTCGCGGGACCAAGGACAAGGGCATAACGGAGGAAACGCTGACTCGACTTCTACCGTGGGAAACAACCGAGCCCCGGAGGGGTGGAGCCCAGAACCAACATCAGCAGCAAGTCCGGGAGAGATTGAAGCAGTTTCGTCGGGGCGATGTGGATTCTACAGCAGATAATGAGTGAGTGATTCACTTCAGCCCAGAGACTCTTATTATTATTTTTTCAAGATGTTAACATAGGCTGACACCGACAGTTCATAGACAGTCACTAGACTCTTTTTTTTCCTTCAGCCTATTCGGTCATTGACCAAGAGCCACATCTTTTTTATTTTTGCAACAGAGGGGCCCCACTTAGTGGCCAGCACCCCTCATTACCAAAGAAAAAAAGACTTTGGTCATAGGAACTGAGTTGATTGTGATATGTTGAATGTAATGACGATTGTTGTAACCAATGACCATTGACAATAAAAAGAAAATTTCAAAAAAAAAGAAATATCGCCAGATTTCGACCTTCCATCCTCACTGACTCCGTTGCCGAAACCCTCATCCACGCATTCGTCACCTCCCGTCTGGATTATTGCAATGGAGTCCTGTTCGGGGTTCCCAACAAAGCCCTGGACAGGCTCCAGTATGTGCAGAACTCAGCTGCCAGGGTCCTCACCCACACCAAGCCCTGGCAGCACATCACCCCCACCCTCATTCACCTCCACTGGCTCCCGGTCAAGTCCCGCATCACATACAAAATCCTCCTCCTCACCTACAAATCCCTCCACACCTGCGCCCCCCAGTACCTAACTGTCTTCCTCTCCCAACATACCCCTTCCCGTCTGTCCACCCCCCGCACCAACCTACGGACCTTTGGGGACAGAGCCTTCAGCGTGGCTGCACCTAGTCTCTGGAACTCCCTCCCCATAGTGATCCGCAACGCCCCCACCCTGGACTCCTTCAAATCAGCCCTTAAAACCCATCGGTTCTCCAAGGCCTTTGGCCCCTAGTCACTGTTTCTGTTTTGCTTTGTTTGTTTTCTGTTTTGTCTGTCTGACCATTCCCTTTAGAATTGTAAAGGGTCTTATGAAAGGCGCTATAGAAATCGAAGTTATTATTATTATTATTATTATTATTATTATTAGGTGAGAGTTTCAAAAGTCTTGCCTACCTGTCTCCAAATGTCAAGCTAACTTTTCAACTTTCTCAGCAAAAGCATGTAATAGCTCAACATAATTGCCACGATTAGAAGTTTGCACTCTCATCGTTACCACGAAATGCTAATTCCTGTTTGGCTCGGAAACGGGTCGTATTAATGAGGTCCACTCCGCTTCTTGGCAACAGATGATGCTGGTCTGTGCTATTTCCTGATTGGCTGAAGAGAAATAGCAGATAGCATAAAATCTGGACGTTCTGCTGAGACTTGACAAGTCAAATCGCTGTTGCAATATCTTTTTTCTCCAAAGTCTAAGGGCCCTTATTGGCTCCTGGGCCCTGTGCACGTGCCCCTTTTGCCCGTGCGGTAATCCGTCTAAGCTTCTACTGATGCTACATAGACCGTGTTCAATAGAAAAGGTTGTTCTTCGCTTCAGCGATTCAACACTGAAATTGTCTGGCAGAAGATGTTCACCTGAGACCATCTCTCTCTCCTATAAAAACCTCCCTGGCCATAAACCCAGCGACTGGAATGAAAACAACCTGAGGTGGAAAGGGCAATCACACAATGACAGGGGAGCCAAGGAGGTGTTTTAGTTGGTTTCCACTGAGAGTAATGCATCTGGGGGGGCACTTTTCTTTCAACAAGCCTGCCTACTGCCACTTTACGGATTCATAGGATTTATATACTCCTGCTTTAGACAGGTAGATCCGGGATATAATAATAATAATAATAATAATCATTATAGAATCATAATTAAATTATTTAGTCATTTAAAGGCAATATTAAAAAGATGGGTTTTTAGTCTTGACTTGAACATATTTGCTGAGGTTGCATCCCTAATGTAAACTGGCAGTGCATTCCACAATCTGGGTGCATAAAATGAGAATACAGCCTCACCAAATCTCCTCTTTTGTACATGTGGTACACAGAGAAAACCAGCATCATATGATGTCATGCCCCTCAAAGAGTGTAGAGTAGTGAACAAGACAGAACGAGAACAGCCGCTCGTTTCACTGGGCTTTTTTTTTATGTCTTTGGTTTGGATTTGGATTTTTTACTTTGGATTTTAGCAGACGCCTTTATCTAAAGCGACTCACGACAAATACATTTGTCTAAATAAGTGAACCATCTATCCATCAGTCATCGCAAGAAAAAGTAATCTATGCTTTTCATTCTGGGTTTTTTCTTTCGTCCAAGCAGTCTGTCTGTCTGGTCTCTCTGGAGGGCTCTTCTGGTCTGTCGCAACACGCTCTCGCTAATCTATTGCAACTCCGCATTCTAAAGTCTCTGTTGTAAAGTCTCTGACATAGACGGTGACATAGACGGTATAAACCTGTGTGTTGTAAAGTCTCTGACATAGACGGTGACATAGACGGTATAAACCTGTGTGTTGTAAAGTCTCTGACATCGACGGTGACATAGACGTATAAACCTGTGTGTTGTAAAGTCTCTGACATAGAAGTGACATAGACGTATAAACCTGTGTGTTGTAAAGTCTCTGACATAGACGGTGACATAGACGTATAAACCTGTGTGTTGTAAAGTCTCTGACATAGACGGTGACATAGACGTATACACCTGTGTGTTGTAAAGTTTCTGACATAGACGTATAAACCTGTGTGTTGTAAAGTCTCTGACATAGACGGTGACATAGACGGTATAAACCTGTGTGTTGTAAAGTCTCTGACATAGACGGTGACATAGACGTATACACCTGTGTGTTGTAAAGTCTCTGACATAGACGTGACATAGACGTATAAACCTGTGTGTTGTTAAGTCTCTGACATAGACGGTGACATAGACGTATGTGCCTGTGGGGCGGCTGTGGCGCAGGAGGTAGAGTCGCCGTCTAATGATCACAAGGTTGGCAGATCAGCGGTTCGAATCCCGGCTGGCCACATGTCGAAGTGTCCTTGGGCAAGACACTGAACCCCAAAATTGCTCCCAATGAGCAGGCCGGCGCCTTGCATGGTAGCTTGCCGCCATTGGTGTGTGAATGTGTGTGTGAATGGGTGAATGAGAGGCCGTTGTAAAGCGCTTTGGAATAAGGCGCTATATAAGTCAGTCCATTTACATAGACGTATAAACCTGTGTGTGTTGGTTTCCAGAAGGCTGACATGGCCCTAGCAGGCCTGACCATCACCTCAGAGAGAGAGAAGGTCGTCGACTTCTCCAAACCCTTCATGACCCTGGGAATCAGCATCATGTACAGAGCACATGTGGTGAGATGTACACACACACACACACACACACACACACACACACAGTCACATACACCGTTGTAGGACTAAGTTGATCTTACTGTAGGTCAGCTTTCTGATGTTGAAGTTCTTTCCCTCCTCTTATGGGGTAGGCTTATGATCTGGGGAGGGTATGTTTGTTTATCTTAGATATGTGCCTTTGGGAAACGTTTGTTGTCAGTGTCCTGGGCCCTATTCCACTAAGCGAGATTATCTTCTAATCGGCGATAATATTCTAATCTGCGATAATTTCATTTTGCGTTCGGTTCCATCAATGTGGCTCAAATAATTCGCTGCTTGGTTGCTATGCAACCAATCCTTCTGAGTAATTCTGGTCACGAGCAGGTTTAGAATTTGGTTTAGGTAATACGTGCGTCAAAATTGTCTCACAGGCGGAAACTATATCCCGAACGACAGTTCCGTCAAGTGTCTTTTAGGAAATATTAGTTCCCACTTTTTTTTTTTTTTATACATTTGTTTTTCAGATTTTATCCCTTTTTTCACCCAATTTGGTAGCCAATTGAACCCAACCTAGTATCCAATTATCCCCTGCCTATTGCGAGGGATCCGCCGCACGACCCCGTGGCCGGCAGTCCCAGAGGAGGCCGCCAGGCAGACTAGCTGACTGGCTCCTCGAGCCCAGCACCGTTATTCCGGCACCCCGGGGGCGTAGTTCCCACTTTTTACGAGATAGATAGATAGATAGTTTGACTGTGTGATAGATAGATAATTTGATATTTTGAAAGTGTGATCGGTCGATAGATAGATAGTTTGATTGTGTGATAGATGACTTGATATTTTGAAAGTGTGATAGATAGATAGATCGATAGATAAATAAAAAAAAGGCATGTCTATCAACTTGCATTGCTGTCGTCACAGCGGTCTGGCTGGCGCAGGGGTTAAGGCAGCCAGCTGGAGTTCTGAAGGTTGCGAGTTTGAGATTTGATTTAAGTGAAGTTTTTTTTTTACATTTAACCGAAGCCTTCATGCAAATCGATTTACAATAGATATATCTGTCTAAGTCATCGTTTCTCAACGGGGGCGTTCAGACAACATCGGGGGGGCGCTGGAGCAAATATTTTTTAAAGGGGGGCGTTGAGGTGTTCTTGGGGGGCGTTCACGCATAAAGTATTTTTCTCATGAAAAACAGCTGTCAGCTGTGTTATTACTGGTATGTTCGTAAATGCACGAACGGTCAGTTCGCTCGGACAAACCGTCTTTTCAGTCAGAGCACCGATCTCTGAGCGCTCTGAACTTGGCCGGGCTCTGTGACGCAGACACAAAAATAAAAGTGAGAGTGTCATCAAGAAGATGGAGAAGCTAAAAACTCAGCTAGCAAAGGCAGAGCTTTTGATAGTTTCCAATGTGTCTGGGTAAGCTGCATTGTAGAAGAATCTTGACAGTTCATGTACAGTGCAGAAATTGCAATACTATGCTAGGCTACGATAGAAAGAACCCCGGTTCATCCCATCTGTAAGGTCATGTTGACCATGGATGCACCATAGCTAATGCTAGCACAAGCCAACTTTCTATGCCCAACTTCTACGAGTGTTTTCCTTGTAGGCTACGCTTGAGTGACATATGTTTCAGTTTGTGGGCTCATTGTAATTGTTGGCTATAAGCGAAACATTTCTTATTTTAGTTTTGATACTCAGTCCATGTCCCCGCCAGTGACGTAAGCCTGTCGTGCCAAATACTCACTCCCCGCGTATACACACTACCCTCTGCGCTTATGCGTTCGCTTCGTTCGCTTCCTTTCAATACAGCTTATTTAATTTAGTTAAAATGAGTGCTAATACCATACCACCATACCAGAACATCACAGCAGGAACAACCTATCTCAAAAAAGCAATCGTATTGTAATAAACCAGTCCGGAAAGTTCTCTGTCGCTTACCAATAATCAAACCTAGAGAAATCAGCTACGAATGTCCCCTCCCCTCGCAGGTTCATCACAGTATATTACATAAATGTATTACTGTTAAGTGTTGTTGTGGATGTTATCCCTAGTGCCATTCTGAGGTTAGCATTGCGATGTGTTCGTCTTAACGTTTACAAACTAAAATATACGATCGCTTTTTTGTGATATGTTGCTCCTCTTGTGATGTCCTGGAAACGAACACATAAGCACTCCGAACAGCTGTCAGCGTCTTTTCTGCTTGCGATTGATCAGCTGTCAGCAGTGTTATTACGGGTACGTTCGTAAATGCAGGAACGGTCAGTTCGCTCAGACAAAACCGTGTTTTCAGTCAGAGCACCCATCTCTGAGCGCTCCCAGAGCGCAGAGCTCTGAACTTTGGAACTTTGTTAAGTTTTGATATGTTTTGATATGAGAAATTCGAACTAAGTGGTCAGTTTATGAAAATAATACCATAGAATACTAAATAAAATATTTAAATAATAGCCCCCTAGCATTTGCCGCTATATTGTGACACCACCCCCCCCCCCCCAAAGTCCAATCAAAAATGAATAAATATTAGCATCATAAAACAGCAATTTGGCGAAATGCAACACCAGCACACTTAAAAAACTAACAATGTTAGTTGTAATGTACAGTTTTGTAGCCTACTGTTTGTTCTGCACGGACATGTGTGAAATTGCTGCTGTTCCGTAGCAGTCTGTTTGTATTCTCTGATCGTTTAACACTCAGAAACAGCATTTGTATTCACATGGCTTTTCTGCTCTCTGGTAAACTAATGATAATGATATTCCAACTGCCCAGTTAAATCAAATCCATTATTTTGGCATTCAGTGACATGCTTTTTAAATGATATAACACAGAATATTAGTCAACATTAATATTCAGGGAAGAAAATAAGCCTACTTTTTTTGATGGGGGGCGGTAAGAGACCTGGATAATGGACAGGGGGGCGCTGGCCCAAAAAAGGTTGAGAACCACTGGTCTAAGTGAATCATCTATCCATCAGTAATCATAAGAAAAAATAATCTATGCCAAATCCAGGGTCCAGTTAGAAGAACATAATTTACTACTCAGAAAGACCATTGTAATCGTGTCAGTTCTTGTAAATTAGCCTGCACCATCATTTTATAGCCTACATACTTTTTTAGATTAGATTTTAGATTAGATTCAGACAACGAAATGCAGTAAAAAGTGTGTCAGAAGAGGGATTTGAACCACCATCTTAAAATGACTAATAAATACTATGGCAGTGGTCGATACCACTATGCCATCGTGATGATATTACAGTTTGTAACCTGCTGCTCATATCACCACAGTAGTAAATATAAATGTATTAAAATATGAACATATAACAATAACTGGGGCTAGTATGACCATTTAATCGGTCAGCAATTTCTTGCCAAACCATTTCCCTCGCCTTGTTAATTGCGGCAGTATTGCACTATTTTACATCTTATTTTTCCGTCTTCATAAAGATCAATAAGAATGCTGCGCGAAAGTAGGACCCCTGCAGAGTGGAGTATCTTCATTTCGACAGTTTTACTCTTCGGGGCTCTTTATGTCTGCGTGCACGCGCCCATATCGAGGATTTCTACGCCGGTGTTCTGTGAACACTCATGACACAAGCCTGATCCTCGTTCGAGGAATCACCTGAGGCTTGAATTCCAATCCCGAGTTGCCTGATCGCCTGATTTATTTTTATTGCCGATATACTAATCAACGTTAGTGGAACAGCCCCCTGGAGTGTTACATGGTGAACAGGCCTTTTCTTCCAGCCCAGATCTAATCACCCCCTAACCCTAACTCCTCATCGACGAACCTTGAATGAGATGTGTTCATGCCATGGGCCGACAGGGTCAAGGTTAGGGTGACGACCGTCGCCAGACATGCTAGCTAGATCATAAGACTGATTCATATCAGCGCATTACTACGGCAAAGTTTTACGAGGAGGACACGGTACTTTTCCACCACCTGACTTGCATTTCTGTGAGTTACAGCCGAGGTTAACGAAAAATACGAGCTGTTCATTAAAATGTGTCAATCTTGGCTGACAGTTAATGTGAATAATCATCGCTGAGAGTGAGAGAGACGACCTACGTGGAGCTGGACAATTCATTTGGGCATTCAAGGGATCAAAACGCACACACCTGCAGGTAGAGGAACAGGCACACTACCTGTAGAAATCCTCTTTCAACCTTTGAAGGGATAGTTCACCCACATAAGAAAATCACATATTGGGTTCCTTACCCTGAAAGGAGTCTATAGACAAGGACAGACTTCAATCCACACTTTGGTTCTGTTGGTTTATCTGGCTGCTGTCACTAACCGCTAACTGTTAGCATTTAGCACACCAATAGAAGTAGATAGATAGACCAATAGATAGACCCCTACATTAGCATATTTAAAATGTCATGCACAAATCATGTCTAAGTCATTTAAATGAAGTCTGTTCAGACTGTCTGGATGATTTGCGCTGCGTGACATTTAAAGGTCCCGTATTACGCTTTTACACTGCTTGTGAAATAAAAACTGAAATAAAGCAATTCGGGGGCTGTGTATTTTTTTTGAAAACATGCGATTCAACAAGCCATTCAGATTTGCCTCCAGGCCGTACATCATACTGGGGTAAGACGATACATCCGTTGTATTAAATCGGGCGCTGTGTTGAACATTTCCCCTGCCGGGTTCCTCAGATACACAGCGAATCCGCAGAAAACCGCTGATGATGATTTCCCCAACAGTGAAACAGCCCGTTGAGAAAAGGACTGAAACACCACAGGCATTTAGAGGCCTTTAGATTAAAATCTGAGTTTTTTGTTTTTTTTTCAGCAAAAAACATTGACATGTTTTGGGGACCCCAGAGACCTATATTAACGTCTCCTTTAAAATATGCTCATTTAGAGTCCATTGACAAAGGATACATCTCATTCAAATTGAAGATGAATAGAATCTTGAATTATATGGTTAAATGGTTGTGATGGTAACGATTCAGACACTGATGGTTAGAGCCCTAACTTCCTAAATCAAGAATTCCCCCTACCGCTACTACTATCGCGAGTACTGAGCAATCCTAAACTGTTCCTTGATGTTATTGATTTGCAGACACGAAGACCAGGATACTTCTCCTTCCTGGACCCATTCTCTCCAGGCGTGTGGCTCTTCATGCTGCTGGCCTATCTCATCGTCAGCTGTGTGCTCTTCCTGGTGGCCAGGTGAGTGTAGTCGGTGCAGTGCCACACTGACACCTGCTGGTCATTACTTGAAACTGCAATGACATTTTGTAATAACAGGGATGAGTTCAGAATCTGAATCAGAATCTGAATTAGGACATAAAAAGCACAATATGTAAGCACAATTAATTTAAAAGACAACAGCAAAAAGAGCAATAGAACAATATTCTGGATTGGATCTATGAGTTTCACGAACCACTTCGCGAAGGACTTGGCTAACGTGTGCTGTAGTTTGGAGAGGGTTTCCCAAACCAGCTTGTTACACCCACATTCCTGAAGTTCATCTTGTGGAGAGGAATATGTATCGATCAATGTATCGATCAATGCATAATCGATAGGCCAAGAGCGTTGCTCGGAGGTGGCCTTCTGACCAAAGTATGAATCATAATCCTGGCTGTAGCCCCCTAGACCCCCCCTATACCTCTACCCCCCCCTCCCAAAAGGAGGAACATTGCACACAACAATACCCTATACCACTCAGGACTTCAACTTACAATATTGTATTGATATCCATTGGCCTTGTTCTGTACATATTATACTGCATATATCTTAACTCTACACACATCATATTGCTATTTATGCTCATATATTGACTTTTTATATTCATATTCATTGCACGTATACTGACTTTATATACATTTACTTATACTCACTGTAATACTGCACCAATATGCACTGTGTGTCTATACATTTATGACTTTTGCATCTGGTTAGATGCCCAACTGTGTTTTTTTTGTCTTTGTACTTGTACTCTGTCAATGACAATAAAGCTAATGAAGCTACATCTAATAAGAGGCTAATATGCACCTAGATCACTAGAGGAAGAGGCTAATTGCACATAGAGCACTAGAGGAAGAGGCTAATTGCACCTAGATCACTAGAGGAAGAGGCTAATATGCATCTAGATCACTAGAGGAAGAGGCTAATTGCACCTAGAGCACTAGAGGAAGAGGCTAATTGCACCTAGATCACTAGAGGAAGAGGCTAATATGCATCTAGATCACTAGAGGAAGATGCTAATATGCACCTAGATCACTAGAGGAAGAGGCTAATATGCATCTAGATCACTAGATGAAGAGGCTAATATGCATCTAGAGCACTAGAGGAAGAGGCTAATATGCACCTAGATCACTAGAGGAAGAGGCTAATATGCATCTAGATCACTAGAGGAAGAGGCTAATTGCACCTAGATCACTAGAGGAAGAGGCTAATATGCATCTAGATCACTAGAGGAAGAGGCTAATATGCATCTAGATCACTAGAGGAAGAGGCTAATATGCATCTAGATCACTAGAGGAAGAGGCTAATATGCACCTAGATCACTAGAGGAAGAGGCTAATATGCACCTAGATCACTAGAGGAAGAGGCTAATATGCACCTAGATCACTAGAGGAAGAGGCTAATTGCACCTAGATCACTTAGATCATCTGACCAACGGCTTTTAATTGTCCCACGGTCACTAGGCTCACAACAAAGGGTGGCCGTGCTTTTACTGTTGTAGCTCCAACATTATGGAATCGCCTGTCAGGTTAGCTGGGTCTGTACCACTTTTTAAAAAATGTTTAAAAACCCACTTACCGTATATAGGATGGCATTTCTATAAGTTGTTTTCTCTTTTTACTTCTGATATCTGTATTGATTTGATCATTTTATCATTAGTTTCATTGCTTTCGTGAAGTGCTTGTTTACATTTTATGAATTATATTTTATTTGTTGGCTGTTTACTTGCTGTGTTATGCTGTATGCTACCAAATGTACTGTGAAGCACTTTGTGACTGCTGTCTTGATAAGTGCGATACAAATAAATAAAAGTAACGTAAAAGTAATATAGAAGACAGGCACTGCAGCGCTTCTTATAATGAACCTCTTCTAGGACGATATTGAGGCACACACTTTGACAGGCACACGTGCAAACAATGTCAACGGGGTTTCAATGCACGCATTCACTGGAACATTTAAAAACATGCCATCAAAGTATGACCATATTATGGGCTATCATAACAATCTTGATTAAGAAATGCTTTTGTTAACATTCACCATTCATTATGTAGGCCTGCACACAGCACTTATCCAAAATGTAGACTTTATGCTTTACACTGCTAAGGGAGGAGGGAGACTGGAAGGAGGGGGGGAGACAGGAGGGAGGGAGGGGCAGGAGGCTCAACTGCAACCTCACCTAGATAGGAGCATCTATTTATCTCAATAAGCCCCACAATAAATCAAGATATTCACCGATGTAAGCTCATGAGGCATTTCTTAAGTTATACTATTCGGGAATCAATAGCTATACATGAATACGTCCAAAAATGGATGTGTGAATCCCATATTGCCGCTTTAATGATCCTTCTTGTTTGTCTCCTGTTCCAGACTGACGCCGTATGAGTGGTGCAGTCCCGAGTCCTGCCTGCGGGGGCGCTGCCAGCTGGTGCTGAACCAGTACACCCTGGGGAACAGCCTGTGGTTCCCTGTGGGGGGGATCATGCAGCAAGGCTCTGCCATCGCCCCCCACGCCCTGTCCACACGCTGCCTCAGCGCCGTCTGGTGAGCGGGGGGTTTCACGGGTCAGGGTTAAGCTGATATGCTGATTGGGGAGGCTGTGGCGCAGGAGGTAGAGCCGCCGTCTAATGACCACAAGGTTGGCAGTTCAGCGGTTCGAGCCCCGGTTGGCCACATGTCGAAGTGTCCTTGGGCAAGACACTGAACCCCAAATTGCTCCCAGTGAGCGGGCCGGCACCTTGCATGGTAGCTTGCCTGTAGGGGTGGAATTAGAGATTCTCAGCGTTGATTCGGTTTGTTTGTTTTCTGATTGGGTTCACCATTTAGAAAGTACGAGATTTTTAAAAACATATTCCCACTATTTCACGGCTCCAAGAGTATTGGAGAAAATAATATAATGTCCAAATAAAGTACTCATGTTTCGTATTTGGTCGACAATCCTTTGCATGCCCTAACTGCCAGAAGTCGACCCGTTGACTCCACCAGACACGGGGTGTATGCTCTGTCAGGCCTGTACTGTAACCATGGTGATGCTCTGCCAGGCCTGTACTGTAACCATGGTGATGCTCTTCCAGGCCTGTACTGCTGCCATCTTCAGCTGTTGTTTGTTTCGAGGTCTTTTTGCCTCAAATCTTACCAGGAAATTAAAGGCATGTTCAATTGACCTATCGCTAAGCCACGCCCCAAAATAGAAATTGTCCAATCATATCACAGCAAAAGTCACTACAGGCAGAAAACTCGGACAAACGCTAATATCTGATGGGGAAAAGCTTCTAGACTAAATATTCTTGTCATCTTTAAAAAACATGTCTATTACTTGCTGTGGTAAATCAGAAATCAGAAACTTGAATTGAATGTCATTTAGTCACCGTCGGTCAGTCAGTCAGTGTCAGTGAAGCGTTGTTTGTTTGTCTGAGTTTTCAACGGGGGCGTGGCTTAGCGATAGGTCCATTGGATTTAAATGTCAAGAACTTTCCGCTTTTCTTTGGCCCTGAAAAAAACTCCTAGTCTCCCCAGCCCGCTGAGCCCGGGGAGTGATTTCTTTCTTTCCTTGACTTCTCTCTTGAACCAAAATACATATCAGATCTCCTCCCACCCTGTATTCCCGCAAGGCCCCTAAGGTCAACTGAGACTAATCAGCTAATCATTCCAAGAGTAAAAAAACAAAACACGGTGCAGCAGCTTTCAGTCATGCTGCCACATGCTCCTGGAACAAACTCCCTGAAGAAATCAAACAGGCCCAAACCCTTAAAATATTTTAATCTAAAACCTTCATGTTTCGCAGCAGTTATGATTAAACACAAACAGTTCTTATATTTGCTTTTATTCATTGTCATTTTTCTTTTCTTACTATGCTCCTCTTGCTGTATTTTTAAATAATGTATGTAAAGCACTTTGAATTGCCCCTGTTGTATGAAATGTGCTGTACAAATAAACGTGCCTTGCCTTGCCTCTTTGGTCCTCAAAGGCGAACGCAAAGCCTAGAATCAATACTTAGACATGGACAGCTCTCTAGCGACCTGCACAAAAGATGTGACCCAACCTGACTACCCAGAAACACACCCCACATGTCTTTGTCCTGAGCATGAGATGGACTGCACTTATATAGCGCCTTTTTCTAAAGAGCTTTACAACGACCTCTCATTCATCTCCACACGTGGCCAGCCGGGGCTCGAACCGTCGATCTGCCGACCTTGCGATCATTAGACGGCGGCTCTTTTTTTTATTTTTATTTTTTTATTATTTTTTTTATTATTATTTTAAATACAATCATAGCTATACATATTCATACATGTTAATTGTATAGCCTTCATTGTATTCTAATTCAAATTAAATAAATTAAAAAAACAATAAATAAAACAAAACACACCCATACCATTTTGGTATGAGATAAATCCATCTATTATTCAGTCAGTCCTTCATAACCAAAATAACCCTTTAATATAAATCAATAACAAATGAATGCAACAATAAAAACAAAAACCATCTTCAAAAATCTAAATCAAACTCCAACCCTCCATCCACCCCCACCCTTATAAACCCACAATCCCTAATAAACAACTTCTCAAAATCTTTTTGCCCTGTCTTGTGCATCAGTCCCACATTCTTCCTGACCAATCCCTCAAAGACTTTCCACACCGTTATTCACTTTCCATCAAATCCTGCTAAATTTCTCCTCAAATAAATTGCATACCTAGCCTGTGATAATACATAATTTAAACACCATATATTCACTCCCCTCCTCTTTCCCTCCACCCCAAAAACCACCAACCTCCTCCACTCCTGCATCCCCACCACCTCCACCCCCCAGTGCTTCTTCACTAGTCCTTTCAACCTTTCTTCAAATCCCTTCATTTCTCTACATTCAAAAAGCATATGCATTAAGTTCTCATCCTGTATCCCACACACATCACACTCCCTCGAAACTGTTCTGTCTACCTGATGCAACACCACCTTAGTATAAACCCTGTTATGCATAAAATCAAAATGTGTACATTCTAAACTATCATATTTTAAAAATAAATTCCTCCATATATTCTTCACCTCCAATCCTGGGAACACCTGCCTCCACACCTTCTCTGCCGCAGGCTCCTTTACTCTGCAACTCTCCAACAGTGCCCAGCACTCCTTCACCTTAACAGCTGAGAAGTCCCGCACTGTTTCCCCTTTCCCTAGTCTTAACCTAGGTAACTCTGTTTGCTCCTTCCCTCTTAACTCCCTATCTAACCTACTCACCCACTCCCCTGGTACACTCTGCTTTATTTTATTATACATGCTCACTATTTCTCCCCTTCTCATCTCCTCATCTGTTTCCCTAACAACTTCTATAATTGCTTGCTCTGATAGGAACCCTGGCACTACCTCATACCTAAAATCCCTTACTCTAATCAGTCCTGCCCTCCAAAAACTCCTAGACTCTAACATTTCCCCCTCTCTTCTTATTACCGGGTTCAATAAAACTGGAACATTTAGTACCTCCCCTCTCTTCTCACACTCATATCCTACCCCTGGCAAAAAACTACCCCAGGCTTTAAACACCTCTTTATAGAATTCCGGCACCCTATCATACATCCGTGCTTTAAAGCACATCAACAACCCATAATCCCCCCACCCCCCACATCTATGTACCCATTCCCTAAAGTATCATTTCCATCCATGTCCTTCCTCCCCATACAAAAACCTTTTGACTGTTCTGACTCTCATTGCCCTCATCTTTACCTCCAAATCTACCAGTTTCAACCCTCCTTTATCATAATCTGCTACTAGTATATCATACGCTATTTTAACCCCCTTTCCTCTCCACAAAAAATCTGACACTAACATCCTGGTTTCTTTTAGAACCCACTCTGGTACATTCAATACACCTAATACATGAACATATTTTGACATTAACAGTGCATTAACAATTACAACTTTTCCCTTCAGTTTCATGTTCCTTTGCTTCCAATAATTCAATGTTGTTCTTATTTTATTCAAAACCCCTGTCCATGTGTAATCAACAGCCTGTCATCCTCCTGTCATCCTCTCCAAGATATATCCCCAACACTTTTATCATCCCCTTTACAATTTTCAAATCAAAAACACAATTGTCTGTATTCACTAGGGATGTCCCGATCCCATTTTTTCACTACCGATACCGATACCTGGGCTTCAGGTATCTGCGATACCGATATCAATCCGATATTTGTATTTATTGTTTTACTCCTGAATAATAACAAATACTTCCCCAGTATATAGTCCACAACAACAGTTGGCTATTAAAGACTGCCAGCCTTTATTCAAGCAACAAAGCAGTACTCTGCAGTACTCAGTGACCAACTGGTTTAAAGTTAAAACAATTTAAACTGCAGCATTCAGCATTGTAAAAAAAAAAGAGTTACTGTCTGATTTCTAGTTTTAGTGCCACTGCCTTCATGTTTTTATTCTATTTATCTTCTCTTACAAATGGCAAATCAATTATAGCACCCTTTTTAAAAGTGTAGCCTAGCGACGCTGGTGAGACCAGAAACCAGTCCCAGAATCAAAGGGGTGTCAACAATATCTGCTTTTCGTTTTTTTCATAACAGGCAACTTGTTTTAAGTACCACTCGATATAATATACAACAGTTTAACGATCACTAAATACTTATAATCTGTGGGTTGGATTCACTGTTGCCAGAGGCTACCGGTAAGTGATACCTGGCTTGTAAACATACTTTCGTTTTAGAACGAAACGTTAGCCACTAGCTGTTAGCAGCGTTTTTAGCAGTCACCATTCAACATTGATACAAACAAACATTAAAATACTCGTGTCGTCTTGAATTTTTTTCCGATTTCAATGTATGACGCATCATTTGAAAGCTTTCCATCTGTAGTTTCAGACTATGTAAACAACTGAAAAATTACGTAAACAAATGGTTTATGATTTCACCAGCTAGCATCATGACATTGTCAGACTCATTACACACAGGTAGCTACTAGCCAACTCTCATGCTCGTGACCACTGACTACTACTGTTGTCATCACGTGAGTGACACGCCGGATCGCGAGCCCCAGATCGCTGCCTATTTTGTTTCTGGTGCGATCTGCGATCCAGCATTCAGGACCAATATCGCGGCGATATGCGATATCAATATCGGATCGGGACATCCCTAGTATTCACTCCCCCTATACACAACATTTCAGACTTGTCAACATTCACTTTTGCACCAGAAGCCTTTCCAGATATGTTTACACACCCCATTATTTTGTTCACACTATTTACATCCCTGACAGTACATCGTGTCATCTGCATATTGATGGATTATGCTAACTCCTCCCCCCGGCATATTTATTCCCTTAATTTCTTTCTCCTGCTTAATATAAGCTGCCAATGGCTCCACAGATATGCTATATAGCAATGATGACAGTGGACACCCTTGTCTTATTGATCTACCCAAAGGGAAGGAGTCAGTCAATAATCCATCTATCTTTACTTTACTTCTAGCATTCTTATATAATAATTCAATCCAATCCCTCATAACAGTCCCAATCCCAAAATGTTCCATTGTTTTCAATAAAAAAACATGTTCCACCCTGTCAAAAGCCTGTTAAATCCAAAGATAACAATAAACCCCCTTCCTCCCTCATGTCCTTCACAACATCCCTTAATGTGCACATTATTCTCTGCCACATCCCTCCCTGGGACTCCATAGGCCTGGGTAGGTGCAATCATGTTTTTCATTACTTAATTCAATCTATTAGCTAATACTTTTGCTATGGTTTTATAATCACAATTAAGTAATGATAATGCTCTATAATTCTGTAATTTGTTCCTGTCCCCTTTACCCTTATACAATAAAGTGAGCACCCCCAAGCCCATAGAGTCCGGAACCACCCTTTTATTCCCCATACACATATATACTCTGCACAATATAGGGGCCAGGATGTCAACAAATGCTTTATAAAATTCAGCCGTCAACCCGTCCGAACCCGGACTCTTATTTAGGTTTAACCCCATGATGGCTGTCTTAACCTCCTCCACCCTGAGATCTGCATCACACATTTTCCCTTCTTCTTCTGTCACCCTGGCTTCCACTGCTTCTAATACTTTATTCATACATTCCTCATTCACACCCCCAGATGTATATAGGTCTGTATAAAATGACTGCACAGTATCCATTATTCCCACTAAGTCTGTTATTATTTCACCTTTATCATTCTCTAATTCCTTAATTTTCCCTTTCTCTTTCTGTCTCTTCTCTAAACCTAAAAAGAATGCTGTACTCCTTTCTCCCTCAACCACATACCTTGCTCTACTCCTTACTAAAGCACCTTCACACTTTCTCTTCTCTAACTCCCTCAAATCTTCCCTCACCCTCAAATACTCTGTTAAATCATGCCCTGGAATATTATCAACTCTCTCCTGTTCTATTACTAACCTTTTCTGCAAATCCCTTTCCTCCCTCACCCTCTCTTTCCCTCTCCGTTTTGCAAATGCTATTATTACAGCTTTTAATTTATCATTCAACCCTTCCCACCACACACACACACATCACTCTCATACATCTGGTCTTCCATAGCCACACTCACACACTCTCTTACTATCACCCCAAAACGTATATCTTTGAGCAAACTTGCATTAAAGCACCATGTCCCTCCTCTTCCCCCTACATTCCCCGCACCTAGCTGGAAAGACTGAGCATCGTGGTCACTAAAAGGCATAAACCGATACTCAACCTTTCCAACCAGGTGCCTCACCTCCCTCTTCACTAAACACAAATCTATCCTTGATTGCCTCAAAACCCCCATCACCATCTGTCTCCTTGAAAAAACCTGTGCATCAGGGTGCCCCTCCCTCCATATATCCACCATTCCTCTTGTGCGCATCATGTCTAGCAGTACTGGGCGTGACGGATCATTCCTAAATTTCACCCTTCTTGTTACATCTAACCTATCCACCACCACATTATAATCCCCAACCATAATACAATTCCCAACACATTTCTCTTTCAAAGATTCAAAAAAAACGTTTCTATATTTATCCACATTTGGTGCATATATACAATACAGTGCATACTCAATCCCTTGATATTCAAACCCCACTCCCACCACCCTTCCCTCATTGTCATTCATTATGTTCCTTACATTGTTCACCACCCCATTCTTTACCAAAATAGCCACCCCACAAGCATACACTGTTCCATTGCTTACATACACTTGTCCATTCCACCTCCTTCTTACCTCTTCCATTATGTCCTCTGTCCCAGGGTTCGAGTTATAAGCTGATCTCTGTGGGGGTCTCCAAAATAACAGTGCGAAATGTTCTCATGCACGCGCGAATCATGCCCACACAGCGATGGGACTTACCAGTTTTAATTAGCTATAGGCAGTAGCGGATTAAGGTGGTCAGTGGCCCTAGGCTACTCCTTTGTGTGAGGACCCCCCGCCCCCATACACAAGCCTCCCCCCTCCCCAAAATATACAACTCACGAGCACCCTGCACACACACCACTCATAATGCTTTACCATAAAACACTTAAACACTTTAATAACACAATAACACAACAGTGTTAATAATGCAAAGAATTTTTTTTAAAAGTTCAGTGCATTCAGTTCTGTCTCTATTGCTCTACTCTCCCGTTGTCTCTCTGTTGCTGTCCTGTTGTCCGTCTCTCTGTTGCTCCCCTCAGCTCTAAATGACAGAAATGAATTAGCTAATTAGTTGGCATGTAAACATATAGTTAGGGTTGGGTACAGTTTGGGTTTTATTCGATACCGGTGACAAATCGATACTTTAAAAACGGTACCGGTACCGAAACATCATCCTCATCCTCATCCTCCTCCTCAAATACCAACATATCCTGACGCTACAGCTGCAGGCTACTCATTTCACCACATCAACAGCCCCACATGAAACAACAGCTATAAAAGCGATAGTCACACATGTATCTCGGCCAATAATTGTGTTATTTTTGCTATACAGAAGGAGCGAAAAATACATGTACACTAGGTTAGTAAAAAGTAAAAGCCACCTTACCTTTACGGAGACAAGATAGACCTGTTTGGTCTGTTTTCAGTAGGCTGCGGTCGCGGTCCTGGAACCCATGATGCTGACGTCCGATTTTCTTTCTTTATCCAAGATTGGATGAACGGGAGAGGGTCAAAAAATTTCCTTTTTTGGGGCGGCATGGTAGCTACTGTATGTATATACTCCTGTATAGCTAATGAATGAATTCTTGCTTCTCAATAATAGGCTAGGTGCACGATCTCACTACTTCCTGAAAGGCAACTGGTATATGAACATATCCTGTCTCACTCTATTGGTTTAATTGATTAATCAGCTGTGCACTGTGTGTTCCAACGGTTTACCGCACAGCTGATTAATCAACCTTTTGCTGTTGCACAATATTCTACTGCGCCCCATGGTGTCTTGGTGGTGAAGTGCAGGCAGTCAAAGGCCTACTGTCATTCACAGGAGATTAATGGTGCGCGTAGCTCTTTTGGAAAACGTGTTTATTTTACAATATTTATAATATAAATTAAATAATATTCATTACATTGACATTTTGATCAAATAATAGTTGTGGTAATGTATTATTAGCGACCCCCACAGATTTTTGATTTTACTGCCTTCATGGGAGCTCAGAGAGTCTCAGACCATCTCTATGGGAGCTCAGCTCCCATTGGCTCCCACATAACTCGAACCCTGCTCTGTCCAATGCGTCTCTTGGAGGCATATGATTTCCTCCTTGTATGCTGCCAACACAAGCTCCATCTTCTTCCTATCTCTGAGTCCATTTGTGTTGACAGCAACAACCCTGACCATAGTCAAGATACAAAAAAAAGGAACACATACACCCCCATGTCATTTTCCTATAGCCACCTTGGTCTTCTTCCCTCGTGCTTTTGCACCCCTTCCCGATCTTGTCCTCACCCTCTGTACATCCTCATATAGTCCTTCATCGGAACCGTTTCACTACAAATAAACTCCTTTCTGAAAGAAAATAATGTCATGGAGGAATTTCAATCAGGTTTTAGAACATATCACAGCACTGAAACTGCTCTTACTAAAATAGTGAGTGATCTCAGACTAAACTCTGATGCTAATAAGGTCTCAATTCTCGTCCTATTAGATCTAAGTGCAGCGTTCGATACGATCGACCATGATATCCTAATCAATCGTCTCGAAGAGTTAGTTGGTCTTTCTGGCAGCGTGTTAAATTGGTTCAGAACATACATTACAGGGAGAAAGTTCTATGTCAAGCTTAGAGATCATGTGTCTGAGAAATATGACAGCGACTTCAGAGTCGCACAAGGGAGCTGCCTTGGTCCACTACTATTCTCACTATACATGTTACCACTCGGGGACATCATTAGAGAGCACAACGTATGTTTCCACAGCTATGCCGATGACACGCAACTGTACATTTCTGCTGAACCAAATGATACTTCAGCTATAGACTCCATTACGAACTGTCTTCTAGCAATAAATAAATGGATGAGCAATAACTTCTTGAAGCTAAACGAGGACAAAACTGAAGTCCTACTGATCGGCCCTAAAGCAAAGAGGGATATGCTGCTTAATAATCTAGGGAAACTGACATCATGGATTAAACCTGAGGTTACAAGTCTAGGTGTTATTTTCGACTCAGACCTAAGCTTCAAGTCCCATATTAACAAGGTGACGAAAACATCATTCTTTCACCTTAGAAACATTGCTAAAGTAAGACCACTTATAAACCAAAAAGATGCAGAAAAACTGATTCATGCCTTTGTCTCAAGCCGGCTTGATTACTGTAACGCACTTTTTACTGGCCTTCCTAAAAAAAACGACTGCAAGACTTCAGCTCATTCAAAACTCTGCAGCTTGACTTCTAACTAGAACCAAGAGAAGAGAACACATTACTCCGGTCCAAGCTACTCTGCACTGGCTGCCAGTAACATGTAGGGTTGATTTTAAGGTCCTCCTCCTTATATACAAAGCCCTTAATGGGCGAGGCCCAAAGTACATTGCTAATTCCCTTGCCAATTATGCACCCTCAAGAACACTAAGATCATCTATCGCAGGTTTATTAGAGGTTCCCAGCAACAGTCAGAAGAAGATCGGGAGCGCAGCCTTTGCCAACTATGCCCCAAAGCTTTGGAACACATTACCTTTAGAGATCAGGGAAGCCAGCTCACTAAATATTTTTAAAAGAAAGCTAAAAACGCACTTCTTCAATATAGCCTTCAACTAGCTTATCTGCACCTGCTCACTGCTCATTTGTATTTTCTTTCACATCTTGTATTAACGTGTAATAGACCCGCCGACGTCTACGGAAGGGACAGTAGCTAAGTCCTGGATATTAAGGGGTAACCAGACCTCAGGAAGGGACACTGTAGTCCTGGATATTAAGGGGTAACCAGACCTCAGGAAGGGACACCGTCCGGGATATTAAGGGGTAACCAGACCTCAGGAAGGGACACTGTAGTCTTGGATATTAAGGGGTAACCAGACCTCAGGAAGGGACACTGTAGTCCTGGATATTAAGGGGTAACCAGACCTCAGGAAGGGACACTCTTGTCCTGGATATTAAGGGGTAACCAGACCCCAGGAAGGGACGGTGTCCTGGAGGTTGAAATTCCATGCGAACCGAGTGAGAAGTGTAGGTCATTGCGAGTAGGGTAGCGTCCACGCCAGGACTGCAGTCCGGTGGAGGTCCTATATTGGCGTGCCTCCTCTCACAAGGGGCGCTAAAACAATCGTGACGTTGGAATTGTAAGGTTCTATCTCCATTTTAGCCCAAATTGAGTTTTTTACATAATCTGATCCATTAGGTGTTTATTAATGTGTGGTGTTATTTTTAAAATGTTGACATTTTGAGTTAGTAATTCATAAAATACAAAGGTTCCATCTCACAAAACGTAATGGAATGTAAAAACTTTGACGCTCAATATCTCTGAACTACCCTAAACGGAGATAGAACCTTATAATTCTAAACTCACGCAAAGCACATAGTGTGTAAGAAATGTAAATCTTTACCTTTTCTTTTGACTGTTTTCCCCTGCTTTTATATTCATTCTATGCTTGTATACAGTATGTTTTGATATTCACTTTATGTTCTTATTCCTGTTGTAAAGCACTTTGAGCTGCATTTCTTGTATGAAAGGTGCTATATAAATAAAGCTTTACTTACTTACTTACTTTTTTTTTTTTTCCACGCCCTCTGTTGAAGGCCCTGCCTCATCCATTTCTCCATCTCTTACAGCATTATCGAAGCTGGCTCCAATCTCCTCTCTCTCTCTTTACCCTCCACTTCCACCGAACCAGGCCCCTCCGCTCCTCCCTCCACTTCCGGCTCCAACTGCGTCTCCTCCACCACCTCAGCTTGTCCTCCTCCCTCCGTCACGTCTTCATGGCTCCTTTCCCCACCTTCTCCTTGTGTCTCCACCTCTTCCTCCTCCACCACCTCCTCTTCCTCCTCTCCCATCATCTCCTCTTCTTCGTCCCCCTCCACCTCCACCTCCTCCACCTCCACCTCCACCACCTCCTCCTCCTCCTCCTCCTCCTCCTCACCACTGCTCACTCTCTCTCCTCCATCCCCTCCTCTCCTTCCAATGCATTCACGTGCATAATGTCCTCGTTTGTTACATTTAAAGCACACGAACTCCGGGCATTCTCGCAATACATGTCCTGGCTTAATGCACAGCCTACACACCCTTACTTGCTTATCGTGAATCACCCTAAAGTGATCCACTCCAACCAGGGTCTCAAACTTCGTAGAGTACGGCAAAGACCTCACCTCTTCTGTGAATTTCACTTTCATGTATCGAGTCCCGTCTGCTATGTCCGTTCCCGGCCATGTCCTTCTTTTGATCGGTGACACCGCTTTCACCCCCCACGACTCCAGCCTCTGCCTGATCACGTCGTCTTTCAAATAAACCGGGAGATTCAAAAACGAGACCACCATCTCATCCACTGCCAAGTCCTTTCCCATTATCCTTACATTTTTAATCAGGAATCCATCTGTCAGCTTGTCCTTCCCTCTCCTCGATGACAGGGTAATTTCATATTTCCTGTCTCCTTTCGGCCGACAGCCCTCCACATTTCCACACACCTCCTTTATTCCTCTTAGCATTTCCATCACCGTAATGTTACTTCCTTGCTCCAGTCCCACTTCCACCGTCAGGCTCGCGTCGTACCGTTTATCCGTATTCCTTTCATCATTGTCCATTCTGTTCGTTGTGTTTGTTGCCATGTCGTCCATCCTTAGAAGCCCCCGATCAGCACGAAGCTGTCGGGGTACTCAAAACCAAAACTCACTTAAATGTAGATGTTATAACGTTCGATTGTTTTGCCAAACTCGCTTGAAAACTTTATCAGACCAAACGCAAGTTTGTATCTGTTCACCTCTCGCTCATGAGCATAGACGGCGGCTCTACCTCCACAGCCACCGATGAGAATGAGAAGTGTCCATCATGTTATCTTGCGGCTTGTTTTGTTCATTTGTTTCCATATGAACTCTGTGATGCTCCTTCTAGGTGGTTCTTCACCCTGATCATCGTGTCGTCCTACACAGCCAACCTCGCGGCCTTCCTGACGGTGAGGAGGATGGACGCGCCCATAGCGGCCGTGGATGACCTGGCCGACCAGACCACCATCGAGTATGGCTCCATGCAGGGAGGCTCCACCATGACCTTCTTCCAGGTGTGTGTGGGTTTGTGCGTGTGTGTGTGTGGGTGTGTGGGTGTGGGTGTGTGTGCATGTGTGTGTGTGTGTGTGTGTGTGTGTGTGTGGTGTGGTGTGTGTGTGTGTGTTTATAACTCTCAGTAGTATTGGTATTCAGGGGTGCAAACTGGTGATGGCCCAAAAAGGTGACACGTTTTTTTGCCTGAAAACGAAGAAAATTATCAATGCACGGCTAACCTTAGGGGGAGGGATAGCGCTAGTACTAATGGTGCTAAATTGATATCGCTAGCACTAACGGTGGTCTAACAATGATGCACGTGTAAGTAGCGGCAGCCCTGACCTCACCTGCAGAATTCTTTCGAAAACAGTTCACTGTGATTGTGTTCTCCACACTGTCTAGAATTGTACCTAGCTGCCTGAAGCTGAACGTTATACGTTATAACAGCAGCGGAGTTTAGCAGACAGGAAGATTAGTTAGCTCGCACATCATGTGACTTGGATGAGACTTAAACATCACCCCTCCCAACCCAAATTTTTTTTTGCAGATCTACATGATTCACGTGGATGACCTATTTTGAGATAAAAACGGCTAATTTAGCAGAAACGTAACAAGTTTGCACCCCTGGGTATTGCGCCTGTTACAAAGATTGCTTAGTGTGAATATCAGTATTGAGCTCTAGTTCAGGAGGGGGGGGGGGTGTTGGACTGGTCTGGATGCTCTAGTTCAGGAGGGGGGGTGTTGGACTGGTCTGGATGCTCTAGTTCAGGAGGGGGGGGGGTGTTGGACTGGTTCTGGATGCTCTAGTTCAGGAGGGGGGAGGGGTGTTGGACTGGTCTGGATGCTCTAGTTCAGGAGGGGGGGGGGTGTTGGACTGGTTCTGGATGCTCTAGTTCAGGAGGGGGGGGGGTGTTGGACTGGTCTGGATGCTCTAGTTCAGGAGGGGGGAGGGGTGTTGGACTGGTCTGGATGCTCTAGTTCAGGAGGGGGGGGGTGTTGGACTGGGTCTGGATGCTCTAGTTCAGGAGGGGTGGGGGGTGTTGGACTGGTCTGGATGCTCTAGTTCAGGAGGGGGGGGTGTTGGACTGGTCTGGATGCTCTAGTTCAGGAGGGGGGGGGGTGTTGGACTGGTTCTGGATGCTCTAGTTCAGGAGGGGGGAGGGGTGTTGGACTGGTCTGGATGCTCTAGTTCAGGAGGGGGGGGGGTGTTGGACTGGTCTGGATGCTCTAGTTCAGGAGGGGGGGGGGGGTGTTGGACTGGTTCTGGATGCTCTAGTTCAGGAGGGGGGGGGGTGTTGGACTGGTTCTGGATGCTCTAGTTCAGGAGGGGGGGGGGTGTTGGACTGGTTCTGGATGCTCTAGTTCAAGAGGGGGGGTGTTGGACTGGTTCTGGATGCTCTAGTTCAGGAGGGGGGGGGGTGTTGGACTGGTCTGGATGCTCTAGTTCAGGAGGGGGGAGGGGTGTTGGACTGGTCTGGATGCTCTAGTTCAGGAGGGGGAGGGGTGTTGGACTGGGTCTGGATGCTCTAGTTCAGGAGGAGGGGGGGGTGTTGGACTGGGTCTGGATGCTCTAGTTCAGGAGGGGTGGGGGGTGTTGGACTGGGTCTGGATGCTCTAGTTCAGGAGGGGGGGGTGTTGGACTGGGTCTGGATGCTCTAGTTCAGGAGGGGGGAGGGGTGTTGGACTGGTCTGGATGCTCTAGTTCAGGAGGGGGGGGTGTTGGACTGGTCTGGATGCTCTAGTTCAGCAGGGGGGGGGTGTTGGACTGGTCTGGATGCTCTAGTTCAGGAGGGGGGAGGGGTGTTGGACTGGTCTGGATGCTCTAGTTCAGGAGGGGGGAGGGGTGTTGGACTGGTCTGGATGCTCTAGTTCAGGAGGGGGGGGGGGTGTTGGACTGGGTCAGGAGGGGGGGGTTGTTGGGGGTCTGGATGCTCTGGTACCTTTTGCCTGAAGGCTGCAGAAAGAACTATGAGAGAAAAATGGCCTGGTGTATTTCTTTCAAAAACAGCTTTATAAACTCCTCGATATCTCACTGCATTACTACATACACCTGCCAGCACTTGAAACTCAAAACGAGAGTGAATACCAACAGAAGAATATTGCAGGGGATTTTGGCACATTGTTTTGGCCCGCTACCCACACGTTTAGCTGTGTTGCTCATTCCACGAATGCATGATCCTTACAAGTTGTACTCGTTGTAAAGGTGACTAATCAGGCTTTCCAACAATATCAAATATTTAATCATATATATAATAATACCAATTGGTATTATTAAAGGGGAGGAATAATCGACCAAAATAACGTTTCCGTTATTAAAACTTTTTGGGAGGAGTTTATATTTCTAGATGTCAACAACAGTATTTCAAACACCTAATATATTCCACAATGGATTAGTAGTTCATCAACCCCAGTGGTAAACTATTTTTATTTAAATGTTTTATTGTTGTTCTCTTTGCTTGTGTTTAACAGAACTCGGGGTACCAGACTTACCAGCGCATGTGGAACTTCATGCACTCCAAGCAGCCCAGCGTGTTCGTGAAGAGCACGGAGGAAGGCATCGACCGGGTGCTCAACTCCAACTACGCCTACCTGTTAGAGAGCACCATGAACGAGTACCACCGCCAGCGCAACTGCAACCTCACCCAGATAGGAGGCCTGCTGGACACCAAGGGATACGGCATAGGCATGCCTCTGGGTGAGTGGAGAGAGGGGGGAGGGAGACAGGAGGGAGGGGGGGAGACAGGAGGGAGGGGGGGGAGACAGGAGGGAGGGAGGGGAGACAGGAGGGAGGGAGGGAGGGGCAGGAGGCTCAACTGCATCCTCACCTAGATAGGAGGCCTGCTAGATACATAGACATGCCCCTAGGTAAGACCCATCCAGTGGTTGCATAGATAAAGGCCTGCATATACACAGCCTACAGTAGTACATAATCCTCATATCACATTGAACAATAAACTGCCCTAGTGGCACCAGAGCAACCCATTGAAACATTCTCATGCAGATTGTTCTGGCAGTGAGGTGCGGCCACATATAAAAGCAGATTTTTTAGGTTTAAGCAATATGGTGAGAAATTCCACCTAGCCTGCTTTAACAGAGGGCAACAAAGGAGGGAGTATTTAGGGGGGTGATTTGGAGTACAGTTATAATGAACTGGGATAGGGATTTGTTTCCATGGGGATTTGAAACCAAAGACATCAATGGAGCCTTCTCCAAACCAACGGCTGTGTCCTTTCTCTCTGTCACTAGGCTCTGTATCTCTCTGTCACTAGGCTGTGTGTTCCTTCTGTCACTAGGCTGTGTGTCTCTCTGTCACTAGGCTGTGTCTCTCTCTGTCACTAGGCTGTGTGTTCCTTCTGTCACTAGTCTGTGTGTCTCTCTCTCTGTCACTAGGCTGTGTGTCTCTCTGTCACTAGGCTCTGTGTCTCTCTGTCACTAGGCTGTGTGTCTCTCTGTCACTAGGCTGTGTGTTCTCTCTGTCACTAGGCTCTGTGTCCTTTCTCTCTGTTACTAGGCTCTGTGTACCGGGATGAGATTGACCTGGCTGTGCTCAAACTGCAGGAAGACAACAGGCTGGAGATCCTGAAGAGGAAGTGGTGGCAGGGAGACACGTGTTCCAAAGAGGACCAAGGGGTGCAGGGTACCCTCACACTGTTTCTCTCTTCGTTTAGGGTGTCCTAACTCCAGGGCCCAGTTGTTCAAAACTTTTCATCTGGATCAGAACGATCCCGTTTCTTTTTTTTCCGCTATCCAAGATCAGTTCACCTCATTCCCCCTATACGACAAACAAATCTGCTAGATAGATCTGATCCATTGGTCCATTAAATGTCATTCTGATCCAGATGAAACTTTCTAATTGATTACACCTCTAGTGATGTCAAGTACAATTTGATCTCGTAATATATTCGTACATAAAATGCATTTTGATGTGTTTTACACAGAACAAAAAAAACTTAAAAACACCAAAGCCAATCATTTAAGAACAAGATATCCCCCATATACTGGAAAATATATCTTCACATTAGCCTTATCAACACATAAACCATATACGTTATATTAAAAGAGTAATAATAGTAAAGAATAATTTGCATCGTTATGATTTTGTTTCCCTTCTTTTGTTGCATTTAAATGTATTTGCTGTCTTTCACCACAGAACAGGTGAAACCTACCAAGAACTAGCTATCCATATTGACACTGTTGTAGTTTTATATCAAATATACTGAGAATTGAAGTCTGTATCTCTACATTCTGGGAAATCGTAGCTAACAATTCAGTCGCACATACTAAAGTCTAGCGTTTTCTGTCACCACATTTGTTTGCCAAGATTAATGATCTCATAAAGGGAGTCGACTTTGTCTATAAGGGCTGTGCTCAGAGAAGGAGGGGGGTCTCTGGATTTTGCAAACTCTAGAATGCTGTCATGTAACTTTATTAATAAAAGGCTTCAAGCTAAGTTGATCAATCTCCTTGTGTTCAATATTCAATATCAATAGAGAAGAAACCAGATTAAATCCACTGCAACACAATTGCAACAGAACATCAGTAACGACTCCTTTTGTGACATGGAGAATGACATTTGGACACTTCCTCTCTCTCCCTGGCAGGGTTGGGCATGGAGAACGTGGGCGGTATCTTCGTGGTGCTGCTGTGTGGGCTGCTGCTGGGGGTCTTCACAGCGGGGCTGGAGTTTGTCTGGATGCAGCGTCACACTCGGAAGTCAGAGGTGAGGGGGCAACAGTGCCGTGGTCAAGAATTCAAAACCCAAGCGAACCCTAGTGTTTTAGGCCTTCTGGAGATCAGTTGGCTCGATAAATCTATGGGTTTAAAAAATATATATCTGTTCCTACCCAGTAAACAAAGAGTCCAAAAGACGTCCTCAGGGAAGCCGGAATGTGGGTTCAGATGACGTCTTTTGGACTACACAAGACGATTCTGGACGTCCTAGAAAGACCTCGTCTGATCCCACATCCCGGCTTCCCTGAGGACGTCTTTTGGACTCTTTGTTTTCCTGGGTACTTAATGATAGGATGGGAACTTCCCCTTCCCCCATGACTCTCTCTTTCTGTCTCCTAAGTCGGTGTGCAGGGAGATGCTGAGGGCTCTCCACGGCATCCTGCTGTGTGAGAGCAACCTGGAGCTGGGAGGTCTGGGAGGTCTGGGCGGAGGCCTGCAGAGGCCAGGGACCCCGGGGACTCTGCTGCAGACGCGCCGCGCTCCGCTCCCCACCGACGCCGGCGCCCTCAGCCTGGCCAACGGCATGGTGGTGTGCGGCGGGATGGACGGTCGCGCGGGCTCCACGGAGCCTCCGTCTCACAGACTGGCGCAGCGGGACGCCGTCCTGGCTCCGCCGGGGTGCACTCACGTGCGGATCTGCCCCGAGTGCCGCGGCTTCAAGGGGCTGCGCATGCGCCCCCCCCCGCCTCCACCCAGAGAACACTCGTCCGACGTCAGAGAGGAGGGGGTGTAGCTAACGCTGGGATGAGGGGGGGCGGCAGTTTGGAAACCTACGGTTGTGTGTGGACGATTCACGACCCTTCAGGTCAGGATGTGTACAACTTGCGCACTTCGCCCTCATGTATCTAACAGCATGGATTGGTGCAAGCATGGCTAGAGAAAGGTTTCTACTATGTATTTACACCAGTCCTTCATCCATGAAGGGGGGGGGATTGTACAAGTGCATACTTCAACACCGAGGGTAGAGAATGGGAACGCAACCAGAGCATTGAAGAAACGCCGTACCAAAGGTCACCGGGCGCTGGAAGCAGGGGGACGTTCCTAACACACCGGTCTTCCCTAGGGCCTCTACACACACACACAGACGAAAGAAATGCATGACAGGATGTAAATACGTGTGTCCATCCCATCGAAAAATGTCAACTCGTTTTAACTTCTGACCTTTCTGCTGCACCCTTCATCAACTTGAATCCCATATGAAACGTTCTGGGTTATGGGTTATGGGTTCAAAAAGCTGTGTGTAGAGGCCTTTATTCTATGGACTCGTATTACTGAAAGATTGTTAACACACTGACACAAAAGCTGATGGAGAAATGACATCCAACTGTGACTCTGCCAAGAGGTTTCATCAAAGTCTGGTAACACACAAACCCCCGCGCTCCTACCGACCCTTCACCAGGACCGCACCTTTGCACTAGACGTGACAAACAGGAATGTGGTTATGGACTATGCAGTATGTCATCGTTTTATAGTTGTTGTTTTTTTCAAACATCCAAGTGCCAAAACCTTCATCTTGCTTCAACTGTTGCCATTGCAGGCCTAAGAGAGAATTCATGAGTGAGAAGTGTTTAAATGTCTCCTTTTCTAAACAATAAAGTCGTTTTTTCTGAGCAAAATCCCCCCCGCCCCCCTCTGGTTCCAAGCCAAGTTGGAGAACATCAACAAGCATTTCCTACTGAAAACATTTCACCATAAATCACATTTATACAATGCTATACAGTTTATTTTATTTCACCTTTATTTACATACAAACACACCAAGGCCTCTGTTGCAGGTGCACCCTGTCCACGATATTTCTACATATACACAAACAAATGAAATAAAGTGCAGAAGAACAAAAAGAAGAAGACGTGTCAGTCAGCTCGCTTCTTGATTGGCTACATTCCATTCCACGTCACATTCGGGCTCGGGACACGTCAATTTCACCCACACACTAGAGGACTTTGATCATAAATATTGATTTAATATTTGCGATCGTCTGCCCCGACCGTTTTCTGAGCAAATTGTCAGGAGAAATTGACTTATGTTTTGTGATATTTCTACATATACACAGTGCAAACAAATGAGATGATCGTTTCTGTCGACCCGTCTGGGTTTTGACTGTCCACGTCCTGTTTGTTCACGGTTGCTCCGGCTGCCGTTGTCTCTTCGGACCCTCGGGATCCTGGTCCCTCCTCTTCCTTTTGCGTCTGTTTGTCTGCCCCTCCTCTTCTCTGAACTGGTGCCTTAACACAGCAACAAATATATATACAGGTGCTGGTCATATAATTAGAATATCATCAAAAAGTTGATTTATTTCAGTAATTCCATTCAAAAAGTGAAACTTGTATAATGTATACATTCATTCCACACAGACTGATATATTTCAAGTGTTTATTGCTTTTAATTTTGATGATTATTACTGACAACTAATGAAAACCCCAAATTTAGTATCTCAGAAAATTAGAATATTGTGAAAAGGTTCAATATTGAAGACCCCTGGTGCCACACTCTAATCAGCTAATTAACTAAAAACACCTGCAAACGCCTTTAAATGGTCCCTCAGTCCAGTTCTGTAGGCTACACAATCATGGGGAAGACTGCTGACCTGACAGTTGTCCAAAAGACGACCATTGACACCTTGCACAAGGAGGGCAAGACACAAAAGGTCATTGCTAAAGAGGCTGGCTGTTCACAGAGCTCTGTGTCCAAGCAAATTAATAGAGAGGCGAAGGGAAGGAAAAGATGTGGTAGAAAACAGTGTACAAGCAATAGGGATAACCGCACCCTGGAGAGGATTGTGAAACAAAGCCGATTCCAAAAATGTGGGGGAGATTCACAAAGAGTGGACTGCAGCTGGAGTCAGTGCTTCAAGAACCACCACACACAGACGTATGCAAGACATGGGTTTCAGCTGTCGCATTCCTTGTGTCAAGCCACTCTTGAACAAGAGACAGTGTCAGAAGCGTCTCGCCTGGGCTAAAGACAAAAAGGACTGGACTGCTGCTGAGTGGTCCAAAGTTATGTTCTCTGATGAAAGTACATTTTGCATTTCCTTTGGAAATCAAGGTCCCAGAGTCTGGAGGAAGAGAGGAGAGGCACAGAATCCACGTTGCTTGAAGTCCAGTGTAAAGTTTCCACCATCAGTGATGGTTTGGGGTGCCATGTCATCTGCTGGTGTTGGTCCACTGTGTTTTCTGAGGTCCAGGGTCAACGCAGCCATCTACCAGGAAGTTTTAGAGCACTTCATGCTTCCTGCTGCTGACCAACTTTATGGAGATGCAGATTTCATTTTCCAACAGGACTTGGCACCTGCACACAGTGCCAAAGATACCAGTACCTGGTTTAAGGACCATGGTATCCCTGTTCTTAATTGGCCAGCAAACTCGCCTGACCTTAGCCCCATAGAAAATCTATGGGGTATTGTGAAGAGGAAGATGCGATGCGCCAGACCCAACAATGCAGAAGAGCTGAAGGCCACTATCAGAGCAACCTGGGCTCTCATAACACCTGAGCAGTGCCACAGACTGATGGACTCCATGCCACGCCACATTGCTGCAGTAATTCAGGCATAAGGAGCCCCAACTAAGTATTGAGTGCTGTACATGCTTATACTTTCCATGTTCATACTTTTCAGTTGGCCAACATTTAAAAAAAAAAACTTGTTTTGTATTGGTCTTAAGTAATATTCTAATTTTCTGAGATACTGAATTTGGGGTTTTCATTAGTTGTCAGTAATAATCATCAAAATTAAAAGCAATAAACACTTGAAATATATCAGTCTGTGTGGAATGAATGTATACATTATACAAGTTTCACTTTTTTAATGGAATTACTGAAATAAATCAACTTTTTGATGACATTCTAATTATATGACCAGCACCCGTATATACATACACATATATACACACACACCACATATATACACAACCAAAAACGTTTGGAAACTTTATTTCGGTCGATTATTCCTCCCCTTTAATAATACCAATTGGTATTGTATTTTAGCCTGATTGGTCACCTTTACAACGATGTACAACTTGTAAGGATCATGCATTTGTGGAATGAGCAACACAGCTAACCGTGTGGGTAGTGGCCCAATATTATTCTGTTTCCAAACCTTTTTTTGAGGCGACAACAAGAATCTCAAACACTGGAGCTCTCTCACCTGGACTGCCACCGGCGGCCGCTGTTCCACACTCGGCCAAAAGAGGGCAGCCAGTTGGCGTCAGTCTGGGAGCTGTGGTCGAAGTTGGCCCCCACGCGGTTTGGGGGGAGCTTCTTCAGCTTCTCTTGCTCTTCTGTAAGACAGAACGTTTCAGCTTTGTCATTACGTACATATAGAAGCACTACAGAGTTTAGTAGCAGCAGTGTATACAGGTGCAACTCAAAAAATATATATATCATGCAAAAGTTCATTTATTTCAGTAATTCAACTTCAAGGGTTAAACCTAAATATTATATAAACTCATTACTTGCAAAGTGAAATATTTCAAGCCTTTATTTGTTATAATGTGGATGATTAACCCCAAATTAAATATCTCAGAAAATTAGAATATTGTGAAAAGGTTCAATATTGTAGGCTCAAGTGTCACTCTAATCAGCCAATTAATCCAAAACACCTGCAAAGGGTTCCTGAGCCTTTAAATGGTCTCTCAGTCTGGTTCAGTAGAATTCACAATCATGGGGAAGGCTGCTGACCTGACAGTTGTACAGAAAACCATCAGACACCTCAAAAGGTAATTGCGAAAGAAGTTGGATGTTCGCAAAGTGCTGTATCAAAGCACATTAATAGAAAGTTAAGTGGAAGGAAAAAGTGTGGAAGAAAAAGGTGCACAAACAGGGATGACCGCAGCCTGGAGAGGATTGTCAGGAAAAGACCATTCAAATGTGTGGGGGAGCTTCACAAGGAGTGGACTGAGGCTGGAGTTAGTGCTTCAAGAGCCACCACACACAGACGGATCCTGGACATGGGCTTCAAATGTAGAATTCCTCTTGTAAAGCCGCTCCTGAACAACAAACAACGTCAGAAGCGTCTGACCTGGGCTAAAGAAAAAAATAACTGGTCTGTTGCTCAGTGGTCCCAAGTTCTCTTCTCTGATGAGAGCAAATTTTGCCTCATTTGGAAACCAAGGTCCCAGAGTCTGGAGGAAGAATGGAGAGGCACACAACCCAAGACACTTGAAGTCCAGTGTGAAGTTTCCACAGTCTGTGTTGATTTGGGGAGCCATGTCATCTGCTGGTGTTGGTCCACTGTGCTTTATTAAGTCCACAGTAGGGATGGGACGATTATCGTTTATCGCGATAAAAACACCCGCGATAACTTAATCGTGGAGAATTTTAATTATTTAAATAATCGTCATAATCGTATGTTATGAATAAACTGTGTTTAACAAATGTCTGGCGCTATTTTTCAGCCTAGGCTACATTACTTTTGCAGTCAAGTTAGCGACTGTTACTGTAATATAATTGCGTTTCCTCACTTGAGCCGCGCGAATATCCTCACAGAACTTGTCTCGCGCTATTGTTCAGCCTGCATGGGTAACGTTACTGTCAAGTCAGCCTTGTCTGTCAGTCACTAGGTAACGTATGCTAGCCTTCTCACCATGGCTGGTGAAAAACTTTGGACGGGATACTGTCATTTGCCTACCTTGTTATTACCAGGCAGTGACAGTCTATGGCTGCAAAAGGCACGGTCGCCCCTAAGCTTTAGCAAATATATTGTGGTTTACACTGTTCAGCACTTGAGGTTACATGCAATGCATGACTTGTGCTATATAGGCTAAATACAATTATGAAAGCGGCAAGTAGCAAGTGTGCGCATCAAAGGCATTAGGCACGTAACATCCATGCTGTATAAACACATGACAACCGTCCGTTATTTCCCGAACTTTGCCCGAACCCCCCGCGAGGACCCGGGGAACAACGGTACGCTCCCCGCGGCTGCTATCAGACTGGCCGCGGGAGTGAGTGTTGAGGGAGAGAGGAGACGGCAACCCTTGCTCGCCATAGACTGTATCCCTACTCGTCTCTCCTGAGCTCGGTTGTAACGTGAACCGTGGAATACGGGATATGTTAGATGCTTTACAGTAATTCCCCAAATGACCAGAAAAGGAAGTTAGATTTGTCGCTGGTCGCTTTTGACTAATTAAGTCACCAAGGGGCTCTGGAAGTTGGCAACACTGGGAGTGCGTTCTTTAAACTTCCTTGGGTACGTTAATGAAAGGTGCTGATTGGCGGAAAAGGAGTTAGGTCAATCAGCGCTCGATTGCTCTTTCTTAAGGACCCGGATTATGGCCAGAGATATGTGCCACTAGAATCTGAATTACTGACTTAAAATGTCATAAAAATACAACAACATCTAAGTTGAAGTGATTAGTGTGTTTTATTGGCATTCGGGAAAAATTAAAATAATAATTCTCGCGATAATATCGTGGATCGCGATTATTTTGCCCACGATAATCGTGATATTCAATTTTCTAATCGTCCCACCCCTAGTCCACAGTCAACGCAGCCGTCTACCAGGACATTTTAGAGCACTTCATGCTTCCTTCAGTAGACAAGCTTTATGGAGATGCTGACTTCATTTTCCAGCAGGACTTGGCACCTGCCCACACTGCCAAAAGTACCAAAACCTGGTTAAATGACCATGGGATTCCTGTGCTTGATTGGCCAGCAAACTCGCCTGACCTGAACCCCATAGAGAACCTTTGGGGCATTGCCAAGAGAAAGATGAGACATGAGGCCGAACAATGCAGAAGAGCTGAAGGCTGCTATTGAAGCATCCTGGTCTTCCATAACACCTCAGCAGTGCCACAGGCTGATAGCATCCATGCCACGCTGCATTGAGGCAGTAATTCATGCAAAAGGGGCCCAAACCAAGTACTGAGTACATATGCATGATTATACTTTTCAGAGGGCTGACATTTCTTTATTTAAAATCCTTTTCTTATTGATTTCATGTAATATTCTAATTTTCTGAGATATTTAATTTGGGGTTTTCATAAACTGTAAGCCATAATCATCAAAGGTATAACAAATAAAGGCTTTAAATATCTCGCTTTGCATGTAATGAGTCTATATCAGGGTTTCCGTTAGAAAAAATTGCCGCCGGACATCGTGTCCGGGAAGATTTCGATTTACCGGACAAACGTGATATATTCCGGTCATCATATTAAAATATAATAAAAAAATAAAAATCTTCCAAATCTAATATAGCTGTTTGTCGCGGTGATTACTGTTGTGTAGCGGCCTATATATGCCATTTAATGTCTATTTCTCATCCGATACGATTAGATGCAAGCTATATAATATATAATAATATAACATGATTCGCATGCGCGCTATGCCATTATGTCCAGCGCTGAACGGGCGCCTCACTGGGAACTGAACAGACTGCATCGATCAATGAACGGACTCCACATTACGTTAACTGAAGTTTGTTAAATTGTTTGGGATTAATGTGAGTTTTCTATTTTCTCTTTCCAGTTTTACCCTTTTTTTATCAATAAAACAACGTCATTTCTATAACCAGGTCTCGCTGGTTGGGAAGGCATTTCGTTTAGCTGCCTGTCAAATCATACTTAATCGGACTCGGGAGTATGACAATGAGGAGAACATAACTGTTTATTGAGAAACAATAGGCAGGCTGGGATACGTATATAAAGAAATACCACAATGTCTAGATGTATAACATTTTATTGAACAGTGCAAGCATGTAGGCTTCTGGCGTGACATCGTACCCCTAACGTTCTTAGGGCTTGCTTGAAAAACTTAGACTGAAAGTTAGTGCCCTGGTCAGATTGTATAACAAGAGGAAGACCGAATGTGGAAAAAAACGTTGTTAAAGCTTTCACCACTGAGCTGGCTGATATGTTACGCAACGGAACAGCTTCAGGAAAACGAGTAGCAGCGCACATAATAGTGAGCAAATACTGACTTCCACTTTTAGTCCTAGGCAAAGGTCCAACACAATCAATTATTACACGTTCAAATGGCTCCCCTATAGCAGGAATGGGATGCAATGGTGCGGGTGGAATGGATTGATTAGGCTTACCCGCCATCTGACAAGTATGGCAACAGCGGCAGTGCTTGGCAACATCCGCCTTCAGTCCGGGCCAAAAGAAATGTTTCAATATCAGCTGATAAGTTTTAGTTATACCTAAATGTCCTGACCACTGGCTCTCATGTGCTACAGATAACACCTGTTGTCTATAACCCACAGGCACAACCACTTGTTTTACAGTATTCCACTCACAACCATTTGCATTAGGAGGAGACCATTTACGCATTAATATCCCATCGTTAAGGAAATAAACTACGTTGCCCCCTATTTCAGATTCCTCACTAGCTGCATGTAAAAAACATTTGTTTAATGACTGATCAGCTACTTGAGCGACACGCAATCGCTCGCCGGTTACAGGCAGAGATAGGCTGTCAGCGGATGGTATGGTAGGACTCGGGGAGGATGGTAACTCTACCACTTTCTCCCTGGGAGAAGCTGAAACAATCGGGTTCTCATCCCTTTCAGAAAAGGCTTGCATAATCACACTATCACAGAGAGAAACATCGCTACCCTCCTCTCTGCCTCGACTCGATTGTGCACGAGTTATAGCGCACACCGGAAACAACCGCTGTTTCGCATAGGCAGCCTACACATTAGGAGTCATCATCATGCCGGTGTCAAATCATATCATAATAAAAGAAATACATAGCCTATATATTCGTCTTTTTTAAAATAGAAGGAATCAGAATGTGAACTTTAGCGAATGTTATTCAAATTGTGCTTAGAGGGAATTATTTTCACCGGTCATTTATGTCCGACGAGTTTTCAATTTGTCGGACTTCAACAAATTTTACCGGACAAAGACCGGTAATTACCGGTTAACGGAAACCCTGGTCTATATAATATCTAAGTTTAACCCTTTAAGTTGAATTACTGCAATAAATGAACTTTTGCACAATATTAAACATTTTTGAGTTGCACCTGTAGTGTATAGTCAGGGGTGCAAACTGGTGATGGTCCAAAAAGGTGACACTTTTTTTTGCCCGTAGATGGTTAGCTCTAGCATTAACAGTGGTCTAACAATGATGCGCGTGTAAGTAGCGATGGCCCTGACCTTAACACCCACATAATTAATGTAAGCAACCTGTTCTCAAAGTAATTATGCGCGTTCCTGCAGGTTTCAACAAGTTACATTTAAGACCTTTATAAGACCACTTTTAATAGATTTTAAGACCTATTGAGCAAGTATTGGTATTAGACTCACATTCATTGATTATTTTCATTAGCAATGCTGGGTGATCTGTTCTGTTCTGGTGCATATAGAACAAATCTGTGCAGTATAGTACAGTGGATTGTGTACATAGCCTTTATTGATGTAAACCAGCTCCTTACCTTCTTGTGATTTTATGCTTTTTCTAAAATGTGTTTTTTTTCCCTTTCCTAACACCAGGGGAGCCACCCCTCCTAAATTTCGTTGTTTGGTACCTGTACTGTAGCAATGACAAATAAAGTCCATTCCATTCCATGATAATGTAAGTTAGCCTACTTTATCAATTTATTGATTCATTTCCATTGCTTCTCAACACAATACTAGATATAATAGCATAAATAACAGAATCAACTCACACACTTACGTACACTGCATAGTAGGGATGCACAATATGCATTTTTTTCCAACCGATACCGATGTGTACCCGCTTCCCCTGGCCGATAACCGATATGAGAACAGATATAATTTCACAGTTGATAACCTGTAGTTCATGCACACCTGAAGGTAAGAAAGGCTATGTAGTGAGCAAAGATTGATGATTTAATATTCCATAGTGATCTCACCTAATCTAACTTACATCACTATTGTTATCACAACAAAGAGAACACTTCTGACTCTTCAAATGTTCATTTATTATTTCCTCTAACAAACAGAATCTGTTAGACAGTGCACAATGCTTTTTTTAGCCAAGATCTGGCCTCCTTTTATGAAAACAAAAAAGGCTCACCTAAGAGTAATTAGATCAAAAAAGTGTCAAAAATAAAGTGCATCTTGTCTATCCCTGTAAATTGAAAATGCATAAATAAAATAGCAAAAAATAAATAAAGTGCATCAGTCAATACAAAAATAAAGACTTTTATAGAACCGAAAGTTTTATAGAACTTTTACAGAAACTAGTGCCAAATGGCTGCTTAGTCTGCAGATAAACAGAATGACACAAGGCACATAGTAGGCTACACTAGTATGCTTAATAAAGCAACTGAAAAGGGCTGGGCTATGCTACTTTTAGTGCATGAGGATGAGGTAGGTTGTGATAAAACTTATCTGGCTTACGCTAGTATCGATCAGACTATGGATGTGTGTGGCGACTGTATCATACAGAGCAGGCAGGCACACGTCTGCAAAATAGTGGCGGCTTGGGAGTGTATACCGGGGCTCTAAATGTGAAATTAGCTGGCGAAATCCTTTATCTTCTACTACAGAGAAAGGCTGGTCGTCGAGGGCCATAAACTCCATTATTTTTTCATTGATTGCTTGAGCCTTTGAGCTGTCTCGAGTAAACTTCCTGCAGTTTTCAAATGCGTGTTCAATAGGCACAGCAGCTTTTTTTTTTCGCGGCTAGGCTACCTTCTGCTACTAGTGCTTGATATTCCTTCCATACAGCGTGCTTGCAATGGTGAATCTTAAGGTGACTTATGAGATTCGTTGTGTTGTAACTCGTAGACCTTTGCCCTCCTCTCCGAACTTTTGTCGAACATGTGGCAGAAATATTTCCGGCTTCATATTATCGGCTCTATATCGGCTAACATTTTATAAAACCGATAAATATTTAATAACATTAATTTCCCATAATCGGGCCGATAAATATCGGTGCCGATAATATCGTGCATCCCTACTGCATAGCCTACATACTGAGATATGGCACACACACGCACCTCTCACAGGTACACACACACACACCTCTCACAGGAGGGCCACACACACACACGTACAGGTACACACACACACGCTATATTTACTAAAACACACACACACCGTTGCTACCACTGCAAGTTTGAAGAAATTCTAACTTCACATGCCTGCAGTCGAATCGCCTCCTACGGCGATTATCGTATCGTGGCCTCTTGTCTTATCATTTCACGTGGCACAATATCGGGGTTTTGGGCGCAGCTTAACCAATGTCACACGAGCAATAAGTGTGCAAGTTTTGTTGTGTATGTTGTCTCTCATCCGCACGCGTCGTATTCCCACGCAGTGGGTCTGGCAACAATAATACATTTTCCGGTCTGAATTTTTCAATAAAAATAAAATCGATTCTACGCAAGTCTAAAGCACACAGAAGCCATTAAAAAGGTTTATTTTGAAAGTCTCGCCCTGTGTCTGATCCTGATGTTATAGAAGCAGCGTAGCAGCATGGTAGAAGCGAGGTAAAGGGGGACGTGAGACAGTCTAGGGCTGCGTTCGTAAATTCGCTCTGAGAGCGCTGGAGGGCACACTGGAGTCAACGTCATAAAGGGACCAAGTAATTTGATTGGACAAGAGGCATTCCATGACTGCTGGTCAGATTTCCAGAGCGAATTTACGAACGCAGCGTAGAACTAAACCACTCACCGACTCGTTTTTTTTCATAACACAAAACTTGAAGTTGTAAAGTACCCACTCAATATAATAAACAACAGTTTAACGATCACTAAATACTTATAATTTGTGGATTGGATTCACTATTCTCGTTTGCCATAGGCTACTGGTAAGGCTTTAGTAAATACTTTTGTTTTGGGACGTGTTTGTGTTTGGGGCTGTATGATCATCTAATTATGTGTAGTTATGTGTTTCTAGCATGTCGATGTTCTATCAGGTAAATTCGCTAGAACTAACCTCCATACCCTGGTTCAGAAGAAGAAATCAGTCCTTTGTCACTTACATCGTTGTCCTCGATTAAACTTTTAGGTGGATTGGTTACCCTAGATGGTCTTCGTGACATTTCACAATCACAAACATATATGTACAGAAACTCACTAAAGTATAAAACACAGCTAAAATACCGCTTCTCTTCAAATCACTCTACAGCTCCTATGACGCTTTGAGGTCAATGCATTAGTTTTTTTGGTGAACTACCGTAATAACCCTAAATGGTTAGAGAGTGCAACTTCTCTGCTTTCAGAAACTGTTGGATTTTTTCCCATTGCACATATAGTTCAAGAATACGATAGTTTGAACGAACCCTGTAAAATCCTTTTGAGAAGTTATCGCAACATAGAAATAACTTCTATGTTATTCTATTTTATTACTTCTTATGTTTCTACTTCCATCTTAATACCTTTTTAAGATGTTTTATTTCAACTGCAGCAGAGTTTAGCAGACAGGAAGATGTTAGCTCGGGCATCATGTGACTTGGATGAGATGAGATGTAGACCCCCCCCCCCCCCAAAAAAAAAAAAAAAATTCTCCCAAAAAAATCCTTCTCTCTCACCCATCCTTCCTGTCAAATCTCTACTATCTCTATCACAACAAAACGAAAAATATGAGTGGGACTACCCGGAAAAAAAAAGAAAAAAAAAGATAAGCTGTCATGGCTCTTTCCTAACGTTGTGACCTCCTGGGTTTGTGACGGTGGAGATTGAAGCTAAAGGACCTAGTGGTAGAGAGATTACAACACGCATGTCAGGCAAGTCACTCTGGATAACGAAGTAGAACAAACATCTACTCAGGACTAGGGCGTGGAGCGGTGAGTATGCAGAAGTTGAGGTTCTTACTCTGTTTCAGGAAGTCCTGGAGCGACGGTCCGATCTCCGGCTCTGCTGTCCCGGAGTGCTTGGGTTCATCCTGGAGCCAGGGAGGGATGGCGCCTGCAGACGTCAACAGAGGCAGGATGAACAGCCGTGCCTTTTTTATATGTATATGTATGCATGTATGTATGTATATATATGTGTGGTGGCCTGGGAAAACCCGTCGGATGTCGCTGGCGTTCGTTTGTGGCAAAGAGCAAAAATAGATGGAAATGTCCTATTTCGGCGATTTTGATATTATGTGGTATTCTAGTACTTTGAACTCCATACTACATTATGGTGAATAAACATTTTAAGAAAACAAAAGAGAAAGTACTTATTTTTATGTTTTTGTGGTGGGTAGTTTGCTAGCGAAACAACGTCACGTTGACGTACCGTTAACGTCAACGTCACGTCGATCCTGTGGTTTGAAGCCTTTCACTTTTTTTGACATGATACATTAAAATGCTCATAACTTTTTAAAATAAAGAGCTATCTCAGTCATTCAACCAGTTATGAATAGCTGAGAACTTCTAATTTATGGAAATATAAAAAATGAAAATGTCAAAATGTAAAGGGTTTTCCCAGACCGCCACACATATATATCTATACATATACATGATACTAGCTGTGTATTCCATCCCTGTGCAATGTCATTTCATTTCTATGTACATGTATGTGGAATGAAGCCCAACCTCAAGATGATTCTGTTATGAAATGCTAATTGCCTGTTAACGGCAACAAAGTTAAACATTTTAAGTTAAACAAGTTAAACATTAACATTAATTATTATTAACATTATTATTAACATTATTATATTATTATTATTATTATATTATTATTATTATTATTATATTATTATTATTATATTAATTATTATTATTATTATTATAACATTATTATTAACATTAACATTAAGTTAAACATTACAAGTTAAACTTTTTTTTTTTTTTTTTTATGCATATGTACAATAATGTGAGTCAACCTATGGACATGACTTTACCTGTGTGAGACAACCTAACATGACTTTACCTGTGTGAGACAACCTAACATGACTTTACCTGTGTGAGACAACCTAACATGACTTTACCTGTGTGAGACAACCTAACATGACTTTACTTGTGTGAGACAGCCTAACATGACTTAACGGCCCAATCCCGATTCCCTTTTCTACCCCTATGGCTCATTTTCGAGTGTGACTCGATTTCAAGCCAAGGCCTTCGAACAGAGCCACAAGCCGTCAGGGTTGAAATCTACCCCTATGAAATGGGACAACCCTTCAAGACTGATACGTCATCAGTAGTATCGTAGAAAAGCATTGACGCTCGCGACTCATTCACAACTTCACTTTTACGCTATCAATCGATCAAACAAGTCATCAAATAAAAAATAACAATGCTTCATTATCAGACCATGACAGAATAACGGCGCTCTAACCTGTATGAAACCTGTGCTCCTACCCTGCCAGTCTGCACTGATTTAGGACAACAGTGCAACAACTTCGCGGCTGAACTTAAGTTACATTTACGGCGTCATATACCATCAATGGGAAACATGGAAAAATGCATGACTTACAGATTTAATTTTATGATGTTCCGAAATCCGAAGTGACAGGAACGCTGGAGAAACAGCCACTGTCCACTGCATTAATTAACTACAAGTCCTTGATGAGTCTCCCGCTTACTGCCCTCCATCAAAAATGGCACATCCATCGATAATATTACATAATAACAACTGCTCGGATTAGATTGCGAGTTGTTTTGGTATGCCGCAATACAACTATAGTGTCATATACCACCAGGGGGGGGGGGGGGGGGGAATTCGCGCCTATCATGCACATATCAGCCTGTGGATAGATAACTTTACATTAAATATGTCTACCATCATCCGCTGTCAAACACCACAATTTATTCCTAAATAAACATGATTGTACATCTCTGAAATGTTAATCGCGCACCGATGTATTTCTATGGGGAAGGCTGTGCTTGACGATTCCATTGGACTGACGCCGGGGCAGAGGAACAGGGTGACCTGGGTAACCCTAACCCTAACCCTGTGACAAACGCGCAGATATGAGTGCTCCGGTGTCCTGCTTTGGTAGTCTAATGGAAGAGATCAGGTAGGCTACCAGTCCTCTACTGCTAAACCCGAGCGCGCTGGACTGTGGAACTTTCTATGTTAAGCATAGGCACACGCATAGGCACCTCGGCATAACAGCGATTTTTTGTTATGCTTGTTATAAAGAAAAGGTCTATAATGCATTGTAATGACATTAAACTAAGATAATAAGATGGTTATCATAATTTTTCAAATCTTTATTAATAAGTAATTACAGAGAAAGTAAAATGACATTTCCGCATTGAATAGAGCTACATAAAATGTCTGTAGATGATTCGCAATGCATGCAAGACCTAACATGACTTTACCTGTGTGAGACAACCTAACATGACTTTACCTGTGTGAGACAACCTAACATGACTTTACCTGTGTGAGACAACCTAACATGACTTTACTTGTGTGAGACAACCTAACATGACTTTACCTGTGTGAGACAACCTATGGACATAGATTTACTTGACTTGACTTTACCTGTGTGAACATTTCCACTGTTGGAGGAATCCTGTTGAGCAAGTGGAAAACAATTTCTTGATTAAAACTAAAGCCGTCGTTTTTCTTTTGGAGGAATACTTCCAACTTGACTGTTTTGTTTAGAATGAAGGCAATCCTTCATGACTGTGCAATGATTCATCTACCTGGTAGCCAATGAAGGTCAAGCCTGGACTAGGCCCCGCCCACTGCCTGTCCACCATTTTGTCCACCCAGCTCGGGCCTGCCTGTTCGTCGGATCCTTGTGGCCTGAAGTGAGAGCTTCACCACAAAGTTAACATCCAGATTTGGAATGATGAACTTGGAATGGACTTCAAAAACAGTTGAAACTTAGCATCCCACTCTCTGGTTTTAAACTGTGTGTTACAGAGACTTTGAATCATACATGCAAATGTGCTTAGGTTATCTTTTATAGCCTGTATCTGCTCACTGTTTCTGTTGCTTGTTTGTTGTTATTTCATGTTGTATATTGTATGTTTTCATACTGTATGTGGTGTCTTTTTAATTAAGTGCTGCTTTTCTTGGCCAGGGCTCATTTGAAAAAGAGGCTACTGTCTCAATATGACTACCCTGGTTAAATAAAGGATTAATAAAAAATTAAAAAATATTAATGTCACTACAGACACATCTTTAAAATGTTGGGTAATGCCACAATAAAAAATAAAGCAATTTTGTGTTATTACTACAGTAATAACACATTGACCATAACAACCCATACAAAAAAGTGTATTCTTTAAGGTTTTACATAACAGCAGTCCAAAAACCACAGACGGCCTTTTGTAGGAGAGAAAGGCGGCGTCTTACCTGGAAGGTTCCTCCCCTGAGTCGCTCTGCCCCTGTGTGTGGGAGAGCTCGAGCTCCGCCTCCGGCTGAGGTCGATTCAGGAAAAGCCAACAGCGGTTCATAAATGGACTGCACTTACATATCGCCTTATTCCAAAGCGCTTTACAATGGACTCTCATTCACCCGTTCACACACACATTCACACACCCATGACGACAAGCTACCATGCAAGGCGCCAGCCCCACTCACTGGGAGATTTGCGGTTCAGTGTCTTGCCAAAGGACACTTTGACATGTGGCCAGTCGGGGTTCGAACCGCCGATCTGCCGACCTTGCGATCATTAGACGCCGGCTCTACCTTGTGCGCCACAGCCGCCCCATACACACTTTTTAACAACAAACATCTAGATCCCCTGGCTCACACCATGTGAAATCAACATGTCCTCCAGAGGTCAATTCAATGTGACGATGAAATGAGTTTACATCAGAGCTGCGTCATTCATAAATGATCATATAAGGGCGATCGCTATGGCTACAGGCGGTCTTAATTCTTGTTCATGACATAAATAGGACAGCAGGGAGGTTCCCAATGATATGGATACGGTTGTTGCATCCTGGGGAAACAAACCTCAATGAGGGAGTGGAGGACTTCCTGCCGATGCTGCTCCTGGGCGCGGATACGAGCAGCTTGCTAGATGGAGGAAGAGAACACACACACACACACCGAGTTAACATACACGTCATGACTACGAATCTAAACGATATCATCTTCATATCAAGCCTCTTAAAGAGTTGGCAGTTCTTCAACACTTCGTACCTGCTTGATGAGTTCATCTTCCTTCTCCTCGTATGAATCCAAAGCTTTGGTCACCTCCGTTTTAAACCTCCAATTAAAAACAACAAACGTCAGGATCTTGACATTTGACCAAAACAGACTCCGGCTAAAAGGGGGGGCAAAACAATGTGTCAATACTGTAGTCCTTACCTCTCAGTCTCCTCTTCTGTGACGATGAACTTGTCCCTCAGTTTGGGGTCCGCTTTATTTTCCCACCAGAACTTATGTGTGTTCTTCCTGTGATCTGGACTGATGATACACACAAGACAAATCAGGAGAATTATATATGAACATTGGCCAAGTGCCAGGAGGGGGAAAAATGTGTGCATGTTAGAAGACATTCTCAATAAATATAAAGATGAAACTATTCCAAAATGCAGCAGCGAGAGTTTTAACCAAAACAAACAGAAGAGCTCATATAACTCCTATTTTAGAGACTCTACACCGGCTTCCTGTTAAGTTCAGAATAGATTTCAAGATCCTTCTGCTTGTTTCTAAAGCTCTCACTGGCACAGCACCAGAATATCTGAAATATATTTTTCTAGCATATCAGCCCAATAGAGCTCTCAGGTCTTCTGACTCTGGTTTCCTCTGTGTACCACATGTACAAAAGAAGAGATTTGGTGAGGCTGCATTCTCATTTTATGCACCCAGATTGTGGAATGCACTGCCAGTTTACATTAGGGATGCAACCTCAGCACATAATATGTTCAAGTCAAGACTAAAAACCCATCTTTAATATTGCCTTTAAATGACTAAATAATTAAATTACGATTATATGCACTTTGAGCTGCAACGTTTGCATGAAAAGTGCTATACAAATAGTTACAGATATGATCTTACGCGGCCATGTGTTCTAACAAGCCCCCGAACAGCACCGTGATGTTGCCGTCCGTCACGTTCCTCGGGACCTCCTCCTGGCAGCAGTAGCACCAGAACCTGCGCTCGTCCTGAGTACAATCAAACTTCTCCACCTGCGGGTTCTTGATGGTTCGGCGAGCCTCTTTCACCTACGAAAATGAACCCACAGACACAGGTCGACGTTGAAGAGGACCTTTCACACGATGAGACCACCTGACGATGTTGGGTCTCGCCTGGGACAAGTCAATCAAATCCAGTTCTTGTACACATTACCTTCTCGAGGAATTTGACAAGAACCACTTTGAGTTTGCTCTGATGACTTTTCCCGAATATGTGTCCCTTTCCTGAGAACGACGTTTGCCCACATATCGCACAGGAAAATGCCCCCATGATCTCCCTCTGCACGCCCCCCTTAGCCTGGCTTGCTTTAGTTTTGGGCTAGGGCAACGTTAGGCATGGGTGGACGTGATGAGGCTAGGATAGCTGGCTACTCGTTCCCCGACCATGTCATAAACTGATCGAGAAAAATCAATGGTAGCGTAAATAAAAATTGAAATTGAAACGAACAATTACATTGGATATAACTAGCTACAACGTTGAGAAGCTATAAGCAGGTGTTAATTTGTTTTTGTTTTCTGAGCTGCCGCCAGCTGCAGCAAACTACGAAATTCTAGCAGAGATAACATAGGCGGATGTTTGATTCTAGTCACTTTCAAAGTAAAAGCCTCCTGACAAAATGATGTCAATGTTCCATTCAGCACGTGATGGTCGCCCTCGTGTGGCCAGTATGAGTCACTGTATCGGTGGTCGAAGCATTTGATACGTTTTTTTTAGATTGCATTTTTATTTTTCAAAATAAATTCAATATTACCATCTTCAAATAAGAAAGTCTGACAAAGAAAATAACACACAATACAGTGAAAAAAAGAAAGAAAGAAAATCATATTCAGACTGAAGAGAAAAAAGGAAAACAAGCAAAGTGCTCTTATCCACTTCTCTATTTCAATTCCCTTTACATGGAGGCCCTCTCTGCCCCCATAGGTCCAGCTCCTGGTGTATGTACCTCTCTTCAAGGTGAAGGTCACAGCTCCAGCAATGTTTGAATCATGTCTGCCAAAGAAAACAAGAGCATCCACACTGGGACGATTGGTGTTCATGTTACCAAATTCATCAAATGATAGCAGTCAGTGAATTAATAGTGACCTGACCTCTTATTTCAAACTGCCATGAGTAACACAGATACATCACATTTCTACTTATTAAACTGAATTGTGGATGTTGACTGACGTTGAAGAGCTGCTCTGCCTGAAGCGTTCTGTTGCACTGGTGTACGACACAATGACAGATGAAGGTGTGAGCTGTCTCACCGGGGCTATGCATGCTTCTCTTGAACAAGGAGTCCCTGACCAGGGTGTGCATCTCGTCTCTCAGCCTCCGCCGCCCGTCCAGGGTCAGGTGCCACAGGCAAGACTTCCTCTTCCCCTCGCTGCACACCTGCTGGGGGGTCTTCCGGAAGCTGTTGCTGAAACACAGGTTGTGCCGGATGGTGTTTTTCCAGCCATCAGGGGCCGTCTGGAAGAATGGGAAGTGCTCTCTGGAAAGCAGTCAGACAAAGTCAGATTAAACCATACTCAGTGACATGATCTAATAATAATAATTAATTGTATTTATAGCACTTTTCCGGGGCTCAAAGACACTGACAATATGGGGAAAACACAGAAACAACAAGCAACAGATAACATGAGCACATAGAACACAGAGTTAACGAACAGGCACAGGGAACAATTAACACAGCAATGTCCAGGGGGAGGAGGGGGGTGGCAGGGTTAGGGGAGATGGTCAGGGGTAGGGGAGGTTGTATGCGTGGGAGAACAGGTAGGTTTTGAGGTGGGATTTAAAAGTGGAGAGTGAGGGTGAGTCTCTGAGTGGCTGAGGGAGAGAGTTCCAGAGGTGGGGTGCAGCTCGTGAAAAAGCACGGCCTCCGAAGCCTTTGAGTTTCGAGGGTGGGACAGTGAGGGGAACAGTGGATGAGGATCAGAGGGTACAGGTAGGGCGGTGGGGGAGAAGGAGGTCAAGGGTAAAGGGTAGTAAACGCCATACGTGTTCAAACAGGTGGAAAAGCTACAGGCCAAATGGCAGCTTTGATCAATTCCATCCCACAAGATCCACTTAAAAAAAAATAAAGGTCTTCATCGTCTTTCCTACTGGGGAGTTTTCCCCAGGCTTGCTTTTGGCAAGTGCTATAGAAATAAAACATGTATATTTAGGCCATGCCGAAACACCGTTGTTATCGTGTTTGTTCCATTTGAACATGCCACAACAATTGTTCATTCTATGAGAGGGTGCCTTGGTCCTCAATTAACCCCGTTAAGAAAGAGCACCTTGAATCTACTAATCTAATCTAAGATACACTAGTATGCCAGCAGTGCTTCCCTTCTTTTCTACAACAAATAAACACATTATCGATTTGTAAGTTAGACCTTGTGAAGTTATAGATCTGCTGCACGTTGAGGCTGCCGGTCCGACTGCTGCTCAGCGCCATGGCGATCAGGATACAGTAGTTGACAGGAGGCCGCGGCCAGGCACCGTTCAAGTTGTTGCTGTCTTGCAGGGCTCGCTGGAGACGCTTGCTCTGGGCCAGGCTGAGTTTACGGACCCCAGCCTTCTGCGTCCTCGCCTTGTAGGCCGTTTTGGATTTCCGACAAACAGGGACATCGACTGAAGAATCATCTGTAAGCTAAATAATACATTAGAAACAGTAGGCATCATTGAAACCAGAGAGAAGCGGCCTATTTAAAAGCACCAATTACAGTTGACATGTTCTGCTGAGTGGCCCAGATGTACAGTAAACTTCTTCTCAGAGAGAGGAGCCATACCATGTATTCACTGGAGGAGGAGGCATGCAGAGACTCATCTCGACCGGTGTTCTCACGTGAAACAGAGAGCCCATTTTGGATGGAGTTTACTTGAAGTGGGTTGACTGCGGGCTTGGGCAGGGGCTCCATTGGTATTTTGGATCGAGTCAATGCCTTTGCTGTTTTTTTAGGATACTTAATAGGGCATGCAAGGTTGGGGTTGACCATCAACCATAGATTTGGCTGTATCAAAGATTCTGCAATGGGAGACAATATTTGGGGGATAAATATTAATTTATAAATATCAATTAAAATATTTAGCATGAACCAATTCCATTGTATTACCTCACCAGTTTTCTGAAGGCTTTGACAAAGATAGTCGTCCTTTCGTCTTGAGATTCGTGCATAGTGCCACTGAACAAGATACTGATCATTCCGTTTGTCGTCTGCCGATAGATGATATGGAACGTATCAGAAAAACATCTCATATGATCTCAACGACAACCCCGACTGTAGCGTTATAGGCTATTGAGGTGATGCAGATCACATCCATTGAAACTCGAATGTTAACCATACCTTGGTAAAATTGGTCAGTTGTTGTTGTTAACTTGATCTCTTCATCCATGTCCCAGTCAGTGAGGCCGGTTGACAGATGTAGGTCAAGAAATCTGTTTCTGGCTTTAAATTCTAGAGCCATTTTCGCTCGGTCGAAAGAGGTGTTTGATCAGCATAAATCACCATTCAGATAAGGGCTATCCACGACAGGTCGCAAGTCTAAATCAACTCGCCAAATATAGGTGATGGGGTCCAGCCTCCGCAGCAGGTGTGAAGAATTAGCCATAATTAGGCTAGGTGCAGGCCCGTCACTATGGGCGGGCCTCAGGGGGCCAGGCCCGCCCACAGCCGTGCTGTGGTGCCCCCCCAACTGGCAGCCAGATATATATAAAAAAATAAAAAATAATAATAATATTATTATTCATATTTTATGTTAAATGAAGACATTAAAATTGAGAAACAATAGTGTGTTTTTCATTTTGTTGGACGGGGTTCTAGTGACAACCAATCATTTGAAAGGAAGTTGAAATATTGCACGTTACGCACGCTGCTGCTCCCGCCATTTCAGTTGTGTGAGTACTGAGCAGTTGAGCAAGATCTGCGCTTTTTGATGGATAAAGCTTTTTGAATAAAGATGGATATAAGAAAGTGGATTACCGGTAAATCCTCGAAAGGGCAGCTGCACCAAACCCCAATGGACATAGCACCAGCATTAGAGAATGTGGGCGGCCTGACACTAGTGTAACAGGTTAAGGAAGGAGTCATATTTTTGTAACCTTTCATTTTATATTTTGTGGTTAGGTAAGTTTTATTTAACCAAAATCTGGTATTGTTCATTGTAATTTGTTGGTATTGGGAGATTTGTGTGTAATTGCGCCCCTAGGGGGCAGTGGTGGCTATAGGTTGCATTTTCCGCGTTTCTCTCTCAGTCTAATTTCTATGAGACGGAGAGAGGTACGTGTCTACAGCAGTGCAATGTAAACTTATAACATACCTATCATAACTTTAATTTGAGTGCACATGAGAAGTTGTACATGCATTTAAGGATGAGTGCACATAAATTATGTCATGTTGTATCGAAAACATTGGTGTTTTGAGCGTTTTAGAGACTTTAATTTAGCTAACCTCGTGGTTCATTTTTCTGTATGCTAGCGCTCATCACTGTGTCAGCTAGCGCTCGTCACTGTTCTCCGTGTCAGTTAGCTGAAATGCTTCTTTTGTGCTAGGTTGACTCGTGCTGAGAAGACACCTACATGTTTTGATGTTTCATTCCAACATTATTTTTGTGTGCATTGTACAGATTAAAAGTGCCTAAAGTACACATCAGCGTCCTGTCATCGGTCAGCACAGAACACAACGCAGGTAGTCGACTCGAGACAGACCGAGCCGGTTACACTAGCACCCCGACGGCGACTACTAGCGAGGTGAGTTTAGCTACTAGCCCAACAAATGTTAGGGCTACTAGCCTTGCTAGCCCCCCGACGACTAGTGTTCATCTTGGTTCAGTGGTGGAGCCATCGGATGACCTTGGGATGGACCAGCCTAAACAGCTTATTTTGACCAAATATCCAGTCCGGATGTTTGGTGCAAAAAAAACGATCATTGGCCTCTAGCTGGTATAGGAACAGGGACTGACTTGAATATTCTATGAAAAAGGACGCCGCGTTTTGCTACGCATGTAGAAAATTCAAATCATCTGATGCAACCTTCTCCATTAGGGGATTTAATGACTGGAAACATGCTGATAGGATGTGTTTTAATCATTGTGCTTAGGTAAACCCTGAATGTTTAATCATTGGTGATTATCAGCAAGTTGTAATATCTAAAGTGCTGACACAGGCTGCAAACTCTCTGTCTGCAACTGGACCTGAGCCAAATATAGAGACCACAGCTAGTGGGGGCCAGTATAGGTTACTAGTGGTCAGCAACAGAGCAGAACAGCATGGACACAGGATGAAGACTTATATGGGTACTGGGGTCAATAGATCAGTATATTTGGGAACGAACGGTCAGCTGACTGAGAGTCAGGTAACTGTTGACCGGCCGTTATGGTATTGGAAAGTGGCGAAAGCCACATCTAACTTTAGTGGCAAGGGACAGCTGTTTCCGGTGTCAGCGGAAATCTAGCATATAAGGCCGCTGCAAAGTGTCATTAGGTGTGTGCCTCTCACCGTTGCTTGCCGTGTGTTGAGAGGCTGACCCAGCGCTGTAATGGAATAAATCTATCTTAATTGTCTACTTGAGCAAATCTATTAATTAATTGCACCTCGGCCTGCCACCCTTCATCGAACATTCACATATTATCAATTGGCGTTTAACGAACAGGATCCTAGATTCAGCGAGACAGGTAAGGCAGATAAACACAGTGTGGTTGTGTGCTTAACCTGAATTGTTGTTCTAGAGGGAAAAACCTGTAATTTTTTTCCTTGAATGAAGGAAAGGGGATGAATTTGATGATGGGGGGGCCAATGACTAGATTTGACTAAATATTAAAGGTTGAGTATTGGTGTGAACATGAAGGTCATTGATCCACATAGAATTATGCGTTATAAAAGGACAGAGCTGCTAGGTGTCACTCTGGAGGTGACATACTGATACTGGATATTGATTAATTCATAGAAGAATTGATTAAACGGAATTGGGCATTCCGTGGGTTTTTATTTATGTTTTTATCTGTAAGGTACAGACATGTGTTTATCTGTATGGTACAGAAATATGGTATTGTGTTATAGCACAGGATTTGAAACTATGAAGTAGAATGTTGATTAAGATGGTTAAATGAATAAGGTATTGACACGCAAGTGGTTATGGTATGAAAGTTGAAGTGTGATCTAAAGAAAGTGTTTATAAGTGGTCTAGTAATGTGGTATTATGTAGAGAAACAGGATAATGAAAGATATAGGTCAGCGGTAAAAAAGACAGTTGTAGGACGATAAGAAGTTGAACGGATACGGCATTTGTGTTAATGGTAAAGCGCAACAGATTTGAGTGACAAGATTGATTTATTGAGACAGGAGAGAACAGATGAGACGTGGATTTAAATGACCTTGATGAGACGCAATGCAACAGACTGAATTAAAGTATATGACACGAATGGTGTAACTATAAAGCTCTAACGAGACAATTTAGATAAAAGAATTCCTTTTTACTAACATTGTGTGCAGTGTAATTAATCAAACATGGGGAATCAAATGTCTAGGACGGCAAATTGTGAGAAACGGATTATTAAGTACAAGTCGGTTAGGGACTTGCCACGAGGGGAAAAGAAAGCTATTAATAAACTATTGGAAATTGATCCACACATAATTGATATTCCGATAAAATACACTGATACAGTGACACCAAAAGGATGGATTTTACTTAAATTAGGACCATTCTATGCAGAACCGTTTCTAACAAAGATTGCGGAATGGAGTGACGATAATTTCCCAAGTATCGGGAGTTTTGAAAAGAATAAACTAAAGATTATTGATGAATATTTGATATCAAACAAAAGCATTTGCGACCCATTATGGGATATTGATTACATGAAAGAAGTCTATCAAGCATGGGTAATAATGTCTAATCAATGGCCTGGTAATATTGTCAGAAAGAAGGAACACAATAGGTCCAACCCTATACCCAAGGTAAAGGAGATACAGAGCGTGTCTCCTCCTGTACAGGCGGAACAGGCGGAGCAGGCTGTGATACGCAGCGTGGTCCGGGTGCAGGCACCATTGTTAACTATAGAGGAGAAAGTACTGTATAAACCATTAACCCTGACTGACGTATCTGCAATCATAGTCGACGCACCCAGACCTTTGATTAACCCAAAAGGATTCATAAATTGGTATAAAACAATGTTGCTACATGGTAATTTGAATGGCACGGATTTAAGATACATTCTGATCACGTTAATGCCAGATGTTGAAATTGATACTTTGATAAATGCTTGTGAAACTTTGAATGAAAATAATGATGGGCCATGTAGAGGTAATACAATTAATGAACGATTCCCATGGTTTAATAAACAACACAAAGTGACTCACATTGAACAATTAACCAAATTTCTAAACGACCATGCCAGCCAAAACCGTGATATCTCACAAATTCTGAACTGTAAACGTAAGCCTAATGAAACAATGTCTGACTTTGTAATCAGATTCCAAAATACCTGGAGAGAAAAGGCGAATTTGGAATTAGATGACAAACCTAACGCATTCTTTACAAATATGATTCTAGATGGTATTGGAGAAGATGCAAAGAACTTCAAATTATCAACACCAGACATTTTCTCAATGACACCAGCATTGATTGAAAAACGAATAAGGGAATTAGAAGCTTTGGGATTGTTTAATAAGCGACACCAACCACAAGTCTTGGAGCTTGCGCAATACACGGACCTAGAGGGTTGGAATGAATACTAAGCATTATGGGTAATGAAGTCTTACGTGAAGCATGTCGAGTGATAGAGTTATAGGGAAATCATTGAGTTAAGTAATAATAATCCTTGTATTGATTAACATATTGTAAACAAATGATAAAGAGTGAAATGAATAACTATTGTATTTACAGGACAAGCTAAATAGCTTAGCACCAACAGCAAAAGGTGGTAAAGAGACGAGGGGTGAAACACTGCTCCACAACGCTGCACCAGAGACGAGACTCGGAACCTACACTATTAATAGAACTGCCCTTGCAAACAAGACGCAGCTCGGCGACACAGAAACACAGACACGCAGAGAACACATAGAAGTGTTAGACATGAAAATGTAGTTGTCTCTTATTGTAATTATCATACAATTCTGCATTGACTCAGTAAACGTAACATTTGAATTTACTTAGTGAACAGAGATAAGACCATGCATTGATGACTGTTGATGTTCACACCAGCAAAGAGGAATATGTGACATTTTGATTGATGAATAATCCCGAACGGACAACACAACTCTTGCCAATTCTATCTCCTGACAGAACCAAGAAAATGCAGAAAAACTGAGCGACGGACTAAAAAACGGGGGCGTTGCTGAGGGCCAATCTAACAGAAGTGGGGGCTGAAATGACAGTGAACGATTGACGGATGAGAGAAAGGGGAAACCACAAATAATAATTCTCTGTGTAACTGTAAATGAAAATGTTGTTTTTCTGTTTGAAAGTGGAAACATGATAATGACATGACAGACTACAGACTTTGATAAAGCAATTACACATACGAATATGACGGTATTTTACACAATCAACGGTGTTAATCGGCCAACAGCTGAATGCACGAGCATTACACATCGATGCAACGTTTATGATAAAGAACCATTCACACTGACTCAAGAGTGTCTCTGATAAATCTACTAAAACCAACGGGTGATTGACTGAGAAATATTTGATTATAAGAGAGGGATAGAACATTTAAATGTTCACAGCAAATTTAAACCTTAATGCAAAATAAGCTTATACTGTACATAGACCAACGGGGAAGTATTCAAGCCATCAGTTATGATTGTGATCAGAATTTTTTAACATACGGGTAGAATAGAACCTATCTACCTCATTAAAAGTATGCTTATGGGAATTGACTCAGATTGCACATTGACAGTAAATAAACTAAGTATTGAAGAACTGATTTGGATATTAAAGGGACGGCTCACGGTTTTTCACAACACAAGTCCTAGTTTGAATACCCATGGCATGAACGTCAAATGACAAATCCTTTTGTTTCCTCTAGGAGCATTGATGAAGGACGAGTTAACCATTTTGAGAGAAACTAAATGTCTGTCTACCTGTACTTAACGATTGTGCAATCCCTGTATCTAAAAATGTCTCAGCAGGCAAGTGCATAACTCACTAGATGGGGGGGACCACAGGGAGCCCAACCCACTCTCGACTCTGACGAGGAGACCCAAGCAAAGGGGAAAACACGTATTATGACAAACGATTACTGATTTCAGTACCATAATGATGACTATCTCTGCTATTAACAATTATTCTTGATGTTGTTGTGAATTAAGGTTGAAACTAGGACAAGAGATACCGGACAGACGATGCGTGCCGAGAGAAACCGTGTGATCCTGGCCTCGTTGTGGATAAGATGGATGGCCACAATTTTATCGGTTCTGTATACGCTCTGGGTGTTAACTAACGAAACAGACTTTACTTTAACTGAAGACTCTGACACTAAGCTTGTTCGCATGCGTCGTGACATCCAGGGAGTTAAACCAAATAGCGCACTAGACTCAGTTGCAGGAGTTTGCCAGTTTGTTGACAATTGTTGTACGTATTCACCACAACAGGATTAAACCTTTAAGATCAGACAATGGGGACATAGAACAATAGGGGAGAGAAAAGTAGGGGGTAAGGATTTAGAGTTTCAATAACACTGTTAAAACATTTGAGCAAGCATCATGATGGTGAATGAAATAATTTCTACTGTGAGTCTCTCAATAACACAGCAACAAGACAAGAGGACACAAGGCGAAAGACAACAATGGTCCATCAGCATCTCAGATAGTGCCTCATTGCGACCGGAAAAGCATGATGGTCCCTCTGTTGAAGATCGACCTAGGATATCGAAGAACCAAGAAACTGATTGACGATATCCCTATTTGTTAAAAATGTATAATTATGTAACAAACTATGGAAAAACATGTGATTTGAATTAATGATGGAAATGATACCTACTTCATTTGTAATGAGTAGTTAGACATAGTAATGAGAAACCTATTTGGATATTTTCTCCTTTAAACAACAAAGGTTTTTAGCCAAAGAAGGTAATTATTCATCAGAGTAGTTTTAACCACAAAGTGACCTTTTACTCATGCCAATTCAATTGTGGAGTGAGATGTTTGTTCACTTTGTCAGGCCACATGACTGAGGAATTGTATTTGTCTATGGGGAAAGTCCTTTGATGACAATTCCGGGGGAGGAATGCAAGATCTCAGCCATGTGGAAAGAAAGAGAAATAATTAAAGTTACTATCCATTAGAGAAGAAAAAAAAGAGTGGGCTGATAGGATGTGTTTTAATCATTGTGCTTAGGTAAACCCTGAATGTTTAATCATTGGTGATTATCAGCAAGTTGTAATATCTAAAGTGCTGACACAGGCTGCAAACTCTCTGTCTGCAACTGGACCTGAGCCAAATATAGAGACCACAGCTAGTGGGGGCCAGTATAGGTTACTAGTGGTCAGCAACAGAGCAGAACAGCATGGACACAGGATGAAGACTTATATGGGTACTGGGGTCAATAGATCAGTATATTTGGGAACGAACGGTCAGCTGACTGAGAGTCAGGTAACTGTTGACCGGCCGTTATGGTATTGGAAAGTGGCGAAAGCCACATCTAACTTTAGTGGCAAGGGACAGCTGTTTCCGGTGTCAGCGGAAATCTAGCATATAAGGCCGCTGCAAAGTGTCATTAGGTGTGTGCCTCTCACCGTTGCTTGCCGTGTGTTGAGAGGCTGACCCAGCGCTGTAATGGAATAAATCTATCTTAATTGTCTACTTGAGCAAATCTATTAATTAATTGCACCTCGGCCTGCCACCCTTCATCGAACATTCACATATTATCACATGCCGTTGAAACAAACAAGGGCTTAAATAAGCATGCAAACAGACTACTACAAAGCGAGAACATGGACCTGTTCACTGCGGTTACTCTTGTGAACAGTGCATCTGAATGCATACAATCACTGCGCACAGAGGATGAGTTTACTGCGCTCTGGGACCTCTGCTCTCCTCCAGCCTCAGCCACTGACGAGGCTGGTCCCAGCTGTCCAACTAAGAGAAGACGCACAAAGAAAAGAGCTTTGGTGCATTTGTAGTTGAAGGAACGGTTGGACAGTCACAGAGGGACACTGACGAAAAGACAGAGTTCCTGAGAATGTTTTACAGTGTTATTGATGCTGTGCAAGGAGAGATGGATGCGTGTTTTGGAGAGCGCAGCTAATTTTATCTTAGGCCTACTCGGGTCGACAAGGCCTTGTAATAAACCAGCTTCGCCTGTGTTTATTATGTTATTTGCTGCATTCTGATAATTTTAGGTCTAGTCTTCATCGGTAGGCTACGTGTCCAATTTAGCCTCTGCAACCTACTATGCATGTCAGTGTTGCATGACGAATACCATAGCATATCGGATTATATAAAATAGTTAATAATAATTGTATAATAATAACTGGCCCCTCCATGCAGTTCATTGGCCCACCCTAAGACTGGGCCCTGGTGACGGGTCTGGCTAGGTGCACGATCTCCACTACTTCCTGAAAGGCACCTTGCATGAACATATCCTGTCTCACTCTATTGGTTTAATTGATTAATCAGCTGTGCACTGTGTGTTCCAACAGTTTACCGCACAGCTGATTAATCAATTAAACCAATAGATGAGACAGGATATATTCATGCAAGGTGCCTTTCAGGAAGTAGTGGAGATCGTGCACCTAGCCTAAATAAAGGGCTATTATAGGCCTACTGTACATTTTGTATTCTTCATTTTATTTAATCAATATGTGTGTATATTATATTTAATAAATATGTGTGTGTATATTTAGTCAATATGAGTCTGCATATATTGTTTTGGTTAACAATTGCTAGTCAAGCTGGGGTTATCTTTTTAGCCATTCTCACTGAAAAAACACACACATTACATTCATATTTTAATGTTTTTCAGTAACTCTAATCTAGGGTTTGAAAAGTGACTAACAGCATGATACAAAAGTGCTGTTTAACAGCATGATACAAAAGTGCTGAAGGCAGATTCCTCTAATAGTGAAATAAAATAATAATATAAAACAATAAAGAAATGTCACCAGACCTGCTTTTTAATATCCTACCTATATGCATATGCATGAATACATCCAAAATACAAGTAAAAATACAACAGGATTTTTTTTTAAATACACCCGCAGTTATAAATGTAGAATTCAAGTTTTTGAAATGGACCTCAATCCCCAACAGAGAAGACAATAGTGACAGAGAAAGCTACCAGCAGGGTGAACATGGCCAGAGACAGGATGACAGTGATGACCACCATGGCTCCACTACGGGCTGGCAGGCCAGCCTGGATTTGGTTGTAGTCCTTAGCTGCAATGAAGAACATGATAGAAGTCATGTGTGTCAGGTTTTTGGTAACAGAATAAACAGCCGTTGATATAGGCACTGACCACAGGGAACCACTGTCTTCAAATACCTTCTCTTGTAGTGACTTCCAGAACATTGCTCTTCTCTGTCCCAACCACATACTGAAGCCTGGAAACAAACATACATCAATTTGATAGGGCTCAAAATGCCAATTTCTAAATGAAACACCAAAGAGACAATGACAAGAGAATGTAGCATAAGGTACCTGTACATTGCCCCACTGCTGAGATTTGTTACTTCATAGCCTAATTGTCTGCTTAGAGTGAACTGGCCAGTGTTCTCACTGACTGAGATGACGGCCCTTTGGAAGCGACAAGGGGCCACGTCGAATATATCGACTAAAGTTTCTGTTGAATGAAAAAGTAAATGCTAAAATTATATTTAAAAAAAATATATATATACTTTTGGTACATATGTTATACATATTATTCGTTTCATTTCAGAGTGAAATAATGTAGGCTTATAGACAGAGTCAGGAGTAACTAGAAACCGAATCAAGAGTTAACTGTTGATATAATTTTTAAGGTGACTTACTGCTTTCATTGGTGTCTGTCCCGTTGTATGTCCCATTGTATGTCCCGTTGTATGTCCTGTTGTACTGCAGAGTGACACTCTGGGGTGCCAGGGAACAAGGAGGGAGACTCAGCAGTAAGGAATCCATCAGCTTTCCTGTTACAACTCCATCAGCTTCAGTCAACAGTCTCATTTGGAATTCTAGAATAAAACAAGGTGAACTTTGAGGGAATAGCCACAAACAATGCTTCTCAAATATTTAAGAAATTAAACATGTATTGTGTTCATTGGCATAACGTACATTAGTACATTTTCTATTTGAGACTAAAAGCATTTAAATCCTATTGACGTATTCGTTAAGTATCATACGTCCCATTTGTTCCATTCCTTAACTAGTTATTGAATCTCATTTCAATACCAATGTGTATTACATGTCAAAAACATAACGCACCTGCTTTTGAGAGGGAGGAAAGCAGCCAGAGGAGGACTGTTGGCCTCAGTGTTGTTGCTAGATAGCCCATCCTTGCTGAATATGTGAGACCTGTGTGAACGCAATTACACTGCAACTTTATGAAATGGGAATGCAGAGGAAGGATTAACATGTGCCGTACATCAGCGAATCAGAGAGAAAGTGCTGGCTGAGGACAAAGGGGAACAACTGGTTTGACCAGATTTCTCTGTGTACATCAGGCCCTTTGTTTACAGTAGGTATTGCAATATCTTCACCCTCAGGGAACACAGGGCACCTTGGACCTCCAATGTCAGTCTGAGTCAGATCTGGTGGCACTTGTTCCTATACTGTTCCAGAATAGTGTGTACATATGCTCCACACACACACACTTCAAGTATTGTCCTCAATTTGCCCATTCTTGAGCACTTCATTAAGCTGTACTGATCTGCCCCATTCAATTCTCCATACTCTGAATGATGAACTACTTATGGGCAGTAATAACTGTTCTGTGTATTCAACAGTTTGGTATTAGATATACTGGGTAAAAGGACACGTTCTTAACATTCATTGCAATTACATTCCTGTATATATCAGGGTTGCACGCTTGATTTAAGCCCATGGCATCAACATGTCACTCCAGCCAGGCACCCAAAGTTGGCAAACCTGATATACACATGCAGTATCTTCAAACTATCTTTCAATTATAACTGCAAAGTATTTCAAATGTTCGGACTTTTATTCTGAAAATGTCAAATAAATTGGTCCGGAAAATGTCAACTCATTTGTGGGTGGTGACTTAATTGATTTCAAATCGCCTTTAAATGAGCATTGATTCAAAACACATTGTTTTACTGAGACGTGGTTGAAAACCGATGACACACTCGCTAGTCAAGCGAAAATGCAATGGATTCGGTGAGTAGGCTAATCCCCACGACTACCTCGTTAACTAGAACACTACTTTACATTGTTAGCAGGCTCGCAAAACAAGATTAGCTTGCAAGCCAACTTCGATTGAAACATTTCTTGGAAAACATCCTCAAACCGCGGACTAGCACAACTAGGCAGTTTGCTAACGCAGCTTGCACACAAACATTGTTATGAGATGAAAAGTAGAAGCTGTCTTGTGTGATTGATTGCAGGTCACTGAGGATCAGACGAGCTTGTCCAGGGGTCCTGACTGCATCGTTAACAGTGAAGACCAGGACCCGCTGAAGACCCTCAAGGACGTCTCTGTGAGACTGGTGGACTGTCTCAAAATCCAAAAGACGAACAAAGACATGAATAATGAGCAGTTCCCAGGGATAGAAATTATGATGAAACAGTCGGAGGACGTGTTAGTCGACCTTCCAGGTAAATGAAGTTTTTTTTTTAATGAGAGGCGTCCCTTCATAATGTGACTTTGCCATATTATATGAAAAGGAGCTGGACGGTTAACTTTTAAATTGTTCAGTCAATTGATGGTGTGGCATTTCTACTAGCTCTTGAGAGAGGGTGGAGGTATAGAGAGTGTCCTCTTCCTGATCATTTAATACCTAAACAAATCGGCTTTTTCTGCTCATGTTCGTGTATAAGTGGAGTTTGCATTGAAACTTGATGCTCTATTTGCATGGTGTACACACATCTGCTCGGGGCGACCTACGGCAACTCCGTTGGGACATGACGGATACAGAAAGCCAATCACATCAGTGTGTTAGTGGTGTAGTGAGACAACACACAGTATGTTACATCTCCCTTCTTTTAGCAAAAACAACACACAATAACACATGCATGAATTTCCACTCCAAACTTTTTAAATCAAAACTGCTTTGTTATTTAAAATTATTTTACACTAACTAGATAATTAGACTTTAATTAGAAAAAAGACTATCCAACTGCAGTACTATAATGACTATAATAATTAACGAAAAACAGTCATTGTGAGAACTTTACTTTAGCTAATGACTTTGGCAATAACCTGAAAATGAGTGTACTTAAGTGCAAACAGAACAGTCACTTATAGATTCAGTCCATGGCATAAATCACTTAAAGATTGAGTCTATCTGGAGGTTTAACAACTCGGCCCCGCCTAGTAACATTCAGTCCAGGTGGCTGGGCTCGAGTGGGGCTCGGAGGCGGTTTGGGTGGGGAGTGGGGTATTCCAGGAAGAGCTGGAGGTTGTGACTCCTCGGTGGGTGGGCCTAATGTTTCAGTCCACGGTTCTTCCAGTACCCAGCGGCGAGGATGGTTAGCGGCTGGAGTGCTCACGCGAAGATGTTGACTGTTGCGGCGGTACTCTCTATCTCCACAGTCCACAACATAGGAGCGCGGAGCACAGTGGGGTTTCACTATTACTCCAGGGGACCACTTGTCGTTGCCAGGATGCGGCTGCATCGTAACCTCATCTCCAGGCTGAAGAGCAACACGAGAATTGCCTGCTCTCTTTTGGTCGTAGTAGAACTTTTTAAGGTCTTTGCTCGTGTCCAGCAGACGCTTGACTTTGTGGGGGTCATATCCTCTTGGTGCAAGTAGCTCACGAGCAGTAGACAGCTTATCACGTGACCTCCTGCCCATGAGTAGCTGAGCTGGCGACAATCCTACTTTCTCTAGTGGAGTCGTCCTGTAGTCCATCAGCACAAGGTGTTTGTCTGGCGCCTTGCACCAAAGCCTCTTCACAGTTTGCACTGCACGCTCTGCTTCACCATTTGAGTGCGGCGTGTGTGGTGAAGATGTTTTGTGTGATATTCCATAGCTCTTGCAGAAGTCCTTAAATTCCTCTGAGGAGTATTGTGGACCGTTGTCTGTGCGAAGAGTGGCGGGAATGCCATGTCTGCAGAACTGAGCTTTCAGAGTCTCTATGGCGGTGCGGGTTCGCATGTCTTTCAGTACATCTACTTCAATGAATTTTGAGTAGTAATCGACAAGTAGGATGTACTGCTTGCTTTCGAACTCGAACAGATCTGATGCTACCTCTTCAAATGGCAGCTCTGGTGTTTCAGTTGGTTTGAGGGGTTGTCTGGGCAGCTTGTTTTGAAAGTCTGCACACTTGCTACAGTTTCTGACCTTTTCTTAAATTTCTGCACTCATGCCTGGCCAGTATAGCACTTCACGTGCCCGCTGCTTGCTTTTCACCATGCCTAGGTGAGACTGGTGTATGAGCTTTAGCATGTGCTCACGCATGGTGGGGGGCACTACTATACGCAGTCCTTTATAGATGATTCCATCAGACAACACTAGCTGACTTCTTGAGTCCCAATATGGCGGAACATGAATGGGCACTTCCCGTCTGTGTTCAGGCCAGCCGTGGTGAATTGTTTGCTGGAGACAGATTAGTTCTTCTCTTGTGCTGTCTTGCAGCTCTGTGTACTTCTGGTCACTTACTGCAACATAGTTGAGCATGGAGACACACTCTAGTCCGCTTAACTCTGGTGTGTTCTCTGGGAGCTGTGCTCTGGATAGTGTGTCGGGCAGCTCCATGTCTTTTCCTCTTCTGTACTTGATTGTCAAGTCGTACCACTGCAGTGACAGACGCATTCTCTGGATGCGCATGGGAGTGGCCAGCAGTGATTTTTCTTCGAGTGGCTTGTGGTCATTGTACACTGTGACATGTGTTCCAAATATGTAGTTGTGAAACTTGATGCATGCGTGCACAATGGAGAGCATCTCCTTTTCGATTTGCGCAGAACACGTCTCTGTGTCAGTCAGTGACCTCGAGGAGAATGCTATTGGATGACCGTCCTGGAGCAGGACAGCTCCTAATCCACTGCTGCTTGCATCACTGTGTATCTCGACAGGCTTTGCAGGATCCAAAAACTTCAGCACTGGAGGATGCGTGCACAACTCCCCGAGCCTGTCAAAGGCTTGCTGCTGAGCTGGCTGCCATGCAAACTCCACGTCGTTTCTGGGGCGCATTTTATTCCAAATGGGAGTCTCAGCCATCTAAACCTTCCTATCAGAGTGTTAAAGGTTGTTAGAAAGGATGAGGCTTCATCCAGTTCTATCTGCAAAAATCCTGATTTAGCATCTAACACTGAGAATACTTTAGCATTAGGTATTCTTGAAACTACCTCCTCTACGGTGCACATTGGGTGGTGTTCCCTTTTTATGACCAGATTTAAATCACTTGGATCTATGCAGATTCTTATTCTTGCCATTACGGACTACGGCTACCATAGAGCTAACCCATTCTGTGGGCTGTTCAACTTTGGTGATGAAGCCATCTTTCTCCATCTCATGTAGCTTTTCTACTATCTTTTCTCTGAGCGCAGCTGGCTGTCGACGGACAGCGTGGACCACACCCTTTGCATCTTCATCCAGTTTGATGGTGTATTTCAAGGTGCCTGTGGTATGTTGTAGCTCTGGAAACTCATCCAGACCAGCTGGCATGCTTTGTGTTGTGGTGGCTACACTGCTTTGAAGTGAGTCAAGATGAGCAATAAGGCCTAAAGCCTCTGCTGAAGCTCCACTGAGCACATTCTCCTGCGCTATGTCTACTATTTCAAATTCGGCGCTCACTTCACACTTTTTGTATGCCATCTGTAGATCAACTGCAGCTACAGGCTTAATCTTATGATTAGTATACGAGCGGAGTACTCTACTAGAGCGTTTTAGCTCACCTGTGTGCATTAGTGACTGATGGCTGTCTACGGTTAGTGTATTACACTTAGCGCCTGTGTCGATCCTAAACGGCACTTGCTGAGACAGTATTTTTAGGTCTACCATCCATTTATCATTCTCCGGGTTATCTGTCTGTGCTAGATTTATATTCAGAATTTCATCATCCTGATCTGGCTCAACACTCACAGAGCTAACTGCACGCTTGCTACACACTGCCATCCAGTGGTTTGGTTTGTGACAGTAGGAACACTGAGCCTTTAGCTGGGCACTTCCCCATGTTCCACTTATGCTGGGGGTCTCTCCCACAGCTTGCGCAGCTTCCCTGTTGGTTTTCTGGAGCCTTCTTCTGATACACAGGTTTTGTCTGTCCTTCATTGTACATTTTCTTATTTGGCACTGTGTATTTTGGCTTAACAGATACTGCTGAGACTTGTGAATCCTCTTCTCTGACGATTTTTATCTGTTTCTGTGACATTTCAAACCGCTGGGGGATTTCTATAGCTTTAGGTAGCGTTAGCGCCTCACCTTTATCCAGCAGTGTTTCTTGGACCCGTTTTTCTCTAACTCCCGCGATGATTGCATCGACCAGCATGTCGTCGGAGTCGGGGTACTCACAGTCCATGAGAATGATTCTCAAATCTTTTACGAAGTTGTCGAAACCTTCACTTGGTCCTTGTTTCCGTTGCTTGAAACGATGCCTGGCTATCCGCTTGTTTTTTCTTGGCCTGATGTAGCTGGCAAACTTATCCAGCACTTTAGATGGATCTGCTCTCTCGCCATCAGCTCAGGCTAACGTCTTGTAGATTTCTCTGCCTTGCTTGCCGACCCACGTACCTAGCCAGCCGGCTTGCTTCTTAGCTTCTAGCTCCGCGAGCGGACCCTCAAAGACGAACTCGACGTGACTTCTGAATCTTTCAAACTCTTGATACAAATCAGGAGCCTCCCAGTCGATCTTGGGGTGTTCAAAATGCGAGTATGCCATTTTCTCTTATTTTTCGCTTCTGACACCATGTCATGTACTTGACAGACATGGACACGACTTAACTGTAAGACATGTTGTTTATTTCTGGTTGCTCGGGGCGACCTACGGCAACTCCGTTGGGACATGTGTGTTAGTGTGGTGTAGTGAGACAACACACAGTATGTTACATATATATATATAATTAATATAGCTTATATTAATGCTGCGTTTCTTTGTCAGGTGACTCAAGACGAGATCTGGATATTCAGGAGGAAAAACTGTCCCCCCTGGTATGCCCTCAAGTTGAGGATCATCCTCAGTTTCAAAACATGGAAGTACAACAGGAAGAACTGACTGCAAATTGCCCATGTCCCATAGAAAACCACCAACAAGGGACTCAAGAAAATTGCAGAAGGAAACTGTTAACAGATAGGCCCGCGAATGGCTCAATATGCCGGAGGTCTTTTGTTCATCTAACGAGACTGAGGGTACATGAAAAAGCCTACTCCAGAGAGAAGCCTCACCAATGTTTGCATTGTTGGAAAAGTTTTGCATATTCCAGTGGATTAAAAAGTCACAGAAGAACACACACCGGTGAGAAGCCTTACCACTGCTCTGATTGTGGTAAGAGGTTTGCTCAATTAGCAAACTTGCAAGTTCACAAACGAATACACACCGGAGAGAAGCCTTTTAAATGCCCCAAATGTGATGAGGGATTCTGTCAGTTAGCCAACCTGCAGGCTCATCAGAAAAAACATAGTGGAGTGATGCCTTTCCCCTGCTCTGAATGTGACAAACATTTCTTTAATCAACATCAACTTACAATGCACCAGAGAACACACACTGGGGAGAGGCCTTACCAGTGCCCGTCATGTGGAAAGGCATTCACTCAGGTAGGAAACATGAGGACTCACGTCAAGAAAAGTTGTAAAAAGAAGCCATGAGTGGTGCTTCCGATATCCCTTGGATGACATTAGGGTGGATTAGTTAAGGTGAATTAGCCACCACGTAAAGAAATTCACTGACATCAATCCATTGTCTTCTTCCTTGTCTGCATCATGTTTTGAAGCAGTACATGTATGTCTCTTCTTTCAGTTATCGACACTTGGTTTGCATATTTATTTTAATAAAGTATATTTTTTTCCAACCACAAAACACAATGTGAATCTAACTTTGTTCTCATAATGTTAATTGTAAAATACCTTTTGCCTTTTAATTTTTCTAAACTTACTTCAGAATAAGGACCACATTGGAAATGAGTGTTTTATACTTTCATGTCATACTCTGGTTTCTTTACCCAAAACATTCCTCAAATCTAATCAAAATAGAACAATTTGTAACTTGTCCCAGGTTTTTCTTTTTGGCATGTTCCCTGTCTGTGTTTTGACACCTATATTGTCCGTTATTGCTGCTAATGAACCACAGACACCTCTTATGTGCTCTAAAAGTGAATGAAGAACAACACAACAATATTTGTGTAGCCATTACGACATTAGTGACTGTCATATCCCATAACCTTACGATTGCTGGCTTCCTCAAACAGTACCACCTCTTCCCTCTCAGTGTTTCCCCTACCATTGCCTCCCCAAGAAAGAGGAATTATTACGGACGTAGACACCAAACATCTGACAAGTAGGCTAAAATATCCGCTTTTTTAAATGCACCCAACCCGAATCTGGCGAGTGGCAAGCCCATGGGCTCGTTGGTAACGTTAGTCCGCCAGTAGTCTCGCATAGCCAAACCTATCTCCATACTTCGCTTCGCGCTGGACACACTTGCACACTCGCGTACAAGATTGTGCTCGCGCGACGCGAGAGAGTTTTTGCAGGGTGAGATGTCTGCAGATGGAAAGTAAGCAAGTTGAAAAGTTAGCAAATATAATTGCTGAGTGTTCTAACAGAGCAAGTTGGTTCAAATTGGTCGTTATTATTGTGACGAGAAAGTGTCTGATTATAGTTCCATGGTATGTAAAATAGTGTCACAGAGAGACTCACGCATTTCAACCAGTTCTCACGCCGCACCTCTATTTCTCTGTAACAAACCTCACCTTCATTAATTCAATCATTAACACAACACAATCGTCCCGCTCTAAAGAGGAAGTACAAAGCCAATATGGTTTTATTTGAGTTTCCTAACAGGTTTTCGTTCCTTTTTCCGCATTGCAAAACCATTTTGAAATCACAAGCCTTGCAGGCATGATTGTGCACTACAAAAGTCCCTCTGAGCCCACTGATGAGCAAGGAGGAACATGAATAACAGTCATTAAAGTAAAGTCATTCAGCCTGTCGTTGAGTTGAGCTGTTATCTCCACCTCTGCTTAACAGGTCAAAATCTCCTCCCTGATATAATTATCAATGCCTATTAAGTATAAGTGATAAGTGCCTATAAGCTCATTGAATGCGGCTTTGGATAGACCTGAAGCAAATGTAATTTCCTAGCTCCAGGGCCCAGTTGTTTAAAAGGATCTGATTCAGATTCAAAGTTTTAAACAACTGGGCCCTGGAGTCAGGCAGTCCTTTGTGTTTATTTGTCATGGTCACATCATGTCATGAAAACATCTAATCTATTCAGTATGAACATTAATTTCATAGAATGATAAGTAAGGTGCGTAACATTGTTGTAACATACGTGTTGTCACATACAGTTGAAGTGGGAAATGTACATACACTTAGGTTGAAGTCATTCAAACAACATTTTAACCCCTCCACAGATGTCATGTTAACAAACTATAGTTTTGGCAAGTCGGTTGGACTACAAAGATCTACTTTGTGCAAGACACAAGTGATTTTTCCAACAATTGTTTACAGACAGATTATTTCATTTATTATTCACTATATCACAATTCCAGTGGGTCAGAAGTTTACATACACTAAGTTGACCTTAAACAGCTTTCTGGATGTATTTTAAGGCCTACCTTCAAACTCAGTGTCTCTTTGTTTGAAATCATGAAATCATGAGAAAATCAAAAGAAATCAGCCAAGACCTGCCTGAAGGTACCAAGTTCATGTGTACAAACAATAGTACTCTAGTATAAACCCCATGGGACCACACAGCCACCATACCGCTCAGGAAGGAGACGCGTTCTGTCCTAGAGATGAACATACTTCACTTTTCACAAAAGTGTCTATGGCCCAATCCCGATTCTCTTTTCTACCACTTCGGCTCGTTTTTGAGTCACTCGCTTTGGAGCCAAGGCCTCCGAACAGAGCCACAAGCCATAGTGGTTCCCCTAAGAAATGGGACAACCCTTCACGACTGAAACGTCATTCGCGTCATCGCGATTCATTCACAACTTGAATGAACTTGAACGCTATCAATCGATCAAACAAGTCATCAAATAAAAAAGAACAATGCTTCATTATCAGACCATGACAGAATAATGGCGCTCTAACCTGTATGAAACCTGTGCTCCTATGCTGCCGGTCTGCACTGATATAGGACAACAGTGCAACAACTTCGCGGCTGAACTTTAGTTACATTTACGGCGTCATATGCCATCAAAGGGAAACATGGAAAAATGCATGACTTACAGATTTATTTTTATGACGTTACGAAATCCGATGTGACAGGAACGCTGGAGAAACAGCCGCTGTCCACTGCATTAGTTAACTACATGTCCTTGATGAGTCTCCCGCTCACTGCCCTCCATCAAAAATGACACATCCATCGATAATAGTACATAATAACAACTGCTCGGATTAGATTGCCGGTTGTTTTGGTATAATAACAACTATAGCGTCATATACCACCAAGGGGGGGAAATTCGCGCCTATCATGCTGTCAAACACCACAGGTAATAATTTATTTCTAAATAAACATGATTGTACATCTCTGAAATGGGGAAGGCTGTGCTTGACACTTCCATGGGACTGACGTCGGGGCAGCGGAACACGGTGACTGTCAGCCTGTGACAAACGCGCAGATATGAGTGCTCCGGTGTCCTGCTGGCTCCGGTGTCCTGCCCACTGTCCTGAGCACGCTGGACTGTGGAACCTTCTATGTTAAGCATAGGCACAGCACCTCGGCATAACAGCGATTTTTTTTGTTATGCTTGTTGTAAAGAAAAGGTCTATAATGCATTGAAAATACATTAGTAGGTGTCATATGCCATCAGACATGGAAATATGTCATTATGCGCGACTGTCGGCCACAAATCAGCCTGTAACGTTAGACACAGCACCTCGACATAAAAGCGATTTCTTTTGTTATGCTTGTTATAAAGAAAAGATTAGATAGATAACTTCACATTAATATGTCTATCATCATCCGCTGTCAAACGCCACAGGTAATCTTTTATTTCTAAACAGGAATGTACATCTCGATGTGAATCGCGCTCCTTATGGGAAGGCTGTGCTTGACGCTTCCATGGGGCGCTCCTGCATAGGCACAATAGCGATCTTTTGTTGTTATGCTTGTTGTAAAGAAAAGGTCTATAATGCATTGAAATTACATTAAACTAAGATAATACGATGGTTATCATAAATTTTCAAGTCTTTAATTACAAGTAATTACAGAAAAAGTAAATTACATTTCAGGCTCGCTTCCGTATTTACGAGAGCGAAAATAACATTTCTGTAGATGATTCGCAATGCATGCCGGAAGGGAGTCTCATGGCTCCGAATGGAACGAGGGTCATGATTTTCTCCAAATGGAGCCATGGATAACCCTAACCCTCGCCCTAACCCTAAATGAGTAATGAATTGGGACGCCACTACCCCTACACGTGAACACACAAAATGGAGCCGAAGGGGTGAAAACGGAGCCAGAGGGGTGAATTGGGATTCACCCTATATCTACAGATGCGTCCTATATCAACATAACCTGAAAGGGCACTCAGCAAGGAAGAAGCCACTGCTCAAAAACCGCCATAAAAAGCTGAAGAACCATTCCAACCATGAAGCATGGGGGTGACACCATCATGTTGTGGGGGTAATTTGCTGCAGAAGGGACTGGTGCCCTTCACAAAATAGATGGCATCATGAGGAAGAAGAATTATGTGGATATATTAAAGCAACATCTCAAGACATCAGCCAGTTAAAGCATTAACAAATGGGTCTTCCAAATAGACAATGACCCCAAGCATACTTCTAAAGTTGTGGCTAAATGGCTTAAGGACAACAAAGTCAAGGTATTGGAGTGGCCATCACATAGCCCTGACCTCAATCCTATAGAAAAAATGTCTAGGCAGAACTGAAAAAGCATGTGGGAGCAAGGAGGCCTACCAACCTGAGTCAGTTACACCAGCTCTGTTCAGGAGGAATGGGCCAAAATTCCACAAAAGCTTTTGGAAGGCTACCTGAAACCTTGTTTGACCCAAGTTAAACTTTTTAAAGGCAATGCTACCAAATACTAACTAAGTATATGTAAACTTCTGACCCACTGGGAATGTAATGAACGCTGAAATACATCATTCTCTCTCTACTATTATTCTGACATTTCACATTCTTAAAATAAAGCAGTGATCCTAACGGACCTAAAACAGGGAATGTTTACTAGGATTAAATGTCAGAAATTGTGGGAAAACTGAGTTAAATGTATGGCTACAGTGTTTGTAAACTTCTGACTTCAACTGTACATGTCATCTCAGTAAAATACAAATATGGTATGATCTGATGTACCATACTGTAACTAATACATAGAAATAGCTGTCTTTGAGATGATTAAGAGGCCTTCGGGTGAATTCGCAGGGGATATGGAGTGATACAATTAATGCAACCAAGGTTATTTCCTTTTTCTAAGAAACTGTGTTACGTGAGGATGTCAAAGTGTCTACTGAAGGACCTCCCACTGGGACTGACAGCTGAGCTCAGAGCCACTCTATAAAGCCCGCTTCCCCCATCACTCGACACGCTTGTGGACATCAGCATCACGCCTCACATCTCACAATGGAGGACACCTACATCCTACACGTGGAGCTGTTGGGTTTTGAGAAGAGATTAAACCCCAGCCAGCACTATGTGAGCTCTGAGACCACATTTACAGAAGTGACTAGTCATAGAAGAAGGAAAGAAAATGCTCACAAGATTAATATATACATGCATTACTTGAGTTGTGGGTTAGTGAAAGCCTTAATGGAGGAATCCATTGATTTCGTTTTGAATACTGAACTACTCGGTGGAGATAGATGTTGATCATTTCGGAGATCTGTGCATCATTGTTGATCATTGTTGATTCGAGCCACTCGTTTATTTCTGACTACTTTGTTGGAAGGTCTACATGATGATGGTGAAATGGAGTGACCTGTCTGAGAAGTTGGTCTACAGGACATATCCAGAAATCCACACGTTCCATGTAAGTCTTTACCAGAAAATACATTTTAGGCAGAAAACCAAACATCAAAGTTGTTTGAACTGACATAGAAATAGAGAGATCATAAGCATAAACAATGTTGGATAATGTTGAGTTTTTAACTCTGACAATACAGCCATCTCCTTATAACTCCTTATAATCTGCAGTCAGTGATGGTGTCATAAGAATTTGTGTCTGGGTTACAGAAAAGCCTAAAGGAACAGTTCCCCATTGAGGCTGGACATATTAATAATAAAGACAGGACCATCCCATCTTTACCAGGTAAGGACATTCTGTATACAGTCAGTGGTTAAAGTGCCTATAGTTGTAACACTTATAGGGCCAGTTTCATGGTCACAGATTAAGACTAATCCTAGACTGAAAACAGTGTGATTTAATCCTGGACTAGGCATAAACCTTGTCTGTGGCCCATTCTCTACTGGTCTCAAGACAACTTGTCTTTGAAATGTCATACTCCTGTGTCATTTGGAAATAGTCAAATCTTCAGTACTTAAAAGTGAACACGTTTGACTGATTAATGCTTAAGGTTAGTAAGTATGATGTGCAGACTAAAATGAGGTGTGTGATGTTTTTAGCCTTTGCTTTGCATAAGGAAGCACCTGCTTGGAAAAATGTACTTCTCTTTTTTGACATGAAAGCCAAGCCGTAAATCGTGACACCAGGACATGATTATTATTTTTTACATTTCCATCTAGTGTCTTCTGATTCTCCAATGTTAACTTGTACGTTGATAGATTATGGCAGTTGAGAAGCACTGTTAATTTATGACAGTGGAGAACAGTGTGTGTAAGTTCCATGGGGTAATTACATATTGCACCGTTGTGGATTTTTACTCAACAGTTTGCTCTTTCACTTCTCTACCTGTTGTAGTACTGTAGACTACAGAATATTTAATGAACACAAACCTGATGAAGTGGTGATGCAATTTGGGGAAGGAGAAGTTACTTCCCAACACAAACTGCTCTGTGCAACATTGGTATCTTCCCCTAAAGTGTCATCATATGGTGAACAGAGATGTGACAATATAGTAGTATTGTAGTCAAATTATTTGAAGCATCTTCTTTTAGGTAGAAAACAAGATTGATTTCCCTCTATATACATGTTATGTACAACCACCTATGAACCTAAGCCTTGAAAGGATGAAGAAGATACTGGTAACCATGGGAGATACTAATACATCATGGATTTACACTACATAACTACATGTTTGTAGTTTGTATTGAGTGTGCAAAGTTACAAAGGTTTTCAAAGGTTTACAAAGTTTCCAAATCTGTATGGCATGCACAGTGAGTGACTTTGGTGTAAATGTTTGGTTATTAACGACAGCACTATTTCAGATGTCCTACTCATTCTAACGCCCTACTCTCTCTCCTCAGCACCAAAGTGGCTGGACAGCCAGAGGTCCACAGTGACCAGACAGAGCACTCTCTCAGAGTACTGCCACTCCCTCATCAACCTGCCGCCCAAGATATCTCGTTCACAGCTGGTGCGTCGTTTCTTCAAAGTCCGACCGGCAGATGAGAACGCACCTGCTTTAAACCAGTTAGTAAAAACAGTGTCACACACTAAGCTTGACTAAATACATAATTTGCTTACTTTTGGATTTATTATGGGTTAGTGATGAGATCAATCTTTTCTGAAGAGCTAAAAGAAATGAGACCTCTGTGGTGTCTGGGGACAAATCTGATGACAAATCCAGAGGCAACACATCTGGTAAGACTCTAACCCCTTGGTTGTCCCACTGACTGTTGTTACATCACGTGTAAAAGTAGTCTGAGAATGTTGGGTCATTTATGTTAGTCCAGTTATGAAGGGATCTCCAATAGTTTCTAACTGTCCTCCATCTAGAGTTCTCAGGGCCCATCATACTGGACAGTTACAGGGTCATTGGAGACTTCAGCAAGACCTCCAAACATGAGATCGACCTGCACACTGGTGACTTAGTGGAGATTGTGGAGAAAAGCTCAAATGGTGAGTAGCGATGAAGAGTCAACATTGTCGGCCAAGCAGCAGAACTCGTGTGAAAATGGAGGGGCTAAAATGTCTTTAGTTAGTATTTAATGATTTTAGTGTCCACTAGGTGGCAGCACCAAGTATTTACAGGAAGTGATATGCACACGATTGTGTGATAATATACACTTAAGGTAACATGGGGCAAGTGCTGAGGTGTTTATTATGCTCAGTTGTGTGTGTGTGTGTGTGTGTGTGTGTGTGTGTGTGTGTGTGTGTGTGTGTGTGTGTGTGTGTGCGTGTGTGCGTGTGTGTGTGTGTGTGTGTGTGTGTGTGTGTGTGTGTGTGTGTGATTTGTTTACCTATGAGCCTCTTTCTGGGTACAGGTTGGTGGTTCTGCCAGTGTGAATTCAGGCGAGGCTGGGTGCCTGCCTCCTATCTGGAGCCCCTGGACGGCCCTGAGGAGCCAGAACAGGCAGCTCCTGACTACCAAGGCAAGTCACCACCCTGCCACGGGGTCAAACTAGGAGCCTTCACTAAGGGCAGCTGCTCATACTATCTCCTTAAGGCCCATGCCAGCCAGTTTTGCTTTTCTTGAGAAAAAAAATATACAGCGCTGCTTGACAGTATGTGAACCCCTTGTGAAATTATAGATTTCTTTAGTTTTTACCATGAAATCTTTATTTAATCAGAGCCAGTCTTTTTTACCTGACATAACATGTTTATATTTACCAATTCCATATCTTGGTTTAAGTCAGTGTTTCCCAAACTGTGGGGCGCGACCCCCTAGTGGGGCGCGGGGGTACTGCAGGGGGGGCGCAGAAATAATATGGGAGGGGAAAAAAATGCACACACAAGAGCTGTAAACAAACACTGCTTGCTTAAGGTTACCATCAGGGGTGTTGTGGGCGTTGGATGATAAAAATGAGAACCTGAATGGAGCGCAGGCCATAAACTGTAACAAAGAGGCAGCGAGGGGGCGCGAGCCCAGAGGGGCTCCATTCACGTCATTGACGCGCGCTCTCCCTCCCCATCATTCCAGCTATCTAGCAGCAACAACAACAATGGATAAGTTTATGAAAGAGCCAGAAGCTAAACGAAAAGCGAAGGAGCCCATAACAAACGTCCCAAAGCCAAAGTCAAGAAAGTATGACGATACATACCTCTCCCTGGGCTTCACGTCTAATGTGGACAGGATACAATCTTTCACATGGAAACTGGACATGTGGGGGAGGAGACTTGAACAGGGGGACATCGACTAATTTGGGAATCTGAAGGCATTCATCGAGACCAATGAGCTGCAGAGCACAGTGGTTCCATGTATGACAGAGCACATATCAGCCCTGAAACAAAGCTTCCAGAAATACTTCTCTGTGGATCCATTTGTTGCACCACCACCTGCCATGTTCAGCACTGCGGAAGAGGAACAGTACATCGACATGACTTCAGAGTCAACCATGAGGCTGCAGTTCACATCCACGACTTTGGCTGGGTTTTGGATTGGAGTGGAGAAGGACTACCCTCTCATTGGACAGAAAGCTGTGGGAATACTGCTGCCTTTTGCAACATCATACCTGTGTGAGATAGGCTTTTCTGCTGTTGCTGCTATCAAAAGCAAATACAGGTCGAAGTTGAACATTGAGAATGAACTGAGAGTGGCAGTCTCAAAACAACAACCCCGCTTTGAGAAGATTTGCAAGGCAAAGCAAGCACACACAAGTCATTGATCGTAATTGTGATAGGAATGTGAGGAGTAAGAATAGTGATGCAGTAGAAATTAGTTAATGTTGATATGTTGAATATTTCAGTGGCACAGGATCATTTGCCAAGCACTTATGTTCCTTTTCAACCCATAATAAAATATAAAACTATAGTTGGATATATGTGTCTTGTTATTATTAGAAGAGAAAATGTAATGTTTTTACAACTTTATACAATTAATTATATCAATATAGGTGGGGACTGGGTTAGGGGGGGCTCGAAAATATTTCCAATTACCCAAGGGGGGCCTGATTGAAAAAGTTTGGGAACCGCTGGTTTAAGTGAACCTCAAGTTGCATTGGTTAAATCAAGTAGGTAAGTAGAATCCGGTGGGTAAATAATTGGGTACCAAATGAACCAGTTGTAGGAGAGATCTTTAGGAAAGAGTTCGGGTGGGACTGATAAATAGATATGTATAGATATATAGATATATATAGATATATATATAGATATATCATTCATTCATTAATTCATTCATTCATTCATATAAGAAACCTGGTCAGTTTTGTGTTATCCATACAGGTGAATGCAAACCACACCATGCCGAGAGGAAAGGAGATCTCAGAGGACATCAGGTTAGAAAGAGCACATCAGTCTGCGGAAGGCAATATAAGATTTGAACTCCATTAGTCCACTATGAGGCAAATCATTTACAAATGGAGAGCATTTAGCATGACAGCAACTCGGCCTAGAAGTGGACACCCTTCCAAAATATCCCCAAGAGCCACAAGAAAAATAACAAATCAGGAAAAAACCAACCCAAACATTATTTAGAGATTTGCAGACCTCCCTTGCTGTGCATGCTTCAACAATAAGAACACTGAATCAAAATGAGATTTGTGGGAGGGTTGCTAGGAAGAAGTCTCTGTTGTCAAAAAATAAACAAACTGCCCTTCTTAACATTGCCGAAGACCATCTGGACATGCCTGAAGGTTTCTGGAAGTCCATTCTCTGGACAGATGAGTCCAAAATTGACCTTTTTGGTCACAATCAAATCCACTACGTTTGGCGAAAACCGAACACTGCCTACCACCAAAAGAACCATATCCCAACAGTCAAGCATGGTGGTGGGAATGTCAAGATCTGGGGCTGCTTTTCCTCCTCTGGACCTGGCTGACTCCACATCATTAAGGGAACCATGAAGACAACGACCCAAAGTATTCAAACAAATCTACCAAAGAATGACTCAGGATGAAGAAGATTTGTGTTTTGGATTGGTCAAGTCAAATTCTGATCTAAATCCAATTGAGATGCTGTGGCAGGACCTGAAGCAGGCAGTTCATGCCAGACACCCCTCAAACCTCACTCAATTGGCTCACTTCTGTAAGGAGGAGCAAAAATATCTCAAAACAGATGTCAGAGAGTAATTAATGGCTATATAAGACGTTTACTCCAAGTTATCGCTGCTAATGGAGGCGCCACTGAAGAGGTGCACTTATTTTTGCACCTGCACTTAAATAAATATAAACCTGTTATGTCAGATAAAAAAGACTGGTTCTGATATAAAATGTCATGGTAAAAACCCCAAAAATCTATAATTGCACAAGGGTTCACATACCTTCACATACCTTCCCTATTTGGGAAAGTAAGAAAAATGCCTCGGTGCTATTCTCAATAAAATGTGTCAAGTTCGTTTTACTTTTCAGACTTGAATCATTGTGCAATAACATTGTGCAGGACGCCATAGATCAGCTAAACAACGTTAAAATGAGTAATGGTGGGGTCTGAGGTCTTCCTTCAGGTGAAACAAAAGGTTTGAGATGATGTCCTTTTAACTTTGCGTCGGTCTCTCTACAGGAGAACTGTACCTCACCACCACAGCCTACAAGGCGGTCCAGGACGATGAGCTGACTCTTGAGTCAGGAGAAAAGATTGAGGTCATCCACAAGCTCCTGGATGGCTGGTGGGTGGTCAGGTAAGCATTATACTGTACTCTTTCCATTTGTCTCTCTCTTAGAAATGTAATGAACATTGGACCACAGGGAGTTGTTTGGGGACAAAACCACACACCCACACCCACACCCACACCCACACCCACACCCACACACACACACACACACACACACACACACACACACACACACACACACACACACACACACACACACACACATACACACTATTTCTTAGTAGTTGTTGGGTGTCTTGGACAGGAAAGGAGAGGAGACAGGGCACTTCCCCTCCATGTTTCTCCAACATACTGGAGAGAAGAGGCAGGTGTCTGAGGTGGCCGTGAAGAGACCCCCACCCAGACGGTAGGTCTAAATCTCTCCCGATACCACATCTTGAAAGTATTCCAACCATTTTCGAGTGTACAATGTGTGGTGGCAGCCAATGCTGTACTATACGTTTTTTTGGCTGCAGTTTAGTCCAGCGAGCCATATCTTTCGTTGTTCTTCATTCAGTTCCATATATGAATCATCGTTAAGTAAAAGAGGAATTGGTTCCAGGGGTACAGGTTTGCTAATCATATCAGACAGAGTTAATGCCACTCATCTCCAAATGGTCATAGACCTCTGGGCAGTCCCATATCATGTGTTCAAATGTTCCAGATATATTAAGTCACAGTTAGGGCTAGATATTTACATTACATTTACATTTTTGGCATTTAGCAGACGTCTTATTCCAAAGCGACTTACAATCAATACATTTGACTAAGCAAGTGAATCATCAATCCACAAGTCGTAGCAGGAAGAGTAATCTAGCTCAGGGCCGTTGGCAGTCTCAGTGATAGAAGGAAAAAGCTAGCTAGCTAGCTAGCATGTTTCATACGGAATCATATTGTGACATTTTTTGGTGACTTTTTTTGTGCAAGGTGTCCTCATATCCTCTTTCCTTCTATCTGGTCTGGGTTCCAGGTCTACCATTCGCAACGCTCAGAGTATCCACGGCAAACGGCGCAACCGGATCAGCCAGGACGACTACCGCAGGAACAGCCGACTCTTTGTCCAGCAGAAGGGCAGCCGCCCTGCTCCGCGCACCACCACAGCCTCCACACAGCCCCCTCTGCAAGAGAAGACGTGTGAAGGTATGCAATCAGGGCACCATTTTTATACAGTATGGAATCATTCTGTGTTGGTTCACTATTAGGCCTTCATTGGTAGGGTCGTGGATTGCATCTGTGGTGACTTTATTAATGTGGGCTAATGTTGTCTTGGTGTTTGTTTGCTGTGTGCTCTCTCCCTCTTTCTCAGACAATATACCTGAGCCAGGAGGCTCTAGCCCTGGAGGTGATCTGGAGAAAGGAGGTGATCTGGAGGAAGGGGATGATTTGGAGAAAGGGGGTGAGCTGAAGAAAGGGGGTGAGCTGGAGAAAGGGGGTGAACTGGAGAAAGGGGGTGAGCTGAAGAAAGGGGCTCCCTTCATCCCACCTCGGCCCAGTCCTGAGCTCATCATGGAGCGCTGCACTGAGAACACCCGTAAGAAAGTCAGCATCAGCAAATCCACCGCAAGTTAGTTTTAGGCAGTCTGAGTTTAGGCAATGTGATCTTGTTGTATCAGTTAATGCATTGGCAAGCAGCAGTGAACTGGGTTAGTATTCTCAACGTAAGAAGAGGACAGAGGACGAAGAAACTCCAACCCAAGAGGATCGTTATTCATTTTGTTATGAGTTGGAATCAATTTAGCAGTAGTGAATGTACATGTATGCACCAAAGCTAGGTGTAGTCATGTTTGAAGTGTCTGCTTTGAAGTGTCAAGCTTTCTCATTGGTACCATGGTAACGTTTTAAAGCTTTTTGGTTGTTGTTGTTTTTTGTGAGACTATAGGCCTATGTTTCATGAGCTTGTTGCACACGAGTATGTGATTTAGGGAAACTTAAGCTTAGTTATTCTGTTATTTATTTGTAATTCATAATAAATATTACTCAGACATAATTGTGCCGTTATTTTCCTTCAGGTTGTCTGATATGCTATTGAAGTACTCTTCACACCTGATTCTAAGGAGATAATAATCCTGAGAATTAATCCTGGTGTGACGCAAACGCCAGCTCACCTGGGGGCCTCCAGAAATATCGTTACTGCCAGATAATGTCGGTCTTCAGTGGAACTGTATTCAGTAAGGATTTGACACATTAGTACATTTTATACAGTACAGTACAGTAGTACCCTTCCAGCCCAACAGGTGGCATGCTGCTTCCGACATGTGTGGTGAAAGGTCAAAGTGCACTCAGGGATGACTGCGCATGCGCATTACAAGTATGTGCTGTCATGGCGCCTTCCTTTAAAGAACACACGGCTGTCAACGTTATTGCCATTTGAATACACATACAGCGCATTCGTTTCTTAACGTTACCGTATACCGATACAATTACACGTTTTGGGCCGTTCTTTGCTACTGTGGTATGGTCAAGAAACACGTTTGAAGGACCGCTATAGGTAAGCAAAGTTCTGCACTAACGACTCGTTCGGAAAAGTCATTGCTTGTCAAATGACAGCTAGCAAGGAAACTCCATAGAGAATTCACTTCCACTTTTCTTCAAGACTCATGTCTTAGTGGCTATCTTTTCTCATAGTCTTCAAGATGTTTAGCCCCATCAGTTCCCACCTACTGCGTATCGAGTGAACGTAGTAACGTAAGATCGGTTGGGCTAATGTATATCACCTTCAAAATGCCAAACTGTTCTTATGTAATTTCTTAGGAAGCAAGAAGGAGATGGCATTGTCGTGTGTCCCACGGTGTTCCGCTGGCAGGTGTGTCAGGATTGCGCTTGGAGGTCGTACATATGCGACATCTAGCAGTGCTCCAAGGCCGCGGGAGCGGAAAGACGACGGCCCAGTGTTTCAGTACGTCGGGAAGCACAGGAAGGCCAACCACAAGGTGTTCGTATGGGGGTTTAGCTACACGGGAGCGCTTGGCATCCCCAGTTTTGTCGTTCCTGACAGTGGCACTAAGAAGCCCAGGAAATACCAGCTCACGCCTTACCGTCTGGAGACCGAACAGCAGGTAGCACTTTTCTCTAAACTCCCAAGATAGCTGTCTGACATGTGAACTCCTTGTGATAAAGATGATATGACACAGGCACCAACCCTGATCCTGTAGTAGACAGACAGAATGTGTCTACCCTTATTTGAAACTGAAGTATTCCTATCACCTAATAATACTCATAGTGCATATGGGTCAATGACTGATGAAGTGCATAAAGTTAAATGATGCATAACACATTTTCATTAATAATATATTTTATATTTTGCACCCAAAGATGTGTAAATAGGACTAACATAGATTGTCATCATTCGGTACAACCACTTTTTTTTTTTTTTTTTTTTTACAACAGATTTCTGGTTAGTACCGAATGATTATTTTTGGTTGTACCGAATTATTTTCTTCAAGTAAACAGTTAAAACAGGCACATGTTTTGCTACCTATGTGAGAACTTGACCTTGAACTTAGCAATATAAGAATTCATATTAAATAGCCTATATCTTTCTAAAATATTTCAACATTTTCAGTGTGTTTTAACGGTTGTACCGAATGATGTGATATTTGAGGACATTCATAACAGGGAATGGAAAAGTGCATTTATCAAACATTGAAGAGAGAGCTGGCTACTTTTCTTCTCACTCAGAGGGTCTGCTGCAGGGGTCTTAATGATGTCATATCCTCAGGATATTATCCTGTCACATGATGATTATCAGTTGATTTGATCCAAAAATGGTGCCTTGAAATTGGTTGCTCCGAATGATATCAGTAAAATACATTTTTCGTGACAAAAGTGATTTGAAGAAAGCAAACATTTCTACATAAAAATCCTTAACCATTTTGCAGTATATTGTTATAAACCCTTATAAAATCATGCCAGAATGTTTATATAGCCTAATAGTTGTAATATAATTTGAGATATTTTAATGGCACATTATCTGGTTGCATTTGTGTTCGGACGGTTTTATTTCGGAATTACTTTTCAACCCTAGAGCTGAAAGTGCTTGAATTTGTAACAAATCACCATAAACTATTTGTGTATTCAATAAAGGAGAGCAAATAGTGTTAGTTAATGTTATATATAATGTTATGTTATATTATAATGTTATGTATAATGTTAGTTAATGTATATATGTTAATTGTTAATTTTAGAAAATATTACATTCGGACACAAAATGTGCACGTCACGTCATTGACCCATATACTGTGGGGGGAAATCAAATTATTTTTGCAATTGAACATATTTCCATTGCAGTTATTCACATGAACTTTAGACCAGACACTGGTATTAACTCAATACAACTACACACAGTTAAAGAAATTGTAACATTCCAATCCATAAAATCCATAAAAAAAGCTATGTGCATTGAAGTCGAATGACGAAGGAAAGAAGTAGTGAACACAGTAACAAAAAGCGCTAAGCACTGTGCTAATTAGAATCAGCTGGGTTAGAGCATGTTGGTGGGTAAGTGCTTCCACTCTTTGAAAAAGGGTTTCCCACCTGTGGATGCAAGTAAACAAATCATTTGTCACCAAGCTTTCCTGCAACAAACATCTCATGACGGGTGGAGGCAAAGAGCTCTCCCAAGACCTTTGAAGATTGTTGAGCAGCGTAGTAATGGCACTGGTCAGGACAGATTTCTCAACTCCTAAATTTTCATATAAGCAGTAAGCACCATGGGGGCCTTTATCCGCAAGTGGAAGAAACATTACTCGACCATCAACTGGCCACGCACAGGAGCTCCTCACAAGATTTCTGTCCGGGCAGTCAGAAGAGTAGCCCAAGAGCCAAGGACCACTCAAGCAGAGCTCCAGAAAGACCTGGAAGCAGCGGGTACAGTTGTCACAAAGAAAACAACATGCAATGCTACAGAGCATTTGGAGAAGCCTGTAGATTACTGGGAGAATGTAGTCTGGTCAGACGAGACGACAAACTCACTTTTTCACAACAATACGGTCAACAAAACAGTCCATGTTTGGAGGAGAAATGGCTCTGCATATGATCCTAAAACAAACATACAAGTCAGTGTTTCCTCCAGGATTTTTCACATTGGTGGCGGGGTGGTCGTTTTTCGCGCGCGCAAAACAAATATAATTTCTTAAATAGCGGTTAAGTCATTAAAGCCGAGCAGGTGATTTTATATAGAAGGTGATCAAATACCAATATTGTTATGTACGACAGTATGTCATTGCAGCACTTTGTTGCACTTTACGACGTCACGTTCTGTTAGAGCTTTACGACTGTGTGTGTGTTGTCAGAATGAATGGCACTTGGCAACGGATCTCAGTTTGTATACCTGTGTGGATCTACATTTATTAGCATAACACAAACATAATAAATTAGATAGAACAACCCTGTTCATTAATGTTCATTAATGCTTGAGTTCATGTTCATGTTCGCACTGTTACTGTGTGTGCCAATGCACCCCTGTGATGCTGTGTGTGTTATTGAGACCGTTGGGAGAGAGAGCTCGGGTGAACTAAGAAAGTTGTGTATGAGATAGTTTACAATTAAACGCACAGATTACATGAGAGAAGCTATCTGTCATTATTTCAACCACTGTCCAAGTGGGGACGTTACAATACTTTCGTTTTAGAACGAAACGTTAGCCGCTAGCAGGGTTTTTAGCAGTCACCATTCTTGAGCAAAACATGATACAAACAAACATTCAAATACTCGTGTCGTCTTGATTTTTTTTTCGATTTCAATGTCTGACGCATCATTTGAAAGCTTACCATCTGTAGTTTCAGACTATGTAAACAAACGAAAAATTACGTAAGCAAATGGTTATTATTTATCTGGTATAGATACCACTGCTGCGCCGAATGTACCGCACATCCGCACCCGACATTGTAATTACCGTAATTTCTAAACGGTTTGTGCTATCGAAAAAAATCCAACTGTCCCTGAAAGCTGAGATGTTGCACTTCAACCAACATATAGGGTATTACGGTAAAATGTGACGTGAGGACATTCTCAAGGGCTCTGCACACAGCGTGCGATTTCTGTTGCGCGTCAACGTTCCATTTTGAAGTTTGAATGGAAGTCTATGAGAACATCGCATTTACCCACACACGGCCCCGATTTTAATCGCACGGCGAACATTCGATTCCATTCATTTGACAGTGCGACAAAACTCGCACGCCGTGTGCTTTGTCCCATTCAAAATGAATGGAATCGAATGTTCGCCGTGCGATTAAAATCGGGGCCGTGTGTGGGTAAATGCGATGTTCTCATAGACTTCCATTCAAACTTCAAAATGGAACGTTGACGCGCAACAGAAATCGCACGCTGTGTGCAGAGCCCTTCAGAGTCAGTTTACTCACAGTGATTGGCGGAGCGTTCAGGGACGCATGCTTTTTTTCAGTTCTCCGGTCATAATAACTCGCTGCCTTTCTGCGCAGCCTGAATCAAAGTGGATTGTCTGAATCATTTGGTGGCGGAGCAAATTCATTCGTGGCGGCCCGCCACCAATAAATGCATATAGAGGAAACACTGCAAGTGAAGTTCAGAGGTGGAAGCATCATGGTATGGGGCTGTTTCTCTTCACATGGTACTGGTGGAATCCACATTGTCCAATGGAAGATGAATGGAGCCATGTACCGGGAAATTCTTGAAGAATCTGTTGCCATCCACCAGGATGATGAGGATGAGACACGGGTGGATCTTCCAGCAGGACAATGATCCAAATTTCAATATTTAAAAACTGTCTGTGTTGAAGAATGGGCCAAAGTTTCTGATCACTGTGAGAGACTAGTGTTTTCATACAGGAAGCGTCTTGAAGCTGTCATTGGGACATCTCCACCAATGGCGCTTTTCCATTGACCAGACCGGTTCGGGTCGGCTCGGCAAGCATTTGAAAAGTTCCATATAGGTTCGGGTAGGATACATTCTCCATTATACACAACAGACCAGGAACGAGCGGCGACAGTAGGAGGAGTTAAGTGTCATAAGAGCACTTCACTTTAATAAGTGCCGGTATACAGCTCAATGGGGGGGAAATGCGATAAGAATTGTCAAAATGCAGCACTATCATGCACAGATCAGCCTTAAAACATGTAACGTTTGATATATAACGTTAGACAGGGAGCGATGTATTTCTACAGAAAGGCTGTGCTTCACACTCTCATTGCTCACTGACAGCGGGGCTCATACAATCTCCGTGTTTGTTATAGATACGAGTGCTCCGGTGTCTTGCTGGTAGTCAAATATACTTATTTATACAGCATATGGATGTTTTCGTGCCAGGGAAACGCTGGCACGAACGCAACCAGGGAAACGCTGACGTGTTAAAGGGAGCAAGACGCGAATCTAGCGGCATTTGGCTCATGACTGAACAGCGAAAATGCCTGGTCGGCACAGCTTGGGATTCCATGGAAGTGATATGGATCTATGTGTTGAAATAACAGTAATACCATGTTCATTGATAAAATTACATAAGGGATGAAAAGGGGAGATGGCAGTTTAGAAGGGGGATGATGAAGCGCACTGGACTGAGGAACAGCATAGGCAATGCACATCGCCATAATAGCGATTTCTTTGTTATGCTTGTTGTAAATAAAAGTTCTATGATGCATTGAAATGACATTCAACTAAGATCTGTTGTGGTATTTAAAAATGGCGGTTAGCGATGAAGTCTATGAACATGGGATGACGATTTCCATTGACCAATCAACGGTCTGCAGCGTCACACGTCACACACAGCCTGGCAAAAAAGTAACTTTCGCTACCCCTCGAACTAGAACTAAAAACGGCACGGGTACTATGGCCCGGTACGGGTCGGTTGGCAGTGGCTAAAGGAAAATGAACCGGGCCAGCCCGGGTCGGCCCTGTAGTGGAAAAGCGCCACAAGTATTACGTACATTTCAGTTAATTCCCCTCATTCCCCTTTATTGCAAATCATTTTTTGTTTTTATGGATTGGAGTGTGTTACAATTTCTTTAGCTGTGTAGTTTTATTGAGTTTATACCAATGTCTGGGCTAAATTCAATGTGAATAGCTGCATTAAAGCATTTTTTATTTTTTTATTTTTAAGTAATAGCTATTAATAATATAATAGTTATTTCCCCCACTGTATGTTTTGACCTCTCATACTGTAAGCTCATTTTGCTGTGCATTTAGCAGGAAAGCTTAGGCTACTTATAATGCAAATTGACACTGAAATCGATATTTTATATCAACGTTTAGGATGCAAGCCTGTTAAAATATGACTTTGACTGACTCCCGTCACCTCCTCAGATCTCCTCTGCAGCGTGTGGATACGGCTTCACGCTCCTGTCCTCCTCCACTAAGGACCTCACTAAGGTGTGGGGCATGGGCCTCAACAAAGACTCTCAGCTGGGCTTCCAACGCACCCAACACGACCGACGTAAGAGACTCTTAAGCCGAATGCACACGGCGTGTAATGCAATGTCGCACAACAACATTCTACGACAACAATCGCTTCTCAATGCACACGGTGTGCGACCGACGTCACACAACAACATTCGATTCTCAATTCACACCACCCAGGTCCCACCAGGCAGGCTGATCACTATAGGCTCTACCAATCCTACCCAATATTGCTTGCCTTGCTTCCACAATTTCTACAATATACAACTGGGCATTTTGTGCTTACATGCTTGATTATTATTATTATGTAATATAGGTGTCTTGTAATCCCATATGAGATGGGCCGTGTAGCTATGTGGCATGACACGCCTTCCCACGTTTTATACATTAATGGTGACACAATGGTTAAATAAATTACTTGGTTAACTTGTGACACACATCAATGTCAGGCTACATTTTTCGTTGGTTAGTCATCTCAGGTAGCTCGCTACTTAGCTAACGTAACTTGCCAGAGAAATTGCTCCAAGCTTGGTCAGTTTTGATCGTATCTTTATACCATAACTGGGGTCGAAGAGCTCCCTGTGGCTTTGAATTAGTGTCATCAGCTTGTCATCGTCCATGTTGGCTGTAAGTTGTATAAAGTTACCGGTAAATTAACGTACAGTAGAGTAAATATACATTTTGGGTTGCCAGACGTCCGGTTTTCAGTGGACAGTCTATACAACGTGTGTACAATTTGGCTGGTCATTCAGTCGTGCTAGATTAGAAATCTGGCAACCCCGTGCAGCCAAAAAAGGATATCGTAGATTTTTGAGTAAACTAAGGGTACGTTACTTGCTCAAGGATTTACGATAGACATTTTGGCTGCACAATACCAAATACAAATAACAATGACAATACTTTTTTTTTAAAGATTTTATTCACATGTTAATGTATGCCATCATGTTAAATAACTTAATACTGTGGTGGGTTGACATCACCCACGGAAATATGGGTTGAGAGTATTGTTCCGCACGGACAGTTTAATGCGTGGTACCCGAGTTGTTTATTCAGTTCTACTTACTGCTTGAGTGTGTTGTTGACAATCGTTCATGTCCTTCATTAAACGTGTAGCTTTGTAATTTGATACGACTCCCGTCTCTTGGCACTACAATACCCTAAGCACATATTTTATACTCTCGCAATGTAGTTGCCATTTTGGTGACGACGGCCCACGTCAAACTCCTGTCTGTTCACCCTGAAGTAAGTTGTCTGGAGCCAGCGGTCCTCCTGTACACTACAGCCTCAACTGTTGTACCAAGTTGAACTCTCCTTTCATTGTGAGAAATGTCATAGACCCACAACCAACTGCCCCGTTATGGAAAATTAGTTGATGCAAGCTAGCTGTCTATGACCGAAAGACGCGTTTAAAATGTATGCTCCAGTCTCTCTCCCCGTTATGAGTGACTCAATTAATTTAGATACACCAGTTGAAGTTTCCCAATTTTCCCATTGTGATGTGGATAGGGATGGGACGATTATCGTTGTTATCGTTAATCGCGATAAAAACACCCGTGATAACTTAATCGTGGAGAATTTTAATTATTTAAATAATCGTCATAATCGTATGTTATGAATAAACTGTGTTTAACAAATGTCTGGCGCTATTTTTCAGCCTAGGCGACATTACTTTTGCAGTCAAGTTAGCGACTGTTACTGTAATATAATTGCTATTCCTCACATGAGCCGTGCGCGAATATCCTCACAGAACTTGTCTCGCGCTATTGTTCAGCCTGCATGGGTAACGTTACTGTCAAGTCAGCTTTGTCAGTCAGTCACTAGGTAACGTACGCTAGCCTACTCACCATGGCTGGTGAAAAACTTTAGACGGGATACTGTCATTTGCCTACCTTGCTATTACTAGGCAGTGACAGTCTATGGCTGCAAAAGGCACGGTCGCCCCTAAGCTTTAGCAAATATATTGTGGTTTACTTAATACTGTTCAGC